>NC_085051.1:12518317-12854150 GCF_963662255.1 Cinclus cinclus | reverse complement strand
TAATAAACTCCCTGGTGTTTAAGAAACTCAGATGGAGAAGCAGTACTGCAAGTTTCTTTCATACAGACAGGGATTTTCAAAAGAAATCTAAAAGAACTGTTAATACTCATTAAAGTGATTACGCTCAAAGTCTTTCACTGGGGGTTCAGCAATATTTAAAAATCAAAACTTCTTTATGTTAAAGTAGCATCTGTCTCTAACCTCCTTTTGACACTACAATCTTCAATTAAGGAGGGAAAAAAGTGAGGAAGGACAGTAAAAACAAACACAAATGCCTGCTAAGGAAGAAAAGGTGAAGAGCAGCTGAATGAATGTGGAAACTAGAGGAAGAATGGCATTAAGGATTGAAAATCTTAAATGAGACAGATCTGAGTGTCAAAACAACTTCCCAAATACCAAGAAAACAGGAAAAAAATTATCAGGAAAAACAAAAAGCGGCAACTATTTCTGATTTTTCCTTCCAGCTTCAGAGCCTTTCTCCACCTCAAACTGTTCTGACACATAATTCACTGATTTTAGACCTAGGAATAACCACTTTAAAATGGATGTATTCACTGCACATTAATTCTTTGTCTGCCTAAATAAGAGAAGATCGGAAGGTGTTAGGCTATACCTCCACAACTTCACAGGTAAGGTGAGAATACTAGCAGCACTGAAAAGACAAGTGGGAATGCAGAGAGAAAAATTTTATTATACATAAACATACTGTTCCCAAACATACATATTTTATGTTTTTCTATGTAGAGTCTAAGATGATGACTAAAGTCAAGAAGATCCTGAATGATAAGGGGTTTGGCTAAATCCCTCCTCTGACATCTTGAACTTCATTAAGGCTGCATATATTAGACTGCTGAATTTAGGAATGAGCCCTTCTAAAAGGATATGTTGATGCTTTTTTGAAGTACAAAACCTGCTCTTCAGAAAACAACTATCTGCAGAAAGAAACAGAACATGGGAAATTCATATCCATTTTGACCCAAAACTGGGGACTAAGGAATCTGGAAAATATTGCTTTATGACTGTTCTCATACAATGTATTTAGTTACAAAACTAAGGAATCTCAGTATTATGTTGCTGGCTACAGAAACAATCACATGCTTCTATAAAATGGGCAATGATAATCCTATTTATCAGTAAGTCCAGATCTCAGTTCTGGATTTCTTTCCTGACCTACTCTTACACTGGGAAATAAAAGAAGGAGGTTGGTTTTTGGAGAGCAAAGACAGGAAAGGCAGATAGTTTTTTATTATTTGGGCAGAAAAGCTTTCCAAAAGTCAAAAGGAGAAACTATTTTAAAGGTGCTTGAACAGTAAAATATTTTTTGCAGCCAGTACACAATCCATCCAATATCCAGCTCCTGGGCAGAATGTTATTTATTTGTATCATCGCAGAGGGTGACAACTAATAATATTTCTATGTCCTGTATAGAAGTGTGAATTTAAGATGAGATAAAATGGTACAAAGATAAACAAGGTTCCCTGTTCCTTCCCTGCATTTCAGCTGTCTTCCTCCCAGTTTTAGCTTACAGTAAAGCACACTTCAATCTACCAAAATAGAATTTTATTAAATCAGCATTAATGCTAAAGTAGTAATATATTTAGAAATATTAGGTAGCTTTCTATAAGTAGCTGTGTTGCTTAAATTAAAGTTTTGTATGAAAAACAGAGCATTTAAGTTTGAGGTGCTCTTTTATACAATTTATAATATTCAGACCATATTTTGTATCAGTTATGAATGTTCTTATTTTGTTTCATTGTTTCAACCTTTAGTATAACTCAATTCTAAATAATCTGTTTCACTGGCCAAGATGACGTGATTATTCAGAATGGACATCAGTCCAGGAAAATACATTTCACATTTGTTGCATAATCCAAAACAAAATCTTGAAATAAAAAAATTTCAAACCTACTCATCTTTAATGTACCTCTCCCTAGGCAAATTTCTACTGCCTGGAACATAATATTTTATATACTGGGAAAAGATATTGACTACATTACTTACCTAAAAGAATTTCCTGTCAAAAGGCAAAATCACAATTTTTGATACCATTATAAAATACAGTATTGTTGTGCTGTTTTTCTTTTCAGCTGATTGTATTTTCCTCATTGCAACTTGGCACAGAGCAAATTGAAAGGCAAAATATTCCATGAGACTGCTGTAATTGGCAGACACCATCCCCACCCCCAAATACAAGACTGAAACAAGGGGAGCAATTCAAACACACACTTGTTAAGGAATTTGAAGGAAGACTTCTCTTAAGGCTTTCACATTACCAAAACTGCTTGACTGGCAGCTCTTAAAGACAAGATGAGCAGCACTCAGATTCCACCTGGACATTCAGTGCTCAGTAAAAGACCCCAAGGTAAGATTTTATAGCTCCCATTGCTGCAGGAGCCAAGGAGTCAGCTCAGAAGCTTACTGCAGCACTCACAGAGAGCATCACCCTTTCTGCTCTCATTTCTCATTCTGAGAAGGAAGGTAAGGGGTTATGGGGGATGAAATCTCCTCAGTTCTTGGAAGGAAGCCATTCAGTTTGCTGTTCATCTAGCTACTGAGATGAACTTGCAGCTTGCAAGCTGCAAAAGGCCTGAAACCAGCCTGTCACCTAAAAAGTCATATGTATTTCTTTCAATATCTACATTCCTCAAAGAAAGAAGGGGCACGCTGTGCTACCCACAGAGCAAACTGTGAACTCACAGCTGACAGCAGAATTCAGATGCGGGCATAAAGAAATAAGGACATCAAAACTATGAGAGGAGGAATACACAGGAGGGATAAAAAGAAAGAATGTGAAGGATTGTACATGTGTAATAACACACAGCCATGTCAACACCTCAGCTGATATCTTTGACTTTGCCCAAAAGGGCTACAGTAATTATGGCTTAATGCTTTTTATACACAGTCCTGAGCTGAAAAACTAGTAAGTGCTATTAATATAATCTAAAATAGCACTAGTCACCCCTCTAGAACACCAATCATCTGTTTCTAAGATCCACTGGCTGGCTCCTGGTTAAGAGTGAAAAAAGCCTACTGTGGCAGTGAGGATCCCACATCTACCATAATTCATCTGTGCATTAGCATAAGCCTTTCGTATTCTGTGTCCCTTTATTAAAAAAATAAATAAATAAATAAAGTGGTGAGAAAGAAAAGGAAAGGCAAAAGAACATTAGCAGTATTTGCCAATAAAAATTTGCAAACCATCTACTATGCAGACAAAACTTGGTCCAAAGCCCACCGACATCAATGGGCTGGGGATCAGATCCTTATTCAGCTTTTGGAGCTAATTCAGCTTTGAACTGACAACTGTATATTTGGGCTCCGTATATATCTTTGCCTCAGAACTCTGTCCAATCTTTTGAACCCCTCCAAAGACAGAGATTCCACTACAATAAATTCTACTACCTTAGAACTGATAGGAACTGCAACTTCTTTTTTCTGAAAATCACATTAAAGATGTCATATTTTATAATGCTCATTTAAAAAACAACAGCAGCAACAACAAAAAACAAAACAAAACAAAACAAAAAAAAAAAAAGAAGAAGGAACTGAGTAGAGGAGTAATGAAAAGAACCAAGAAAGGAATATATTAAAGAAACTTCGGTTTGGCTATGTCAAAATGGACACAGTGATGAAATCTTTTGGCTTTTACACAAATGTGACAGTGGCTTGCAGAGAAATTGCTCACCTGATCCCGGGAATATGGAGTATCCACTATGCGTTTGTCTGAGCACGCTGCTAGGAGAATCTTCATTGCATTTAGCTGGAGCAATATTTCACAAGCCATGGTATCAAAGAAAGTAATATTGGCAAGAGCTGCTGAAGCCAGCAGGAAGACTTCACCTGATGAGGCTTCTTGGCACAGTTCTAGGAATGCAGGAAATAAGCTGAATACAAGTCATTCCTTCATTGCAGCATTTAAAAGCAGTATTTAAGCATCTGCAACTTGCAATAGTGATCTTATTAGCCAATATCAAGTTCACAAACATGGAGATAAAAAAAGGAAACAAATATTAGAATCTTAATTTTGTCAATTATGTAACATCATAGAGTGGTTTAGGGTGCAAAAGACTTCTAAGATCATCTGCTTCAACCATCTCCACTACCAAACCACGTGCCCAAGTGCCACATCGACACAGCTTTTAAATGCTTCCAGGGATGATGACTCAACCACTTCTCTGGGCAGAATTTTCCAGCATTTAACAACACTTTCCATGAAGTAATATTTCCTAATATCCAATCTAAAACTCCCTTGGAACAACCTGAGGCCATTTACTCTTGTTCTATCACCTGTTACTTGGAAGAAGAGACCAATACCCACCTCACTACAACCTCTGATGAATTATATGCTGTACCTAGTATAGCATTCCACTGGGAATATTTTACTGCATGTTGTTCAAAATAAAGCTAAATAAAATTAAATACAGGAGGCAGAAAGCTAACAGTAAATGATCCATATGAGAATAATTTCATCCCCTTCTTTAGAACAAGGTACATATGCATGCTGCTTATCTCTAAATCCAATCCTCTGTAGTCAGAAATCATCCTGCATGTTTTTCAACTTCAATAAGAAGTGCTGAAGAGACAGCTACCTTTTAATCCCTTGTACATATGTACTTTAAATAAGATGTGAATCACCTGGCAAGGGGATTTCTGCATGGCTTAAAAATTAAACATATTACAGTAATTCAATTACTGAGTTATAAATATTACAAGGAAAATGGTGTGTGATTACTGAAACGGCTCCTACAAAGTTATACATGTTCTATTTTTAACATTTACATTTCTTGGGCAGAATATACACCACTAAAATTCCTGTGGAACTTAAACAGCAAGAACTGAGGAAATGATCCACCAGCTAATACATTCTGGATAGGCTGTTCAGATTGGCCTTTGACTGTGGTACACTAAAATAACCCAGAAAATCATCTGAAACAAATCAGGTCAGATGCTGCTAGCTACAACAGAACCAAGCTCAGCACAGACTAATTCCACCTGCTGGATTCAGGGTGGTGTCAGCTTCTCCATTTGTTGCTGGACATCAGGAAAACATTGTTGCTTTGATTTCTGCATCACCACCTCTGTTTGGGCCTATTGAAGAATGCCTAAATACATTTCAGATAATACCCAGCCACCACAGAATCCTCAGGCACTGATACTACTCTTTTTTTCTTCTTTGAATTAAAAGAAAAATTTAAAAAATTAAAAAGTGCACAAAAACATGCTTCAAATTGAAGTGCTGCAGTTTAACTGCAACCACTGGTTCACCAGAAAAAAAATCCAAATGTACTGATCTATTATACATGAGAAATCAAACTAGAAAATCCAAACAGTACGTTCTGACATGGAGCTCTGGGAAACTGAATTTCTAGACTGAAGGGAAAAGAATGCTTGAATGAAAGCTTCTGGTATTTGAGAGGGAGGGAGCACAGTGTCAGAAACAAGATATTCTTCTTTTTAGAAAGCAATGAGAAACTTCATCTTGTTTTTCTAAAGTATCCTCACTGACCCAGGTTAAGGAAAGTCTTTTTGTTACTTTTGTCTCATTTTACCATGGATCGGGGGTCTAGACAAGAAAGATCTTTTATTTTCTTGTAACAATTCCCATAGATTATATTACACTCTACTTTTTCTCTGAATTGTCATACAAATGCAGGTGTAGTGGTGAGCTTGAGTTCTAGCAAGTTTGGAAAATACAACAGGCATAAAGGTTAGCAGCTCTCAATATTCCTCTTTTATAGACAAAAATCAGACAAGAAGATGCTTTACTGAGAATTTCCTGAGGCTCTTAAGGTAATTTTCACACAGATATTATTTTTAAAAATATGCATAAATTCTATTCACATGTGGCCTGGAATAAAAAAATATTACATAATTGCAGAATTCTCTGGTTCAGAATTTCAAATTGTTATTTTATCTGTTAAGGGAAATATGGTGAAGATTATGCAGAGGATTTTTCTAACAAAAGAGTTATACCCTAACCTGTTATTTTAACTGGACTCAAAAGTCCCATAGAAAACTTACTGACAAGTGCTGTCACGATTTCTTCCATATTTTCCAGAAAGCTGCCGAGATGCTGAGTGAAGGTGAGGTGTGGAGATGTGATCTGGGCAATTACTGCTGCTGCTTCTGCATGAGTAGCTTCAGAATGGCTGGTATCAGTAAGGATGTCAGCCAGGCACAGTATCCCATCAACCTATGGAGAAATAATAGGTAGGAGTCAGAAATACTGAAGGAAGCACTTTGACAACCAAAGATGGTTTTACATTTGTCTTTTCTTGGCGGTGACTAAACTACTCAATGTATTTTCAAAAATAACTTAAACTCAGTGGCCTTTGTGCCACAGGAAGTTTCAGTTTAGCAAATACAAATGAGTTCATCATAGGAGTTTGTTGTCCTGCCAAAAGTCTTGCAGTTCCTTCTCCCTGAATGTTTCTGTGAAATCAGTTTTGGTCCAACAAACTCTTTTCTGACAGACACCTAAATTTAAACATGAATTCAAAAATAAGCTCTGATAAATAAATGTTAATTGCTAGTCTGCCTCATTTGAGCTCTACTACAAGATGCAAACCTGAGTGTGTACTAAGGTCTAAACAGGTTTTTAATTTTTGCCACTTTTCCCTGAAATTTTCACAAAGTCAATCCAGGATCATAAAGAATACTGTTAAGATGACCCTGGCCAAGCTGTTCCTGATGAGCTTGCACAGCACTTATACTAAAGCCGGGTCCACACATCCCTTGCTTACTTCAAAGGAAAACAGAAAAACTAGAAATTACTTAAATTTATGCTGCTAGAGTGTTTGAAGTGTTATTACACAGTTCAGGCAGATAGATCATATACACATATATTGGTTTAAGTTCTAGGAGACCCACTGGCACAAAGAAAGACAGCAGCAGGGCACATCCATCGGGATCACTGTTAGCAACCAAACAGCAAGGGAGTGCTCCCTGTGCACAAGGGCATAATCTGGGAACTTTCAAATTAACAGCAAAGTGTTTCTCCCCATTTGACATAGCCCTGAATAACTTATCACGTTGTCAAGCAAGTAGTTAGAAGAGGGGATCATTTAGGATGTAAAAGCCCTCCAAGACCACTGAGTCCAGCCCATGACTGAACACCACCTTGTCAAGCAGACGTGGCACGCAGTGCTGTGTCCATCATGGTGGCTGCACCACCTCCCTTGGGCAGTACATTCTAAAGCTTGACAATCCTTTCCATGAAGAAATGCTCCTGATGTCCAGCCTGACCCTTCTCTGGGGCAGCTAGAGGCCATTTCCTCTTGTCCTGTCTCTGGCTGCCTGGGACAAGAGACCAACTCCCACCTTGCTCCACCCTCCTGTCACTGAGTTGCAGAGAGTGGTAAGGTCACCCCTGAGCCTCCTTTCCTCCAGGCTGAACACTCCCAGCTCTGGACACTTTAGAGATACAAAGAGGAGTTAAGCAGGCTGAGTACTGAACTAAACTTCAACACTCAAACAAAAAACAAGCCCACATTTCATTGTACACCCTCTCTTAGCTCTGTTGTTCAGACTGTGCTCTCTGTCAGCTCAAAGCCTCCTCACAACATCTGTGCTAAGCCTTATGCATTATCTTCAAAAAGGGCATTTAGCAAATCTCTTATTCTCATTTTTGTTATTTATTAATACAGAATGTTGATTTATCCTAATTACTTGTCCTGCAGTGGGCATGAATTAAATTATTTGATAAGCACTGACAGTTACTGCATTTTATGTGAAAAGCTCTCAGAGATAAGAGTAAAAATGACCCTCTGTAAGATTATTCACTGGGATGCAGTTTTGAATAGGGAATAGACAATATCATTGAAACTCTAATAACAAAGATAAATATAAAAGAAATTATATCTATATTTTTCCTCAGATCACAAATGGTATTTATTGTAAAAGCTCTAGTACTGGCAAAAAGAGAAAGAATAAATTTCCCATGTTAAACTTTTTCTTGGCAAGCTTTCAACATTAATCTACCTACGGCAAAATATTTCCTCCTAGTTATGGCAGAATTCTACAGCTTGAAACAGCAGATTCACATAATTCACTGGGCTTCAAGGTATATTAATAGATCTCAGTGTCAAGAATTAATCTATGTCCTCACAAGATGATTTAATGCCCAAAGTGTGCTAGACAATATCATATGCAAAACCCCACAATTTTGTCACCTTGAAATCTCCCCAGATCACACCTTGTCTGGGGTCCAAAGGATATTAATAACAACAGGCAGTATAAAAAGTTAAACGTATTCCAAGACACTCGAAAAATACTTCACAAGAAACTTCTTCTAAGATCTGCTTCAGTCTTCAGCTCTAAATTTACTGCTAAAAATTCACTTGGCCATCTTACATTCAATGACCTTGACAAATGACTCAAGAGTATTTTTATGGTGTTTGAGAACAGGTAATGGCTTATGAAAGAGAGGTACAAGTACATGGTTAGAGTTTTCTATCACCCATAATTGTGCAAATCTACATTATTAATAGAAGCTTCTAACAATACATGGCTGTACTCAAATTTTAAATCACGTATTTGATTTCATTATTTGCTAAGGAAGTTTTTGGAAACTGTGAGTTGATGAATTGTGAATATATAAAGCAGATACTATTTTATTCAATACCAAGATAAATTACATATTTTGGGTCTACGAAAGCCAGCACTAGTTATTCTCCTTCCTTTTCAGAAACATGCAAAATAACTAACAAATTCAGCCTAAAATTTGCTCCATAGACTTTTCCCTCCCATCTTAAATACAGAAAATAAAATAATTCTACTTCAGCAGGCAACCCCATTTATAAGTGTCTAGCAATACATTTTAAAATGACAGAGGAACAATCTAATAAAAGCACTTTAACATCCAAAAAGAAATTGCTGCTCAAAGCATTTTTATAATTAGGTTTCACACTGAAAGGAACTTTGGATGGCTGCCCTGTTTTCTGTTTAATTTTGGTGAAGTAATCAGCTAAATGTCAAATCTGTTCATCACCTTGGCAATACAAAAGAACCAGTTAGCCAGATAATGCAAACAAATGAATTCCATGAATGCAACAAGATGCTGTGGAGCCCCTGCATTTGAGGAATGGCGTTCAGTAAACGCTTGATCACTAATATTTCAATATTGATAACTGGAAAAATGCCAGGAACTTACATCCTTATGAGCACAGCCCTGTTGCAGAAACTTAATCCAAGTGATAAAATAAATGTGTGACCATGTTACTGCATAGATCAAGTCTTCTGAAAGGAAATTATTTCTTTTTTCTACATCAGGAATGAATGAGTTCTGGGGCAACAGTCTTCTTTCTTCAGTATACCTGTCCTTCCTCTTAAAAATATTCAATAAAACTAGTCATCTGTTAAAGATACCCATACAGAGCATAGGATGAATTGCATTAATGGCTTCATTATTTGAAATATTAACACAACAGAAGTCTTAACTCTCTGCTTTCCACAAAGGGTTTTAAGGCAGTTTTTCCATGCCACTCTCGAAACCAAGACCCATCACCTTCCTTTTAGTAATGCCTTTGTTCATTTGTATAAAACGCTGCTGAAGGCCTTTTCTCATAGCGTGACTTTCCCTACCGTTCCTGTTTACTCACTCAATGCTCAGATGATCCCTACATATTGGTAAAATTTTGGTCAAACCAGTTTTTTTGCCTTCTCCAAATTGATCTCCAGAATTATTTAGTGAGACTGGGAAGTCTTACAGGCATCTGTCAGCTGATTTCCCACTGTCAAATCCATGGATAACGCTATCAACATGAATCTGGGTGCTGCTGGTAAGAAGAACCAGAAGATTTCAAAGCAGTTTTACAGAATAAAATGGAGATGTTGAGATCCAGAGGTAGGGCAGCAAATGTGGAAACAATACCACAAAGGGTATTGTCCCCTTAAATAATCTCACCTTTTCCAGAGGAGAATTTCAAAAGCAGAGGCTGCACCCAACAGTCAAGAACTGATAAATCAGAGCTGTGTGTCTTCTATCCTTTCATGCTGTGTAATAGCACCTCCTACCTGAAGCTAGGACAGCTGAACTATGTAGGTGAAGACATGAATATTAGCAGGGCAAACAAAATGTATAAAGGTGGATAAAAACCCAAACACATCAAAATTTATAGGATGACGGAGAGGGTAACAGAGAAAGAAGGCAGGGAGGGAGGATTATTTTATTCATCCTGCAAAACCCATATACTGTTCTTTGGATGACTTGTTACTTAGTAATGGAATTGCATGAGATGATATAGCAACAAAGTGATGCCATTAAAACATCCCCAAATATAATCCCAAGAATCCAAACTACTGCAACAATTCCATGGCAACAGCAGCACCCAGTGAACAAAACTGCTACGATTTTTATAATTAAATTTGTAAAACAGTGGCCATGACAACTAATTTACGAGCCCTGTGGTATACACCACAGAATAGTGTGGCGCTGAATGGAGGTTGAACACTTCCCAACTCACTAGTTTTGAAATTTCTGTCAATAACTTCAGCTTTGTATCTAAACTGGCACTGAGTTGTGTTTTGGTTTGCAGAAACTTTTGACTACAGCTTCCCATGAAAACTTCCCTCCTTCAGATGTGGTCAAGCTGATTAAGAGATATTTGCTCTTTCTGATGTTTATTCATCAAGGAGAAGGGTAAAGCTGATCTAGGAATATGGTTATGTGGCACAAGAGAAAAGACATTTGGCTGTATCAGCCTTGAAAGAATGCATTAAATGTGGCAATGCCCGAGTAGAAACCTTACATCAATGTTGCAGGGAGAAACAAAGTGGAAAGCAAGATTAAATAAGAAGTTCCCTACTCTGGACTGTCTAGCAGTCAAAAGTTAAATCCCCTGCAAAGCCCTTCTCCCTATGAAGCCAAGAGGAAGCAGCCCTGCACCTCAGAATTCATGTTCCTCGGCACTCAGAGATGCTCTAAGCTTGTTGCAGATAAAAAGTACAAATGGTTGTCAAAGAGATAATAGAGAATAAGTCATTTTACAGAAAGGTTGGACAAAATCAGTAAGGTCCATATCCTGACTTCCCTCTTATCTTTGCTTCAAGGATAAGAGAATAGCTGGCTTTGAACTCCCCCAGTACTGAGGACTGATATGAAGGGTAAGACAGTCTTTTAAAGTATTTTTGTGGTTGATAGAAGAAACCAGGTACTGCACTGCTATTAGCCTAGAAATATTCACATATTCCCACTCCCATAAATCACAGTTAACATTGCTTCAAACTACTCTCCACAAACAGAAGTGAAACACCCAAGGATAAAGTCAGCTTCCCTCATCTACTCCTCCAATGTGATATCCCTCCATTTCTACAGGATAAACACAGAGTGGCTACAAAGGGCTGGAGAAGAGACTGCAAAGGAATTTGCTTGCGATTATGTAGAAGTCATCTGTGGTGCAGGTAGGTGTTCACAGAATTGGGATGCATTGATAAAACAGAGGAAAAACCACTGGTCAAAAGTGAGCACAGTGGTTTTGGGGGGGGGGGGGGGGGGAAACATTTGCAGTAACCTTTGTACTCAGCATTTGTTACATTTTCTTTCTCCTATTCTAACAATTGCAGTAATGACTATGTTACCTGTAGAGTCAGAACCCTGTAAGAATAAGGAGGAACTATTTATGCTCACATATGATAAAGATTAAATTCTTGAAGTTATGTGATACATGACACCAAGTGTTTCTCAGGTTCTTGTGCCCTACATTTTTTGAGGGCTAGATACACTGGCTTGTTTTTAAGCTGCAAGAATCTATTCCTATTTGTAGGGTTTTCTTGGTATCTGCATTACAAATTCCAGAAAATACATGCTTGTTTCTTTTAAATAATGGATAAGGCTTTATACATTATATTTTGGGGTCTGAAATCCATTAAAATGAAGCCACACAGATCCAAAAAATGACTTGTCAAAAAGATGAGAGGAACTGTCAAGTGGTGTACACGAATGCTGAACAAGATACTGAGACCTGAAGTCTGAATTAGGGAAAGACCATATTTTAGTCATTTTCACATAGACCTCATTTTTATTTACCCTGGGGGATCATAGTCCGAGAAGAGGAAAAACACCCTCAACTATTCCTATAAACAAACAGGGGTCCAGGTTATGTGCAGCAGGGCACTCCAGAAAATGAGATGTTCTCCCTGAAAAAAGCCACACTTCAGTCATCTACTTTTAAATAAATAATGTCACAGACACTTCATGGTGCAAGGGTATATTCTCCAACACCTGGTGCCTAGCGTTTAAAAACAAGGACACGTTTTCAACATATTTGATTACTTTGTATTGTTTAGGTTTAGGTGTGACACCATGGTTTTAATTTTCAAGTGTCTCATAGTGTAGCTCTTCATGAGTAAAGAAAAAATCTCATGCACACTGCATTTTTAGAGGACCCTCTTATTCTATGAGGATAATGAGAAAGGGTCTCTATGCAAAAAGAGCAGCATGGAGGTCAGAGCCCCTCATTATCACCTAATCTAACTCTTCATAGTGCCTTTCCTATCTCAGAAAAATATCTGATAATCATCTTGCTAGAATTCAGGATTTGTTCAAGTCAAAAATTTGAAACCTTAATTATGCTGCAGGTTTAATTAATAAGTTTAATAATCCCTATTAATTATTAATACTGTCATTTCACATACAACTTCTCTCATTGAATTATAATTCTCAACAAGGTGTATACCATTATAACATGGTTCACACACAAATACAAGCCTACTCTATTCTCAAATTATGACAATGGAAACACCACGGAAGAGAGCACAGTTGCATTAGAGAGGTGAAGAAAGTGAGCAGTGGACAGCATAGGATGTTGTGCTTTTTTTCACTCTTATTTTAAATATGAGATTTTTGCAAAGGCATTTAAGAAAAAGAGCCCTATGCAAACAATTTTCCTGCAAACATTTCTCATTTCTATTATCAGTCAGTTTAGCCTAAAAAATATCCACTCACTAAAATGCAAGACTTCTGCAGTATTTGAATCATATCTACACTAAACAAATGCACTATAATAGTAGAATATTTATATAATTTAATGTATTAAACATAAATGGTAACGTCCTCAGAAAAATATTTTTATGTCTAAATTCACATGTTTGCCAAAACTGACTCGAGTGCTTTACTCATATTTCTCTTCCCAAAATTTTGGTTGCTTTTAAGAACAGCGCTATGAGGCACCAGGTGTTAATAGAATTGTTTGCTCCATTCATTACTTCACAATGGCTGTTCAATTATTTTAATAAATTATTTTAAATAAATTAGCTCCAGAACCAACCTTGGATGTGCCAGATTTTTATTGGCAGAGAATTTTTACAAGCAAGTTACAGAGTTTTATTATACCCATTTATAATGAAAACACTCACAGTACTTTAGCTATAAAACTTTTAGTGAGCAACTCAATAAGAGTCCATTCATGTTGTAATAACAACAGAGGAAATTGCTACCCTTATTTAAACAAAAAATTCAAAGTAAGTGAAAAAGGAGCAGTTTTCATCTGGTGAAAATTGATAGAACTTTATTGGCTACAGCAGACCCAAGTTACTTGATCATAAGATTCCTCTCCTGACAGATGGGTAAATCTCCTTGGGTCTCCTACAAACACTGATTTATGTCTATGGCTGCAGTGGCAATAAAATTATTTCAGAATTGCTTTAAGCCTGAGAAATTCAAGTTTAAGATCAGCTGTTCATATACAATCTTTATGAGCAGTCAGAGGTCTACTAGGAGTCATCAGGTAAAGTGATCTCAGATGTTTTTCTCTCCATTAGCACCTTCCAGTGCTGCTCTTTGGTCAAATACAGTTGCTACATTGATTCTATATTAGAAAAAAATAAGCACAATCCTAAGAAGCTGAGAAAATGGAATATTTTTACGAGATGAAATTTGATTTTTCTTCTACTCAATATTCTTTGCTGCTTTAACAGGCCTCAACATAAAGAACCACTCTTATGAAGGATAATAAACACATGTATTTAAAGTTAAGCTGAAGTTTGAACTAGGAGGAACAAAACCATAAATTGTTACACTTTCAATAGATTGTTCTTCCAACATATGATAATCCAAGGATAAGTACCATACAGCACTTGATACAGGGGAAGTTACAATCTGCATTTGAAATCATATTTCCAAGTCAGCTTATTTTCATAAGCTGATCTCGCATCACTAAAACAGGTCAGAACTGACTGAAGTTGAATTTGCCCAGGGAGCAGATAGCCTACTTCAATAGCCCAGGATCTTCTCCGGGTACTTTGGAAAGATAGACGTGGAAGTGTTATGTTATGGCAAAGATAAAACCCCAATTTGCCTAATTTTAACTGCACACATCTGGGAAAACAAATATGTTGTTTAGGAAAATCCTAAACACTGTTCTGATTCTGTCATCCAGTCACTGCCTGTTTTTCTAATATTGTCCCTAATCCATAAACAAGCTTTCTCGTTCCTAAAAAATGCAAGGGATGTTGTGACAGAAGGAATATAACAACCACAAAGTACTAAATATTAGTGTTCCCCAATAACACTCAAGGCTCGCTTCTCATAAGCAGTAAAAACTCTCATTCTATATTCAAACCAACTGGATGCCCCAGACCTGTAAAGCTCAAGTCTGGACTAGAAATTTCACATGACCAAGCTGCATTTTGCCATGTGCCAGTCCATAAAGAGCAGAGGAAGAGCCACTGCAGGTCTCCACAGAATGGTATTGGGTTTCTCCTGGATCCAGGAGAGCTCCCAGGATTAGGATCTGTTCTGCTTCAGAGGAAATCAAAGATAACATAACTGAACATCTAGAAGTGATACTAGAAAAGTTTGACAGCTAGGATTCTGAGGTATATACACATCACTCTGAAACCAGAGTTACTGAATCTTTGAGGCCAAAGAATGTAACTTTAAATCAAAATGTATCAGACTTTTTCAGAAAGAACTAGTATTTGAGGCATCCAGAAGAAATAAAATGCTTTCTTGAAGGACAATGCCTTGCCTAGAATGAAACTATGGTTTACTGGATTTTCTCCTGAGACTTGCCTTCTGTGTACTCCCCATTCCCAAAAGCATTAACAAAAAAAATTTATGTCATTTGCTAGGCAATCTAATCTTGAACAATTCAGACTGTAAATAAAATATTTCAATGGAAATATTTTTCCAGTATTTCATCTCTACAGCTGACAAAGAACAAAAGGAAGAAATAACAATGGACATTCTATTTATATTAGCTTCCCATCTCAGAGTACAAATATGTCCAACTTCACTGGGCAGCAGGCAGAGTCCTGGTCACATCTTTCTCACCCTTGGGAAAATGTAACAAGCCTGAACTGCTACTGAAAGAAATAACAGCAGCTGCTGGGGAAAAGCCACTGCAAAGTCTATGCTATGTCTCTCCTGCTATTTTCCACCGAAGATGAATTTAGGATATTTTTTGAAATTTACATTGACCGATGTCTGATAAGGAAAATAAACTATATAAAACAAGATTCAACAAATAAACAATAAACAAATTAGACCAAATTCAAAGCCAACAAGGGTCATTGAGGAGAAAAAAGAATGATCAGTGCAAATTACATTTAAAAATGTCCCCCATGTTGCTTACAATTAGATTAGTAACCTCCAAACAAAAAAAATTAAGGCCAATCTCGCTTACATGTTTTCTTTTCCTCTCTACATAAGACAAAGAGATGCTCTAGTAAAGATCTTTCAAAACTGTCTTGAAGTGAGTCTCTTGTGTGCTAAAAGCTGCTGGCTGTCTCACATTCCACAAATAAAGAGCATGTCTCAGGCTTGGTTTCACCCAAAATGTGTGAAAAGTGCCTTGCAACTGAGGCATTAATGATATGACAAACACAAGGTTTAGCATTCTTCAGTGGAATTAGGAGCCATCAATAAAAGTCCTTGCAACTAGACCTAGTTAAGCTAAGAAGTGTTCCACATCCCATGTTGTCCCAAAAGCCACTATAGGTCTTTACAGGTATCAATACTCTCAGACCACCTAGGTGCTCTGTTCACAACATCTGCTCTGAAGTTATGTATAAAAACCTAAATAGCAGCAATTGCACTGAACACGTGGCCTTTTGTTTTCAAAATATTTATGGAATTGCCAGTTTTTGAAACATTTTGTCTGTGACTATGATTTTTGCTAACACACCTATCAAATACCAATGGCATTTATTTCCATAGTGCTTCCCATCAAAATAACTTCCATATTGCCAACAGCAAAGATTCACCATGAACTCTGGAGATTCATTAGTCCCATCACTGAGCAAAGATATTTCTAAAGCAAAGTAGATCCAAACCACCTTTAGATGGTCCGTGCCATGACAGAAAGCTAATACTTCCCACTCCTAATGCACAACACCTGCAGGATAGCTCTGTCATCTCCATTGCCAAGCACCATGGACAAGTTGCCCAGCACCAACAGAGATATTGGCTGGCCTTTCACTGACACTTATGGCTTAGATCCTTAGCTGTTTTAGGGAAGAGCAACTTTAACCAGAAGTAAAATGCAGGAGTCACTACAAAGATGAACGGACAAAGTAAATGCAAGTACCTATTCCAAAGCTTTAAGGATATTTTAAGGAAATTGCAAATGTTTTTGTTCAAAATAACTGTCAACAAGCCATTCTTAAAGGAAGAAAACCACCAACAGTCTAATCAGTCATCTTTTAACGAGTTTTAACTGATCTCTCTTAATTCAATTGTAAATCCTAATCCATGCTACTGAAAAGGTCTTTGTTATATCCTTTCCTATCTCTCTCGGTTATTTTCTCTTTATTTGAAACTATAAAGTACTACTTACTGGTATAGGATTACTCTTCTTTTAAGAACTAAAAGGATCAGAAGTCAGCACTCGTAGTTTCTTTAAAAACCAAGAGAGAAAAAGAAGGAAGAAAAAGCCAGTGTCTTCTCAACTTAAAATCACTTCCTTTGCCATTACCACTTTCAGCAATTGTCATTCTTTGTCTTTTGTTTCTCTGTTTTGTTTTTTTCCTGTAAGAAAAATCAATTGTAATTACATGAGTATGTCTCAATTACCTGTCCTTTGTTTTTTTTGGGCTGGAAGTCCTGATCTGATTGATTGGACTTCTCTGTCCTAATGTCTTCTCCAATGCCCCAGGTTCCAAGTGCCTTATCTTCATACAGTGGCAAGTGCTTCATTTTTACTGGTTAATACAAGACAAATTTGTCTAGCAGAGAAATGTGCCAAAAATTATATGCAAGTAAAGTAAAGGAGCTTGAAGGGAAAGTGGACCAAATGAGAACAGCAAACACAGAATTTTTACAGAGTGACATCAATATCATTAATACACTGGCAAAACAAAAGCCGGTAAAATAAAGGTGCAGGGTGTGTTTCTCAACCTCATCTGATACAGCCACACAGAAATCCATGAGCTGGAAAATTCAAAAGCCACCAGCCCTCTGGGGCATAAATCATCAAAAATCCTTTCCTGAGTGAGGAGAAAACCAATTTGTCACGGCCTTTAAATGCACAAATATATTTAGCTAACAGGAGCAGAAAGTCAGTCATGTGTCTTCATCCATGAATATTTCCTAGGTGAGATCCTGTGACTTGTAACCCAGTTCTTCTTCCAGGATACAGGATGAGACAGGAGCAATCTTTAGTAACTAAAAGGTGACTTATGCCTTCTAATTATTTTTCTCAGAACAAATCAAGTGTCTTGCTCAAAAATAAATTGCAAACCTATTCTAACAGCTCTTTTACCTTCTCTTTGGTTGTAATTGCTTCCTCAGTCTAGACAGTAGTAAATTATCATGTTTGGATCATCCATGAGGTTCACATTACACATCTGGGGGAGATTCTAACTCCTGAGTAACTTCATTTCCCTCTCCTACCCTGTGCTATGATAAAAAACAAAGATAAAATTTACTTACCCTATGGTCATATAGTATGTGGATATAGGTCTTTAAAATAATGCTACTTATTATCCTTCAAATGAACTTTCATTTCTCCAGAAATTGAGTGTTTCTCAGACTGAATAATGGCCACATCAACAGAAAGTCCTGGAAGGTGTTTTCCCCTCTTTGCAAGTCTAGAATGATTCCATCATGGACAAAACGCCAAAGCATCTGGTGCTTATAAGGAGATGCTAAAATAAATGCAGAGGGCAGAGAGTGCTAAAGCAGTTAAGGATGGGCATTTTCTAGGAACTCAGATCATCGTGCTCATTCATCACATTTTGTGATCTTATGTGAGTAGGCCTACATATAACAGGAACTGAAATCTGAGCTCAACAGCACCTTGTGTGCAGGAACATTATTCTGATTCACTCCATTCTCTTTAGCATTATGTGACAGTTATTCCCAAATCCCTGTTCATCAGAACTATCTGCAATACATGATGCCTGAGAAAGCAATAACCAGGTGACGGCAAGTGCAAGTAGACTCATTCCCCAAGGAGCAGCATGTTGACCACTCCATAGTAAATAATACATTATTTACAGAAATCTGATATTCCATTCATTTTGTTACCTATTGAGGACTCCACACTGAGGGGGGTTGTTCTGCTTACAGCTCATTATTAGTATCCATTTACTTTTAATGGCGCTGCTCGTTAGCATTACCTGACTTTAAAGCTTGAAGACATTTTCCTGTGATAACTCCTTCCCTACCTGACACTCCTGGCATTCCTCCTGTTCTCAACTCTTCTCTCATGCACCTTACAGCCTTTTCAGACTGAAACTGAACAAGGAGCCATGCTTTCCTTCTGGTCCCCCTTTGCCCCATGCTCACATCCGGCTCCTCACCTTCTCTCCAAGCTTTTCAGCTTGATACAGTCACTATCAGGGCAATAGGAAAAGAAGGCATTTTTCTCCACTTCCCCAGGGATGCTCTAGCATTGAATGTTGCTAAGGATATTTTATTAATTAATATAGTTAAGGCAGAGAGTCTACCCTGTAGGAAAACAGTTCTCACACCGTCCAGGTTGATGTGAACAGATAAGAGAACCTAAACTTTTCATATTAAAAGCCCTTTTGACAGGGCTGGCCTTGATTTAAGAGGATGCTTCAGTGGTGCGTAGCTTCGGTCCTTATAAACCTGTCTTCCTAAATCCTCTGCTGCTTTCCTAAAATCACAGGATCGATTTGGGCAGGCCATACCCAGGAGCAGCACAAACCTTGCTGTAATTCCAGCCTCCACTGGGTGCCACTATTGCACAGCATAAGGTGCATTTACTGCGGGGAGTCAGAGCCTGGCAAAACTGACTTTTAACCTGTGCTTCCCTCTAGTGAAGTTTTCAGACCATATGTAGAGAATTATGACTCGGTTTTTATGACCCTAAAGCACCACGTGATAATCATTTTAGCTTAGAAATACGAGGATGATTTAATTCTTCCTAGATCTCTACAGCTGAAAAGCTCTAATGCAAAGACGCTCCAATTCTTTCCTGATTTTGTGCTTGAACAAGCCTTTTTGCCCTGTGTGTGGATCTCTTCCTCCATGCTGGCTGATAATCAATTTAGCCCTCTATTCTGCCCTATCTTTTTTAATTTCACTGCAGAGGGCCTGGATTAGATGACCTTTAAAAGTCCCTTCTATTCCAAATTATTCTATTGTCCTGTCGCCACCTAAAGTGCTTTAGCAGCAGCTTAACCAGCCCAAGGGTAAAATCTTACTGCAGATACCTTAGAAACCCCCACTCAATGATCTTAAACTGCATGCCCATCCCAAGAATGGCAATAACACAGCAAATACATTATCAGCCAACTTTTAAATTAACAGCAATTAAGTATTAGTTTTATGGAGTGGATTTAATTGCCATTTGATGGTTCATGGATATCCACAGCTTGATGGATACCATTCTGGTGATTCAAGCCGTAATCAAAAAAGACTGAAATGTAATGCTATTAATCAGTTTTTGAAATCCTGGGCAGATAATTCTATCACCTTTGGTCCATTTCACATAATCCCTGCTCCTGTATTTTGCTTTGTTTCCTTTTCCCAGGCCTCAAATAACTAACTAACTAAATAACTAAGCAATATCATCTAATATTATATTAATAAATAAAAATAATTACATATATACCTTATGTTTTTTAAAATTCATATTCTATATAATTAAATAAATAATCATTACCTAATGGAGTACTTTGAGAGCTTACAGAAAACATGCAAAATTCTTCCAGGCAAAATACTGCTAGAAAGATTTTCATACCAGCCTTCCACCCTGGAATGATTTGTTATCCTATTCATTTGGCAGGGCTGACACAACCACAATTGTTTCAAGTTTGCTGAAAAGGGGGAAAGCGGTGGCTCAGTATTTATGAAGTCCACTTTTGTAACTTGGTCTTCCCTCTCACTCCTCTCAACACTCGTAGACAGTGACACTGATAAGCACAGAAATGTCTATAGTCCCTGGCATTTGAAAGGATCTCAGCCTTTTCTAGCAGAGATCCAAAATACTTCCTTGAAAATCTTCTGTATTTTGACACAGGTTTTATTGCAAAGAGAAGCTTGAGTGACTGTGCCCAGTATTGGTTATATTATCACAGAGATGGGCAAAAAAAGCATGTAAGCATTAATCTGGCAGTCTAGACCTTTGTAAGGCCTGAAGATACAGCAGCAAGAGAGAACAAGACTGCACAATACAGAAGGCAGATCAACAAAAGCAAACAGCAAGTAGACTGAATCTTAATCTTCTTCAAAGCCAGTTAATCTTTGGCGCCAGCAGCTAAACGGATCTGTGGTACAGGTCTGGAGGCAATAGGTAAGACCTGTGCTCTGCAGACTAGACATCCCTGCATTGCTGGGAACTCAAAAGTGGCTGTTTGTGGCTAAGGAGAAACAGATATTCACTTGGCAAGGTAAACTAATACATTCAGAAATTCACCCAGGGCAGGAAATACAAACGCTTGCAAAAGAAGATCGAGACAGAGGCAGAATTTCACTCTATTAGAACAGCTCTGCTCCAATGCTCTCTTAACATTCCAGCTGCTGTTCAGCAGACATGGCAAACTCTGCAGGAGTGACCATCACCCATGTACTTGTTTCCATTATGCCTACTTACTGAATCATGTTAGAAACAACAACAGGACAAAAGAACTATCTACCTGCTCTCTAAAATGATGTATGTCTATTAGGCATGAGGATGTAAAGGAAAGGTCACAAATGGAAAGATGTTTGAGTTTATAAACCAATTTGTGCTATCAAAAACTGGGAAATTCTTGTCTTTTTATTAACAGCTGAACTAAAAATTTCTGGGTAGGAGATCCCAGTCCCACTTCCAGGAATCTAGGATGTGTATGGTCTTTCCTACCTCACCAACAGCTCAGGAAACTGCCTGTGCACAGCCACCAGAAATACTTTCCCAAGGGGACTTGTTCTGCCTTCAGAATTGTTCTGGGCAATTGTCAGGCTCAGCATAGCTTTCCAATTTTACTTATTTTTTAGAGTTTTATATGTCTCTTTGTTTTAGGTTTAGTTTCTTTCCCTTATTTTATAAACCACGGTTAATCAGGGGCTCTGGGCAGTAAAGCTGAGAATTAATAGACACTAGTGTGACAAGGAAATTATGTCATCACCAGCAGATCTTTCATGGCTCTTGCTGTACATCTTCATGTGACATGGTGTCTCCAGTGGCACTGGGCTCTGCTTTGTGAGCATCCAGCATTCCTTCAGCCAGACAGAAGCTGTCACAAACTCTTCCTAGAAGGAGCTTCTTTGAAAGTTCAAGATCTGCATAAAAGATACTTATCTCCTTACAAAATATGGATGCACATATAGGTGGAAGGAAAGGCTATAGAGTCCTGAGGGACAGAGGGAACACCTTTAGCTGGTGTATTGACCTCTCTGTTGTAACTAAGAACAGCAGTGTAGGGATTAGTAAAACTACTAAGACAATTTCTGCTCTGCTGTCAGACACCACTGTAGTTATGACATCACAGAATTTCATGGCACGTTGAATAGAAAAAATCAACTTCTTCAGTGACAGATGTTATAGATCCCCTGCTGAGTGTCAAGTCTTCATGGGATGTATGTAAGAGAACACTTTGGCCTCCCTTCCAAATCCAGATTTCTGAAGTGCTCCTGGCAGAAATTGCAGAATTGCAAAAAATGGCAGTCCATTTTTGTAATCCAGCTAAACACATTTTTAAACAAAGACAAGAAGGCATTTAGACTCTGGCAGAGACACACAAGTGTGCCATTATGCAGACGCAACAGAAGCTAGAAAGAAACATTGGTTACACCAGGTGGCTTGGGATTAGACATGTTCCATTTGTTGGATGATGCACTGGCTGGATTGTCCCAGCCAGAAAGTAGTATTCAACTCCTTGGTGTCCAGATGGAGAGCAGTAATGAGTAGATCCCTCAGGAGCCCATATTTGGGTCAATACTTTTTGCTATCTTCCTTCACTATTATTTTCTTGAGTTTTAAACTAACAGTTTCAAATAAAAAGGTGTGACAGCAAAACAAGGTTATCTGTCAGTTATATATGAAGTATAAAGGCAATGCACACACATCCAGTGTGGCAGGATTCTCAGTAAGAACACATCATGTCAAAAGCCTTGCAGAAGTTCAGGTAAATTATATCAGTGGATCTTCCCTTGCCCACTAGTTAGCCACTCCATCACAGAAGCCATTAGGCTGGTCAAGCAGGACTGGTTCCTGGCTAATTTAAGTTACTGTGAAAACTTTTCCACACCTCCTTTGTGAGAGCAAAGTGGCAAAGATGAGTTCCTACAAAAAAAAAAAAATGGACAGGCTTCTGTCTTGTTAATTCAACCTGCTGATCCCATAAGGATTCCTTCTTCATCTCAGCTGAAGATCCTTGTCAGACATGCATATGAGTATGCCCTGAGCCATACAAAACTTGCTGATTGGTTCCCAGGGACTGCAAAGGAACAAAGCCCTCAAAAGGAAAAGCTCGAGACAGTACTGGCAAGGGAAGGAACAGTCAGTGAAAAAGCTGCTGTCTGGAAACTTAATGATAGGCAAGAGAAGAAAGGTACAGGTCAGGTAAATATACAAGCAATGTTGTTAGATGTTTGTCTAACAGGATTATTATCTTTACCAGAAGAGGTTGTTTTTCTAACAGCTCTTTATGTGTTTTCAAAGATGCTTTATGAAACATGAAAGTTTTAGTGTAAATCAGGCAGTGTGCCAGACCTAAGTGGCTTCCTGCAAACAAACCTAAGCAAAAAAAATCCCCTTACAGAGACACA
Organism: Cinclus cinclus; assembly: GCF_963662255.1. Taxonomy (NCBI): domain Eukaryota; kingdom Metazoa; phylum Chordata; class Aves; order Passeriformes; family Cinclidae; genus Cinclus; species Cinclus cinclus. The sequence continues at coordinate 12,830,992 of NC_085051.1, read as the reverse complement.
CAAACACATCTCTACATCATCTGCCATTAATTATTGTTTAACCTTCCCTTACTTGAAGAAATACATGGAGACTCCTACATATCATGGGTGAACCTCAGTTAAGCCATGTAGTAGCTCTGAGCTCATTACAAGCCTGAAGTAAGAAAAATCTCATACAATTATCTTCCTTTGGTTAGGAGCACATGCAAGACACTTCACCTGAGTAATGCCAGCCCTGACTTCAATGTACATCACAAGGAAAAGATACCAGGTTTCAAGTAGCCAGCTGGATTACACTGGGTTTGATTTCCTCTGTTTCCTTTTTACAACTACCTCTGGGAAAACAGTCAGCTCCACTAAGGGCTAGTTTTTGGCCCACGTAGCAGAGTCAGAATATTACCACCAGGAAAACCCTGAGTGAGTTTTTTGTTTCTATAATGGTGTTTGAGGGGTAAAGTTAAATTGCAATGCACTCATTTAAACCAAGCAAACCTACTGGTAGAATGTTTAATAGCAGCCAGGGCTAGAACTGGCCAAAGCTGGTATTGTAAAAGTTTCCGTCATGTATTTTTTCCCTGTTCTCTAAAGAGTAATCTGACTTTCTTACAGTGATAGGTACTGGAGACAAGGAAGCAGAAAAGAAGGTTTGACCAAGTATTTTGACTGTAATTTTGGCAAGTGTGTGAAACCAAACAAAAAACACAAACACCTGTATAAAATTAAAACTTGCAAAATACAAGCATGTGGATTTCCCTCTCGATAACAATATCCAAATCATTCGCATTTTGGGAGCCTTTCTTGGACCTGATTTGCAAAGGTACCTTAGTATCAGCAGCTAGAAAAGATTCCCAGCTTGTAGCTGGACTGAATTGTGTCACAGCAGGGCTCTTAGAGCCTCCCTGCCTAAGTGTGAACTCTGAGAAGTGCTGTGATGCAAGGGCTTATTTGCACCACGTTGAACTGAAGGAAGGCTACTAGCTGGTAGCACTAGTACATGGGAGTACAAGAATGGCAAAAGTGGTTTTGGAGAAGAGCCAAGTTGTAAGCTGAGCATAAGCTGAGGTTTATGTGTTTGCTAGTTTGAACTACTACCAAAAAACAAGCACAAGGAAGTGGTCAAGATGAGAAGTTGATTCAGAATATGGATGCTCTTGTGATGAAAACAAATTTTCTGTAGTTCTCTCACATCCTGTAAACCTGATATCTATTTCCAAACCGAATGAGCCAGTCACTTTGTCTAGCAGTCTCCATCATGTTACCCTCATGTGTGACTGAGATCAGCTCATTTATGAACACATAGAGCTATTTGTTTCCAACTGGCATGACCTAAAGAAAAGAAATATAAATCACCTGGAACCAGGAGAAATAATTGTCTCTTTTTGAGAGTTTTGGTCATACAGTACTTCTGTAAGCATAGTTTTATATTAATAAGGAATCCCATAGCTACCGTTCAATGAATGAAGAAAGTATTTTCTCCTTTTGCTTTTTTGGTAATGTGCACCTGAGAATTCAGTCCTTCAAAATTAAATTTGTATTAACATTTTTGAAAAATCAGTATTATGCAAGCAGGAATAGATACACAAGGAACCATGAAGAGCACTAGAAAACTCTAAGAGTGATAGTTAATTAAGGTGGGAAAATAAATATGAGAGAAGGATTAGAAGGAAAAATAATGTTGGCAGTGAATCCTCAAGCTCCAGAGGCATTTAAATCCCTGCTCTGTTACCAGATTTTTGCAGGAAGGCACCACCTCTCCTTCCTGCAGTGGTCTCAGAAACCAGTGAGGTTTTAGGCAAGCCCAAGGATCAGCCAAGCAAGAAGGGGAAGCTCTGAGCAGTAAATTCTTTGAACTTTCCTATGATCCAGAAAATTCATCCACAATACTGAGTCATAAAATCTGCAGCAGCAGATCAGCACAGCTTATTATTAGCAGAGATTTTATAGAAGGGAACTGTCTACTTGTATTTGTCTCCTTTTACAAGCATTTTCACTCCTATCTCTCCTTTATCATGGCTAAGGCTAAGCTATTTAGAAAGTGCAACCTAAACACATTCAGTACACGTGTTTACATCTGGCAACAAATGCAGATATGAGAGGCAGCAGTTTCCTGCTGAATGGGGAGAAAAGGATTATCAAAGCTACCCATCTTTTAGGTCTTTCTGTCAGGACATCTCTTTTCTGCCTCTGTCAGGGACGAGGAGAACATCTGAGGTCCAAAGTAGCTCTCTGCTCGCACTCTTTTTAAATGTTTCTATTGATTCTCATTAATCTCCGCCTTCAGTTCAGGAGCTGAGTAAGATGTTTCTTTAATTTTAAAATTAAATTTTCTTGATAGATTATTATTACTATTACTATTATTATTATTAGGTAGGGAAAACCCACCTGTTATTTGTGCTGGCTTCTGTTCCTTCAGACATCTCTCGTGGATCATTCGCTGCCCTGATCACTGTCATCACTTTAGGCAATATTTTAAATTGTTACAGAAAAAATCATCATCTGGTGATTTCCAAGTTATTTTTCATTTATAAAATTCTCTTAACATCTTGACTTTTGAAACATAAATCTAGATCTATTTGGAGTGCTTGAAATAAAATACTTAGCGAAATATAAAATCAATAGATAGCATAAAATACTAACAGAACTGACTGCAAAAACCATGTGTAAATTATATGGGAGCCAAACAAGTGCAGAGCAGTAACCTGGCACCAGCCCAAATTTTCAAAACGAAGTTGGAGGGAATGGCAATCCACAGGCACTGCTCCAAGTTGATCTTGCCATTTGAAGTGTACACCTCAGTAACCTGGCATAGCCTGGGGACTTTCCTTTTCAGCTTTTAAAATCTATTTCAATGAAATTTATCTTTTTAAAACAACAAGAAAAAAAGTCTGTAGAGTCTCTCCTGTATCTCAATAAAATCGAGGTGTACAAAAAGGCAGAGCTGAGCGATAGATCAGAAGAGTGGTTGCTCCTCCTTCAGTAACTACATCCTGTATGGAAACCAATTGCCAAAATAAACCTCATTCTTTCAGCTCTCACTTGCTGAACACTTCTCTGGAGCCATGAGAAAAGTATAACAGTGGCAAGATTTACCCCCAGCACATCAGTGATAATACCGGAATGCCACTGTAATGCCTTCTTTTGATCAGGTCCTGCTGAAGCATAAATAAAAATAAAAAAAATAAAAATAAAAATAAAAATAAAAATAAAAATAAAAATAAAAATAAAAATAAAAATAAAAATAAAAATAAAAATAAAAAATAGGCTGCATTGATTGCAGCTATGAAACTTTTGCATGTAGACACATTATCACAGATCCATGCTTTTGCAATACACCACTTTAAGTACAGGACAAAGACTAAATCTGTGGGTGGTGTGGCAGGACTCACACTACAGGGAAAGGACTTTAAGTATTCGTTGTTGGGTTAGAAGACAGCTCATTTTGAACTGACATACAAATCTGTCCATAACTGAAGTTAACAATTTACGGATAGACTTTTGTGTCAACTCATAGATTTCCTGTTGCACTCCATTGGAAAGGCAGACAAAGTTTATCAAAAAGATCTTTCACCTATTTAATTAATTCTAAAAGTTTTCCTTTGTGACACAGCATTGTGTTCAGTAGTCAACAAATTAATATCTACTTAATGAAATTTATTGCCATCAGAAATCTCAGTCATGAATAGACCAACAGATGTGCATGTCTGCTGATATTTTTAGCAGGTAGTCTCTTTTTTTTTTTCAATTACATTACTCAGATGTTTAAGGCTGAGTGCACATTTATATGTTTGCAGAATCTAGGTAAGGCCAGATAAATAAATCCTTAAATAAGGATCTGCTGATAAACAATAGAATCTGTGCCCTCCAAAGCCCAAAGCAGGTATTCACCAACTCCTCAGCCAAATCTCACCTTGTCCTCCTTCACCAGTATTATTGAAATGTTTATCTTTGGTGCTGCACTTGCTGGCTCCTTTCTCCCTCTTTTAAAACCTATAATACGATTTAAGTGAAACAAGGTTTGTATGGAGAGGTACAGTGTTTTACCAGAGCAACAGATACATATCTTTTTAGAGCATCAGGACTACAACAACACAACTACTATAATTCCATTAGTCATTTTAACAGAATTGAAGTAATGGCCATGACCTCAGCCAAAGCAGTTTGCGTATAATTTTTCCCCTATGGAGATCTGGCAATGTACCATAATCCTGCACCAACTTGTCTGTCTTTATTCAATTCTACATCTCTTGAATGAGGCATAAAGAAAAAACTTCCTTGTTTTTCTTTTTGCTTGATGAAATGGGTACTATCATAAAGTGAACAAATTTTAATCTGCTGTGTAACTGGCAGAAGGTTTTCAACAAATCAAATGCTACTTCAGAGACTCGCAGTTAGTTTTGGGGTTTTTCTATTGTTGTTGTTCTTGTGAGATTTTTGTGGGAGGGATGGATTTTTTTAAAACTCTTTTCACACTGTTTTCCAGTATTCACTAATATCACTTCTCTGACTTCCTTATTTCACCTTTAAATTGCAGCCTGTTGCACCTGAGATGGCCAGATTCTGCAGTGACCTAAGAAGTCTTGCTGCTTCTGCCTAGGAAGGTGCTGAAAGAAGGTACATTTACTAATTTCATGTACAAACCTGTGTAGTCAGAGGTAAAACTTGAACCAATGCACAAGAAGCCAGCACTTGAGGAAGGGCAGCTCCTGCACTCTCAGATATGATTTAATGAATCTTGCAGGGGTTTTGACAGAAATGTAATTTGCCAAACACAGCACATTTTTCACTGCCAATTAATTAAACAGCCTTACTCAGAAGAAGTGTCCAGTAAATTAAATAGCTGCAAGCGTAGAACTTTACATTATCTAATTGTACCACAAACTCAGCTACTGAAACAGATATGCCTGGTTATCTAAAAGGCTATGTGAAAAGCAGCTTCAATATGTTGTCCCTCCTGCTGTTCCTTAAGTTTGACTGATATTTCTTTCTCACTGCTCTTCATTCCCATGTGCCTTCACAATTACCCACTGACAGCAGTGACACACAGTTCCCAGCTCCAGCTGTCAATGCCACCAACTTTCAGTGTGCTCTGTGTGTCAAAAACTGCCAGAATAAGTCTTTACAAGGTTATCCTTCTCCCTCAAAATTCAGAAACCTCTTTATCCATTCCTGCTTACTCTTTGTAACTTCACTGTATGATTTCAAAGCCTGGCTACCCAAAGCCATGGAAGATGAGCCAAAAGAGTGTTCCAGGATAAAAAGAAGTGAATTATGCAGACCAGAAGAGTTGATTCTCCAGCCAAAGGGCTGTAAAAGCAATGCATCATTTGAACCCTATCCACCTAAATCTTTTCACGTGTTTTCAGCACACAAGCCAGTGCTCTGTGGTTTTCAACATGCAGAAAGTGAGTTTCTGGGCTCTTCCCAACCATGAAGCTTCACAAGTTTCTCTGTAAATAAGCACTGTTTTAGGGAATATAAAAGAATGGTGTTCCTCTTTATAAAACAGCATTAAGAATGTGCTTGCCAACATGAAAAATTCAGAAAGGGTTGTAACACTGCGCATTACCTGTTTTTGTGGGAAGGAGACAAGAGAAAGTCGCCTTGACATCTCAACACCACCTTATGGATTCTAAGAATCCTTCATTTGGTTGTCATTATCCATCTTTATCCTGTCTCACTTGGGAAACAGAGTAACATGACATTTGATTCTTCATGTACTTAAACTGAAATTTGGAAACTATGGCCATTTTGATTTGTTTTTTGCTTTTTGTTTTTGTTTTTTTTGTTGTTGTTGTTGTTTGTTTTATGTTTTATGTTTTTTGGGGTTTTTTTAAGAAATCTTAATTAATCATTTGAGTTCTTGAACTCAACTTATTTTGGAATAAAATAACCATGCAATTTTTTTCATCTTTGAGATCATCTAATCCTTGTTCTGAAGCTACTAAAATAAGCCCAGAAAATTTTTCATCTGAGAAACAAAGAAACACTAACACAAAGCTCTTCTCTGAGGAGTAATAAGGTCTAACAGGCTGAGGCAGAGATATGCACTTTCTGAAATTTTCTCTTTTCTGAAAATCCTGTAAATAACCCACCATTTGCCATAATAAAAATCTACATTTCCCTGTTTCTCAGAAAACTTGCACTTCTTAAAAGAAGCAAACAACCCGCAGACATGCTTTTAAATGTAGCAACCTAAGGGTTTCTCCTACCTAAACTGGCAATCTCACATACCTTTTCTCGAAGAGTATTATTAATAGAAACCCTTGACATTTTGCATTTGGAATAATGAAATATGAAGGCAGCTATATAGTTCATTCAGACCAGGAAAATTTTCTACCTCTTGCATTGTAGAAAGATACCTCTACTATATACCAGGTAGTATGAGAATTAAAACATTCACAGCTGTGGAGCATTCCCATGCTGTGACAACGAAATCCATGGGTCACCAGCTAACTTTTACATTCAGCCTTCAAATTAGTGACTTTACCTTCACACCGTACAAGCTGTCATAATCAAAGCCCTCTGCATAATTCAGAGAATAGTTTGACTTGAAAGGGAACTTAAAGATCATCTGCTTCCAAGCCCCCTGCCATAGGCAGGAGCATCTTCTATTACACCAGACTGCTCAAAGCCTCATCCCGTCTGGCCTTGAACACTTCTAGGGATGGGACATCCACAGCTTCCCTGGGAAACCTGTTCTGGTGCTCTACCACTCTCACAGTGAGGAATTTCTTTCTAATACAGAGTTCTCATTTCTGTCTCACCCTACAGTCACATGGACATCAGTGGTTTTAGTTGCTGAGACAAAGTTACTCCGTGATTTTAACTGAGACTAATGTTTGAAAATGAAAGTTCAAAGTGGTTAGAGCTGAATTAAGTAATCAAAACACATTCACCCAAAAACTATGAATAAGTTGCAGTAGGAGTTACTCCATTCCCCAGAAAAGCTGGGGTTTTTTTAGCTGTATCATGGACAGACTGCATTATTTCTATGCAGAAATTATTGTTGTATATAAGAATATGGTTATTCTAAGACTGAGACTGAATTCACGATGAGTAATAGTTTTTTAGGTCACGTATGTTTTAGAAGTCTTTGTAAAATTCATATAGCTTCCCAGCCACAAATAAGATACATTTCATCCTTTCTTTACCTTTCTTCTTCTGGAAGTAATCTGATTCAATGTGCTTTAAATGAAGGATTCAAAGTAATTTGTAATCTATTCCTGGGCAATTTTGCTTAAAGCACAGTGATAAAAGCTGTGTCATTTGTTAAAAAGGTTTTAATAATGAAAGTAACAGCTGTTGTCACCAATGTCTCTGGATTATCTCCTCTTAATGAGCTGATTCCAGGTGTCTTGCTTTCTGGAGTGGTTTAAATAATGTAAGTAACCATACTCGGCACACTTAAAATTTATGCAGCCGGCTGCTTGTATAATCACCCAGTTTTTGTGGCAGTTGACCCTTGATCTAGGTCCCATCTAAGCTACATTTTTTTAATGTGATAACATTTCACATTCACAGTAAAAAATGCAGTACACTGCACTGTTTGCTATTTATTTCTGAACCAGCTCTGCAGTTCTTTCATTGCAGCAGGAAGTTTATTGCCACAGAAGCCTCAGTGAAAAACCACACAACTGAGCTTCAGGAGGGCAAAAATTGGAAAGCCATGCCTTTTAGTACCACCAACAACAACTTTTGTACAGACAGCCCTGAAGCAGAGAAACTGCCACAGTTTTTATACTTTAATGAGGCTGCATGTCACCAAATATATGGGAGACACTTTGTTCAGGCAGCTCTGCAATACAAGGACCTAATGTATGCTCAGAGGGGCAAGGCCTGAAGAATTGCTTTAGAAAATAAAAATGTCTATTCAAACACAAACCCCATTTCCAGGCAAGATTACTCCATGTTGAAGACCATATCTGTTAGGTTTTGTGTGTGTCTTCATAACCAAAGCATTACTTGAAGTTCAGTTATTCCCAATGCAATTTGCAGGATATATGTCACCAAGGTCACAATTATCACTTTTTCTGAACCTTAAGTGTCACTAAACGCACAGAATAACCTATCCAAATTCTATGCCTCCAACTCTCCCTTCTACATTGAGGTTTAATTAAGTTTAATTAAGTTTGCAAAACACATTCATGAAGGTTCAGATATTCTTCTCTCCAAAGCCCTCAGCAAGTCTCAAGAACCAATCTACTGACCCACTACATCACTTTATTTCTGTCCTGAACCTCAGAGCAGGACACACCACCAGGTCCATCTGCATGTGCAGCAGTTGTCACATTGTTCTTCAGTTCAAGTCATGCTCAGCTCTCACAAACTCCTTTCAGTTGGGGTTTATGGATTTTATATATTTTCTCTATTCTCTATTACCAGTATTACTTATTGTGTTTGCATAAAATCTGGGATACCCAGATCAAGAATAATCAACTTTTCCGGTGCTTTAGCTTTCTCCTAAAAATGCTTGAGTGCTGCAAGACACAGATGAAAATATTCTCTTGGGTACAGGGAGAAACATCTATAGGAATAATATGTTCTGGTTGCTTTTCCAGGGTCTCTCCACTCCACTCTGAAGTAGGATTGGTCAGGAAGCTCAGACCAAATAATGATCTCAAACCTGCTGATGTCACAGTGGATTACAAAATTAAAATGTATCAAACAACCAGACACCCACAAGCAGTTTGAAGCACCAAAATTACCACTTGTTGAGCACAGCTTACAGAGAAAATTTATTTATGCAGTCCTCAGGCACACAATGAGACTATTTCCCCACTATTTTTCTACTTTAATTGCCTAATTTATCACTCTTGAGTTCCTGGAGCTCTGCACTTCAATGTACGAAAAAGTGAGAGTATCAGTATATTATCAAAATTCAGTAAAGTACTTGCAAGTGAAATAATTGTTCCAAACTCACATTTTAACTAACTGATTTTACATCATTGTACACAGACCCAGCTAGATTCACCCAAAAGGGAAAAAGCTAAACATTGCCACAGCTACCTTATCACTGCAATTAGAGCAAAGATCACCTTGCTTATCAAGCTGATAAAAAAAGGTGAAAATGGCTTTTTCCAGTGTGAGATATTTATGGACGAGTGACTGGGAAGAGTGAGAACTGTTTTGCTGGTTTTATTTTTAATTGAAAGAGTTGTTTTTTATTAAAATAGGCAATTTTCTACATCCTTAGAAATGAGCACTGAATTGGCGACATCAAAGAGCATTGGATAAATAAATAATACTCCTGGTAATTTAGTAATTAAGCACTGCAATTACTGCAGAAAGAGCACCATCCCCTTTTAGTTCACCTCTCAGATAAGTGCTTCATAAGAAATTGTAACTCTTGCTGCTTTCTTTTAAGTGGTCTTTTAAATGCTGCAATGGTTGAAAAATGGGGGGAGGGGAAGCACTTGCATAGGTTTGTTTCTTGATTTTGTTTTTTGTTTGGTTAGGTTTTTTTTAAGTCTTGAGTTGCTTGATAACCAAGTTTGGGGTTTTTTTAAATGAAGTTTCTGCCATTAGAAACCCAGTTCAAATTGCACTGATATTTTAATGCACTAGGTGGCATAATAATATTCATATTAGAAAAATTAAATTATTTGCCCGCACCCAGATACTTCTCTGGATAAAAGAAGCCACCCTTTCTGCCAGATAAGAAGTCCTATGATAACTTTTGCAATTATAGGATTGCAAATACTTTTGTGTTCTTTGGAAGGCTACTTCATATTTTGAAAGGAAAAAAACTATTCATATTTAAATACAATGACTTAAGAATTGAAAGCCCTTGAAGGTAGGGATTTCAGTTAAAAATCCTTTAAACCCTGCTCTAATCTTGATTTTGATCAAGTTTACCCTGAACAATTTTACTTGTGGCCAACACTAAAGCAGATCAAAGGAACGTGAGCTTGAGGGTGTTCACTTTTTCTGGGACTCCTGTTCCATCAGCTTTGATATGGGCCACGTTAAACACATGTTGATGCTGCCAGGAATTGGACCAGGTGACTTGAATCAATCTTTTTCATTTCTGACTCTATTAACTCCACCATTATAGTGGACATAATGAAAGATCCTTTTAGACTGATTCTGGTGTCACTCTGAACCAGCATTATGTCAAAAAAAATTTAAGTCATCTTCATTTACTGTAAACTCAGAGACTTGCTTTTTGCTGCAGGTGTTCTGTCACAGTTTGCTTGAATTCAGGGAAGTAAATTACAAGACATGTCAATGTAAAGAGGCAGTGAAATAATTTATCATTAACTTGAAGAGGCCATTATACAGCTGAGGAAAATGACTGTTTTATGAAATACAAAGGATGAGATCATGATTTAGTGACCAGAAGGGTTCATTTTCAAAAACATAGCAATATCTAGTGAATGTGAGAAGGGAAAGGAGCTAAGAAGTTGATATAATTTTATCTGGATAATGTTTTGATGTTGGCCATCGCAGTTAAAAGTGGCTTTTATGAAAGCTGCTGCTGATTAACAGACACATTTTTTGATTGACTGATGACTGTATCTGTCCCACTTCTTTCTATGCAACTACAGCTCTCACAAGCTGCAGCATTGCCACAAGCAGGAGCCCTATCAGACCACCAGGAGAGGATTTCAAGAGGTATAAAACCTTCTATTTTTTAAGGGCAATTTGAAACAGTGGGGATTCTAAACTCCAGAAAATATAATTTCTCTTGTTTGTTCTCCTTTTTTGATGTAGTCACCAACATGTTGACCTGTTTTACAAAATTATCCCCACTTATAAAGCTTATTTGTGCCACGATAATAGGATAAAGCCATTGCTGGGACTAATTTTTTGAAGACTGAAGATGTGTTCAGCACAGAAAAGGTGAGCATAGGATGGAACATAGTATCAAACACTACTACATCATCAGTTTCTGGAAAAGATTAAAGACAGGGCTTCTCCATTTTGTGACAGTCAGTAAGTAATCCTGAAGTGCCTACCTTTTCCAGCTGGTTCATCCCTTCCTCTACACAGCAAATTGATGCCAGTGTTCTCAGGGTCTGGGGATAAAGGCACCTGAAACAATCCTGGCGACAGATCTTAAAGAGAGCAACGACACCTCCTTCCTGCAGGGCAAAAAACAGCAATCAGGAAAGTAGTACTAGAGGTTTCCCCAGTATTTAATCAAGATTGGGATGGGGAGCAGATTCCTTTAGTGGTTTATCCAAAATAGCTCTCATAATGACACCAACAAAGAGGATGTTAAGCTCACACAGAGAGCTCAAGTGGATTAATGCTTGTACACTGAGTGATGAAAAAGTAGTACAACCTCAGTAGGAGGTGTGCTTAAGTGATTGATTTCTACCAGTTGCAAGCTTCATTTAAATTAAGCCTGACATTCCTGCAAAAATTACAAAGAACCATCAATAGGTGGCAATTGGAGTGACATTTAACTGATCCTTCAGCCATATTATTAGTATAAAATAGATTTTTGTTACCATATATTTCCCATTCCGCTACATTTTTGAGCTCCACACAAAATTTACTTAATGCTAGAATTATGAACAGGAGGGTCATATGTTTGAAGAGGTATTTAAAATAACATGGAAAAAGGTGTCAAATTTTAAACAAATACAATCCAAATCTTCATCCTCAAATAAATAAAGTCTGCATTCCTAAAAGATTTTCTTTAAATACTATAGTGGAAAATACTTGAGTACATATTGGAATAGCTATCCTTAATTAATTTCTGACAGAACTTGTAAACGTATGTTTTAGTAAATTCCATATAACAAATGTAAACATTAAATACCAACAATGTTGCACTTTTTTTGTGGTGGGGTTTTTTAAATTATTTTTCATTTCAAAATGTTGTGCTATCAGGTAGACTACATGTCTTTTATGATGTAGAATCAGACATATGATGAAGACGAAAGCATTTAAAATACTGATGACAGATAAAATCTCAGACTAAAGTGTTCAGATTACAGCAGTCAATTAAAAATAGTTGAAATCATGGACCAAGTGAAAAGTACCCCCTTTTTTAAAGCCTGTTTCAGTAGACGCTGTTTAAAAAATATTTTTAGATTCACAGAAATGATCTAATTTTTTCCTCAGCCATTTTTTCCTCAACCATTATTTGAAAGCTCAACAGGCTATACTGACTTAAAACCTCTGGGCAACAATTCAGACATTACTCATTTTTAGAATTCTGTATTTTTGTACTAGTTCTGCTTGAATACAGTAGATGATAATAGAGGAAGGAAAACCCTCTGTTCAGTCCAACAAAAAAATTAAACCAAGCAACATAGAACTAGACAAAATTAACCCTTCTGCTTATTATCCTCACAGAAGAAGTTTTATATCATGTCTTTGCACAAGTATATGGAATTTCTGTGGCATCAGTGAAAACGATAGGCCCACTGAAGATTGTTCGGAGTAAAATTTATTTCTGGAGCGGTAAGAAGTGTGTCTGTTATTTTATTTCAATAAATACTGTATATAGCCTAATGCAGTAAGATATTTCTGAGCCTTTATATTAAAAAAGAGGCAGTACACTAACAGAGTTTCAGTCATATTTTTCCTTCCACAAAAAGATACTGATATTTCACCCAAGCAGTAATTAAATTATCTATCAAAAATGCAGGTGAAAAGCTGTTGCACTGTCATTCCCAAGGCAAAGGTAACAGTTTTGTTGGGGTTTTTTTGCATAAATTTCATTATCAATTTGAATTTTCCCACAGTTCATTTGAATCAGGGATGATCTTATCCTCTGCTTTAGCCATAATAAGCAGAAGTTTGTGGACAAATCTAGTAATGCTCAAGTTTTTTATGCCAAATGGGTGACCTGATCTTGCCTTTGATGGACAGGAAGTGATTTATCACTGCATTTGTCAGCAGAGATCTGCACTCTTTATTCTGTGCCCCATGTGCCATTACTAAGCTGTAAAATACTGACCATGAGTAATGAAGTGAGAGATCTCACTTCAAGTGAAAGTGAAATATTGGATGGGTGGGAAATACTGAGCCTGATTCCATGGCTTGTCAAAACCAGTCCCCTCACTGGGATTGGAGCATTTCTCAGAATTCATTCAGCTTTTTCAAGATTCATCCCCTGTATCTTTTGGAACAACGCCAAACCATTCCATCTGACAGGGACATACATAAATTGGTTAAGTGGGTAAACATTCAGAGGAAGAGAGGGACACTTTGCTTTACTACTTGATGACCTGCTTCTCTCCTGTATTGGATTAACAGGAATTCAATTCTGTGGGATGTTGTTCAGAAGAGCTAGGTTTAGGCAACAAAATCTGAAATACAATCACCAAAACTATGTGGACTGAGGGAATAAAGAAGGGAAGCAAAAAGGCATCTAATTCTAAGGTGGAATACTTTGCAGTGTCAGCCTGAAATGACCTGAAGTGCAGTAAATTCTCATCAAGGTTTTGACAACATTTATAATTATTTTGACAGATGATCTCCAAAGAGATCTTCATCATAAATACTTGCTAGGAAAGGAACTGGCATATAAAGGTAAGGCAAGATGTATTAGAAGCTTCTCAGATCAAGCGATCTGCTGAACAGTCATAAGGAATTCCAATATCAGGTATTCTCCAAAGGGGGTATTATGCAGGTGTGAACATTTTCATTTTTGTTTATTTCTTTTTTACAAGCCTATTATCAACATGGCACTCTGTTAAATTGAATTCTATCATCAGTAAAATGAGCCTTTTAAGAAATAATATTTTCTTTATCACTCTATGACCTATTTATTTGAACTCATAAACAGATTTTTAGCAATTCTTCTGGTTGTTAGGCATCCAAATCCATTTATAGCCCTTTTGCTCTAAGCAATGCTAATTTTCTTATCTTGTCCATACTACTACTCATTTTTGTTAGAGACCTTAGGTTTTATGTCTCTGACAGCTAGTGAGAAGTACCACTGGCTGCCAGGGTGAGTCAGCAACATGATTTTTTCACAGCAGATTATAAAGTTACAAGCTAAAAAAGAAAGTGTCAAATTATGCCTGTTGGTGGAATAAAATTGTGGGTGATGCTTCAGCATAGAGGGGAGCATGTGATTTTGTAAATTTTTGTAAAATATTAGCAGGGGATAGAGGAGAAGGAGAGAGAAGACTGAAACCCTTACCAAAACGTAAAATGAGAGACCAGCTCCTGTAATATTGTAGCTTTACAACATTATCTTGGTTCTTTTTTTTTTTTTTTGCACCTCCAAGACTGGTGTGCTTTAGAGCTGTAACTTATAGCTTGGGAGAGGAAAAAACCTAAGAGTGTTCCACAAGATCACACGTCATCATGGAGAGTAAGACTTTAAGGTTACATGGACAAATTTGTTGAATTTCACTTTCCTGGTAAACAAATAACGTCTCTGGGGATTTTTTATCAAGGATACTAGGACAGCTCTCGAGGGAACTATGGATTCTGAAGAGATTCTAAAAGATTTTGAAATTACTTGGCATTATTTCAATCCTTTTCCACCCTCATAATGACTGAGAACAATTTCAATTTCTTTTGTTGTTTATTTTCTGTTTTGAAGTCACCCTAAATTTTTACTGTCATAGCTAAATAAAGCCAGTGCCCATCTCTTCTGCTTCAGAGATTGTGAAACATGTCACAAATGAAACTTGAATTACAGCACGAGCAGCATTTCTTGTGTTATCTGGTCAAAAACTGGAAATGCTACAAAGGCTGTAAACAAGAAATAAAAACATACTTTGTTCATATTGGGAGCTTCTGGAAAGGTGCAAGTTAACCTCCAAAGCAAGCAAAGCTCAGTGCTGTGAAGTTTCTTTGTCTGAGCTCTTTACCCATTTGAAATTCTGGTCTGTTCCAGTTCCTCTGCCCCCTCGGTCCCTCATGCAGGTAACTGAGGCACTACAGAGGGGGAAGGATAATGGTCAGCCTGGACAAATGCACATCTCCCAGTGCACAGGGCAGACAGAGGCACAGGGCAGGTGGTGCAATCACTGCTGTAATTTGTCAGCCAAACACCACTTAGGGTTCTTAGCATAAGGGGATGCATTTCCTCAATTGTAAACCTGTGACACACCCAGGTTTTAGCAATATATTAGCTTAGTGATTTAGGAAAGGTCAGACTTCACTTCTGTAAAATTAAACTGTTATGGAAGTAATACAATTATAAAAAAACCCAAAACCAATTTTCTTTAATTTGTTAATTCTGCACTGCTTCAATACTCAACACTTTAACATTGATTTTGGGTACCACTGAGTGGAGCTCAAATATCAGTTTAGAAAAAAAAAACACCTCTCAGGCTGTTGACAGAATCCACTATAGGTTTCTGAGTCTGGCTCATTCTCAGCTTTCAGAACAGAGGAGTACCTTTTATGGTGTAAATATCCATCTAAAGACATATCAGAAGTAATTAAATGCTGCTATCTAACCCTGCCTCTGAGTAGAACAAGGAACTGGCATAGCACTCCACAAGCAGTAGCTGGAGCACCTTTCTGTATGCCCTGTGGTTGTGGTTATCCTATCCTCAACAAGACACCATGTCCCACCTTTTTTCACTTTTTCAAGATCCAAGTGTCCTCGAAGGTGCAAACTGCAGGGATTTCCAGTATCGCGGATCTTGACAGAATGACTCATTTATACCAAAAGTTAGTACCAACAACTCAGTAAATAAAAACACACACTGACAGAAGTAACTGCATCCTAGCATCCTTTTGTGAAAGGAAAATAATGAATGCAAAGTATTTCTAAATTTGCATCTTTAATAATATCTCCAATCTCCCCTGTGCACACAGCTGAAGAGGTCTTGCTGTTTCTCAGCACAGTCTGCCACAGCCATGGCCTATTGTAAAGTTTCTCTCCATTTACATGGCTGGTGTTTAAAAAGTACTATTAGGAGAGATACTAAAAAAGTTTATGGAGAGATAACATGGAGTGATAATACCTCAGATGGCACAAAGACAACTGAAACTGAAGCAATGCTGAGAAGCCTGTTGGAGCTGACCATCCTACCGAAGCTGCTTGCACAGGTATTGGGCTTTATTAAATTAAAGATTGGGGGAATGTGTAAAAAACCTTTAATGCAATAACTGTGGTGGTAAATTCTGTAGAGTAAGACCTTCAAAAGCACCACAGGAAGCAAAAAAAAAAAGAAAAAAAAAAGGCAGTTTCTCTGAGTAAATTTTATTGCTCCTCAGTGACATGAGTTTCTTGCATTGCTAGTTTGCTTTGGATTACTCCATACATGCCTTACCTTGGCTATGATGCGGCAGAGGTGAGCACCTTCCTGGGCAAGGCTGAATAAACCACTGATGGCCAACTCGGTGATGTACAGACTGCCCGAGAGCTCTATCTGCCTCAGCAGGGTCTGGGGGACACAGGACACAGAGCCTGGAGGAGTCAGACTGACAACACTCATTTGTCTTTGCATTTGAGTAGATGTAACCAAGGACAGTGATATTTAGAAATAGATATTAACAGGATATGACAAGGGGTAGGTGTGTGAGAACGTTCGGTATGGAATTCTCCAGCTGTTTAGTAAATTTTTTGTTGTGTTTGATCTGGGATTGAACCAGAATTTTCAGAAGGCAACCAATTTAGTTAGTGGAGATGCTGAATCACATGGTGATACAAGATTTCCACGTTATTTCTAAGGAATATTGCTACACCCTTTCTTTCGCTACCTTCTAAGGCTCTAGGTTCATCACTACTCTCAGCCAAAATGTCACTGACAAACAGACATTCTTATAAAGAAATATAGTTTATTTCTCCAATGTATGAAATAGATTAAATATTTCTTATTCTTTGTAAATAATTATCTTGCTTTTGCATTTGTTCACTGCAGCTTTTGAGAAGCACAGCTATGAAAAGAACATGAAATCTATTTTATTTTATGTTTCTGAAAAAATGGTTTCGAATCACTAGAATAATTAATTCTATTTCCTAGGAAGAGGAAGGTAAGCATTTCTGTATTTAATCCAACTTTGAAAGAAATGAAGTATCCCACGTTTTACACTGTTATTTATACAAAATTCAATTACCTTGCCTTTAAGAGCCTCTGTTCTTCCACCTTTAGCATTAGAAAAATGTTCATAAAAGATATAGCTTAAGAGTTCACAATTTTATACGAACCTATCCTAAATTAAATCCTGATACACTGATTAGAAAAAGAAGCCCTTTACACAATTTAAGCTGAAATCGCCTCACACAGACCTTTAGTCTGCTTCAGAGTACCAAACTACCCCCAGACAATGTGATTTTATAGCAGAAGTGGGCACCAGCCTGACTGATTGGCTCAGAAAACTGTTCATAAAACCGTTTTTATTAATGAGTTTTTATCCAAGTCCTTCAGCCACACAAATACACACAAGATGATGTGGGTTCAATAATTCCACTCCCTTAAAAGAAAAAAGGGAGTAGGATTTCAGGTGTGTTAGTAGGTGCCAAGATGCCCAAAGGCAGAAATAACAGCAGTGAAGAGCTGTTCTTCAGGCTGAAAAGAATAATCATCTTAACAATGCTAACCTACTCCCTGAATCTGAAATATACAAAGTTATTTACACACTTCAACTCATACATTTCATGTAGTTCTCATAAATCCCAACCAAAGAGCCTTAGGAAGTAGCTAGTTAGTTTGACTGTAATTCTGCAAATATGTTTGGGATATTCTCACCTCCTAATAATAACTCTTTAAAACTAGAAGGGATGTTTCTAAAACTGCCACAACTTTTTGCCATCTTAACACATCAGGGTATGTTAGAATTTAACCAATGCATTAATTTTTGTTTTGGCACTGTAATAAATATTTTTAACTATTTGTGTTTAACTAAGACTCTCCCTTCTTTTTCTGCTGCGACAACACAAAATTTCAGCATAACATCACCTCTAAAATATGGACAAATTATCTGAGCAGAATTACATTTGAGGTTTTTATATGTGAGAAAGACTAGATCATGCAAAGGGGGAGGGAGGGGGGGAGGAAGGAAGAGGTTGGCTTGACTTGCAAGTTGCTATTATTTCAATAATGATCTAATGGAAAAAAAATGAATGCATTTGCAGCCTCAGAGTAATTATTCAATGTATTTCACAGAATCAGAATCACAGAATGGGTAAGGTTGGAAGGGAAAATCAGAAGTCATCATTTAGATGCCTTGCAAGAAAGACACATCAGGAAAAATAAGTAACATGAGCCAAAAGATCATTTTGTTTGGGATTTGAGGTTATTGGAGAATTTGAGGATATGAACACCTAAATCTTATTGCAACATATTTGAGTTACTGGTCATAAGTTTGTTGAAAATTGACAGCTGTAATTCTAATCCTCCTCTTAGTCACAGAATTATAGAATGGCTTTCGCCTCTAAAATCATCTAGTTGCCATGTCCCCTGTCATGAGCAGGGACACCTTCCACTAGATCAGGTTTCTCAGAAGCCCTATCCAACCCAGCCTGGGATCCTTAACAGATAATTGCCCTCAAGATTCAACAATTTTGGAAAACCTTTTTTGTTTTTTTGTTTTTTTTTTTTTTTTACTATAAACTAACCTGTGCCTCTTGTGTTAAAACCAGCTCTATCAACTGGCCAAAATACTGGGCAACGGTCGTGAGTGTTTCATTAACACAAGATTTCATGGACTTCAGTATCTCTTCATCTTCAGTCTGTAAGCATCTGAAAAGTAAGATAGGAAAGGGATGAAGGAAAAAAAGATGCGACAAACCAGATTGTCAGAGATGAGGCCTGTGTTAATCACAGGATATAATTGGAATTAAGCTGTTCACAAGGACTTTGTTATTAACATAATTCCAGACTTTAATCAAAGCTTTGTCTACAGAGAGTAAATACACCACGAAAGGATAACAGTGGACACTACTGAATAATTTTGGGATCACAATTTACTTCACAGACTGCAGGCCAAATTTTGCTGCAGATGCTGTGTGTTTATACAGTGTAACACTGCTCTTTTCCTCTCATGCTGACAGTTTTGCTCTTGGATGCCTGCATCTCAATTGCAGCTGTGCATATCCACCCATCTTTCACAGTCAATGAAGGGCTTCCAGTAATTTTCATTTCTTTACTTACTTTGTCATAGTTTAATGACAGGAGGATAAGGATGAAGAAAGAAATGTGTGTCCAGATGAGTTAAACAGCATAATCAAAAATAAAATTTGGCCCTCTGTACAGAAAAATGCATAAAGAACTTTTACAGAGTTAGTAGAGTTATCCTATAACCAGTGAGGTTTGGCCATAGTTGAAGAAATGAGATAAAGATGAAAAACTTTATACAATTCAAATAAAATAATTAATATTTCCTCGCAGAAATGTATTCATTTGTATTGGCCAAACATCTTCCACCCAGGCAGGCCACTGTAGTGGAAGATACAGTTTGGGTGATCAGCCTCTCTACCTGCACACAGGTCACTTTTTCAGCTTTACCTGCCTGTCAGCCACCTATATCAATATTTGGTCAAAAAAGACAAGAAGGAAGAGGGTTGATTTGGGGCAGACACTTTGAGATGAGAGCTCATTATTAAATCAGTGTGGCTCATAGTAGAATATGAAATACAAATGTGAGCCCTTATAACTTATGTTAGAAAGTGGATATAGCATGAGAAGAATTACAGAATTTTTTATTTTCCAGTCTCAGCATTCCAGAGTGCAGGGAGACGAGTAAAGCTACAACTACAATTTAAAGGAATGTGTATTTACTTTGGTTTGATTTACAATGCATGGATATGTTCATACAGGAACACAGTACAAGTCTCAAAGCCCAAGTTTCCACACCAGCTGAAATCCTGACTCCACAGAACTAGAAGGGAACTTTGTCATTGATACCTATCACAGCCAGAATTACCCCCTTGATGCCTAAAAGTCCTGAAAAATCCACTTGCATGCAGCTTTGCACCTATGTCAGACTCTTTGTGTAACAGCAGATCCCATCTTTCATTAGGATGCAGTTTAGGCAAAAGCAACTCACTTCATCCACCAGAGACTAACATTTAGAAAGCCTTGCAGAGTTACAGAGGCTTAGTTCAAACAGTTGAGGGTGCCTATGGATTTGTGCTTCTATTAGAAGTTCTACAACATAAAAAAAAAAATCAACATTAATATTTCAACTACAGAATTTAAGTTACCTTTCTGTGAATGCTGTAAATTCTGAACACTTGTCTATTAAAAGTTTTTCAAGCTGCAGAGAGAGAAGAGAAAGTGGTTTTAAAGTTATGTAAATACACACAATTGCATTACCAAAATAAGTAATCCTTGTTTATTAACCAAAAACCCTCTCAAAACATAATATTTCATATGAGCACCCTTCATCTATTTTTCTGAATAAAACTGAGGTTAACAAAAAAAGTAGCATTTTCTACATTTTAAATGCAAAGGAACTCATAGACAGGGTGTCAAAATACTTTAGTTTGTAGTCCACAAAAGTAAAATATTTTTCCACGCAGTTTGTCAACATTATTAACATTCAGAATGGCCTATGATAAAATAGGATCCAAAGTAAGCCAAGAAGATTTCCATTGTTGAAAAGGGATGAGAAAGTCTTAAGGGACCAGTATTAGTATGTCAGAATTTCTAACAGACTGTTTAAAGCAAGTTTTGATTACAATAAAAAAATTACAATAAAATAAAAATTCAAAAACTAAGAGAAACCTGACATCAGCTAAGGCACCTTCTCACCTGGTGCATTTCTTGTGAAGAGCTCCTGGTGAAGGTGTTGTACTCATTTATCATGGAATGCACGTGGCAGTTGACTCTCACTGTCATGCTGTGGACCCTCTGCCACTTGTTCTTCTCCAGCTTCTGAGCAATCCTGGTCAGCTCTGTGCTTATGATCCAAGCTCTCTTAAGCAGAAGCTCCAAGTTATCACAAGTGTTGTACTGTGAAGAGAGGATGAGTTCATTTTGCTCATCCTTCTCAATGCTGATGGGCTTGGACTGGAGAATGCACATACATTCACAGTCTGTCATCAGCTTCAGGTCTTCCATCCATCGCTGAACAGAGTCCACCTGGATTAGGTGCATGCTGGAAGGCAGAGAAGGAGAGGGAAGAGTGAGGTAAAGCAAAACAACCTTAGAATAACCACCAGCAACATCATACAGCGGCACCCACTGCTAGGTTGCAATTGATTGACAAAAGGCAAATAATTGAACAAACAATTTGCTTACGGTAACACAGGGACACACTTAGCTCTTCATTCCAAAAGCAAGTTCAGGATTTTTAAACATTTTATGCCACATACCGTGCTATAAAATTAAATCTGAAAAATCAGTGGATATTAGAGATAAGTAAAAGAAGTTTTGATTATATGTTTTGGGGAAAATGTTTCTTGTGCATTCAGAGTTTAATATGGGAGAAGGAGCAAAGTTATGGGTGTGTTTGCTTGTTGCTTATGGGACTATCAGGTTTTTAGATACTTGGCCTATCAAGTGCTTAAAATAAAATTTTACCTTACAGCATCTCTCTAAAGCCCTTCCAAATTTACACAGCCAAACCAAGACAGTGAACAATACTGCCAGCAATAAATATCTATTTGCTCCATGTCATAATCCCTAAACTAGAGCTGGATTCTACTCCCTGACCAGACCTTTACCTCCCCCCTTATTTCCTCATTGTTCTCTGGACAATTTGCACACTGACTTCCAAAGAGCATTTTTTTTTACACTACAAGAAATATGTTGTGAACCAGCAAGGTGGAAAAGCTCCTTCACAAGTGTACCCTGACACAAGGGCAGTGAGCATGCATTTTGTGCCCTTGCACCCTCCAGCCAGTAGAATGTGGTACCTGAGGCAGAAGTTGCACTGATTCTAAAATCATTTTTTGAGGGATCACAAATTTCATAGTCTTAAGATGAAGATGTCTCATTTCTTTTCTTATAAGGCACCCAAATCCTAATAAAATACCTTAACCCTCACCCCAGACATACTAAAAGTTTCCAAAGAATTGAAAATGAAAGGTAAAGAAGATATTAGATTGAGTGAAAGCAAGAGAAAATGGACTTAACTGCTTTTGTTCAGACTTCTACTGGTATCCTACAGTTTATATGACAATGTAGTAGATTGTTGTCTACCTTCTGGGTACATGTGCAGATTTCATGATGCTATACCAGAAAGGACAAAAAGAAAGTTTGTGTTATAGTCCCTATTCTTTTAATTCAGATACTGATTTACTGGAACTCAGCAGTAATATTCTGTACTGTTATAGAAAGCCTTACTGCTAGAACAAAATCTGCAATTACATTAGCTCAGCTAAGGAGGACCAGGTGGAAGCCTTTTTCAATTCTTGTTTTTCTGTTTATACAGTGAGCACCAGCTGAACTCAAGAGATCTCCTGCCAGACTACTCCAGTAATATTCCATAAATAAACAAAATGTATTTACATACACAGGAAGAGGAGGCTCACCACAAGTATCATTTCATGAAAATTGACAGCAAACAAGATACAAGAGATCAGTTTCATTGATCCAATCTCCCTTTTCACAATATATGATGAAACTACTTTTAATTTTGGACTTTACAGGCTGCTGCTATTTAAGGTCTTTATTTCACTCAGCTCTGAATATTGTGTAATTGCATTTCATGATCGATTGAAGCCCACTTTCTTCTTGCTATGTGTAGTCTCCTTATTGCCTTTTTGGATCTGAAGCAAGGTTTCCTAATAAACAAAAACAACAACTTTAGAAGTTTGAGACGATGATTTATAGTGATGTGCATAGTTTGCATGCAAAACAGGATAAACTCATTTGACACAGAGTAATGTATCATTCATTTCCAAAGTGCACTGTGATAATTAATTAAATCTCTGTTTAGTAAGTAGAAATAAACTTCTACATTACAAATTCACATGGACAAAAAACTAGAACAGCAAATTACTGAAAAAAAAAGTAATTCATATTTCCTTTAGTCCCAAAGGACATTCTTCACTCTAAGAAGGAAAAAAAGGTAATAAGAATTTTACGACTTAAAAAAATAGATATTAAAGAAGCTCTCCTTGTTTGCTTCTGTTCCTAATTGCCAGAAGTACAATTGTAGAATGTAGGATATACTTTCACTGAAACTTAGTATTCCTTAAATGACAACAAGAGAAAAAAAAAATGCCATTCATCTCCTTCTAGTGGACCACGGAAAACTCCCCCTGCTTACTATATCAGCTTTTCTGACACATCATCCTTTAAATCAGACACACATCATTACCATTAGAATTAAATACATAAATGGTTCACCTTCATCCAAATCTCATTGTATTTACAGAAAATCTTTTAAGCATTCTGCAGATGAATTTGTAGACTCATTTTTTACATATTAAAATGAGGAAAGCAAAAAAGTGTGATCATCCCTAATTAGCTATTAAGAACCATATTCCAGATGGCATTTACTGAACTCAATAAACAAGTTGGAAATTTCCATTTTGTCTCCCTATTACTGAAAAAAAAAAATCCATGCCTACAAAATAAAAACAACCATAATGGTTCAGACAGAAAAAAAAAAACAAACAAAAAAAACCAAACTCTGTTTAGCCCATTATCCTGGTCCCAACATGGCCATTAGGAGATGCATAAGGAAAGATTATAAGAAGTGTGGCAAGAGCTGAGCAACCCCTCCTTCCCATCTTCTGGCAATTAGTGGTTTAGGAACTTCCTCAGCCAGAAGTTGTGTCTGAGTAGGATGTTTTTACAATTCATGAAACAAAAGTAGCCATTAATCCCCTTTTGAACTTGGTTAAACTTTTGGCCTTTGCAACATCTAGAGGCAGTGTCTCACATTATTTATTTTTTTGTATGAAAAATGTTTCTTATTGTTTATTTTAAACTTGCTGCCTGGAGATATGAACACAAACACTTTAGTTGCTATATTCTAAGAGATACTGTAAATGAAATTATGGTTCCGTATTCACCCTCTTCATGCAATTCATTATTTTGTTTGCTCTACTCCATCTTCTCTAGGTTATTTTATTTCCATGGTATAGAAACTCAGTATGTCTATTCTGCCCCCTTATAGACAATATTCCAACCCTCCGATCATTCACGTACTCTTCCCACCTTCTCAAAAAAACTTTTTCCAGTTTCCCAACGTTCCAAGATGTGATTGGGAAAACAGGACACCATATACAAGACTCAGGCAAATTTATACATTTGAAACACGTTTTCTGCACGGTCCCTATTTTTCAAAAATTCTTGAATTATTATTTTTTTTTTACTAAAGTGTTTTCCAGAGAATTGTTTCATTTTTACCCTTCTGAAAATACACCTATTTTGATTTCAGAATCTTTTAAATAAGTGATAATACATAATGTAGAATTCATTATACGTGTGAAGAAAGAAATGGTGCTTCCCTTTACCTCCTCAGATGTACTACTTTTTGTTCGTTAACACAATTTCTTCTAGTATTTTGCAGTCTTGTATTGTCCTGGTTTTAAAACTATTTTTCTGGTCATTAAATATATTAAACAAGATTTGCTCAACCACAGGAGACCTTACTTGTGTGATTTCCCACTGTTCTCTCCAATCCAGCAAAAATATCTGGTTAACTGCCCCAGATTTTGATGTTTATAGAATCATAGAATCATTTAGGTTGGAAAATACTTCTATCATCAGGTCCAACCCTTAACCCAGCAGTGCCAGGTCCAGCACATAACCCTGTCCTTAAGTGCCACTTCTACACAACTTTTAAATACCTCCAGGGATGGTGACTACAGCACTTGCATGGGGAGTCCATTCCAGTGTATGCCAACACTTCCAGTGAAGAAATTTTCCCTAACTTTCAATCTAAACCTCCCCTGCGTTTCTTTGGGGCCATTTCTTCTTGTCCTATCAGTGGTTATTTGGGAGAAAAGATCAGCCCCCACCTAGCTCCATCCTTCTTTCAGGCAGTAATAAAAAGAAATATGTTCTTCCTCAGCCTCCTTTTCTCCAGGCTAAACACCAGCAGCTCCCTCACAGCTGCTCTTTACAGGACTAGTACTCCAGAACCTTCCCCAGCTTCATTGCCCTTCTCTGGGCTCTCCAGCCCCTCAATGCCTGTCTTGCACTGATGGGCCCAGAACTAGACACAGCGCTAGAGGCATGGCCTCACCAGTGCCCAGCACAGGAGGACAATCCCTGTCCTGCTCCAGCCAGACACAATATTCACCCAAGCCATGAGCAGCCTTGGATAGGCAAGAGTTTTAAGGTGTTTCCTGCAGTCCAGACAGACAGACAGCAGCTACAGCCTTTCCCTCATCCACTGAGCGGGTCACGGTATCAGAGGAGGAGGTCGGCTCGGTCAAGCAGAACCTGCCTTTCCTGAACCCCTCACTGATCCCCTGGTTGCCCAGGATATGCTGCAGGATGGCACCCAGGATGACCTGCTCACCCATGACTTTTCCCTGGCTCTGCGCTCAGGCTGACAGGCCAATAGCTCCCTGGATGCACCTTCTGGCTCTTCTGGAAGACAGGTATCCCATCAGCTAAAAAGCAGTCACCTGGGACCTCTCCATACAGAGAGGTATGCTGGTAAATGATGGAAAGTGGACCAGTGAGCCCTTCCACCAAGACCCTCAGTATCCTTTGGGAGATCCCATCCACCCAGTAGACTTTTGTGACCATTTCCCCTTGGATTATGGGGACTTCATTCTGTTCCCTGTCTTCCATCTTAAGGATTGAGAAGCTGTAGAACAACTGGTCTTACTGTTGAAGGCTGAGGCAAGATGGCATTGGATACTCTGAGCCTTTTCTCATCCTCTGTCACCATGTTTTTCCCCCACACCTGATAAAGGGGGAGGACCTGCTTAGCCTCCTTTTTGTTTCCAATGTATTTATAGAAACATTTTTTATTGTTTTTTACAGCAGTAGCCAGACTAATCCTCATTGGGCTTTAGCCCTTCTAATTTTCTCCCTGCATAACCCCATGGCATCTTTATTGCTCTCACAAGTGGCTCTCCCTTTCTTCCAAAGGTGTTAAATTTGCCCATTTTTTCCTGAATTCCAGCCAAGGCTCTCTGTTCAGCCAGGCCAGTTTTCTTCCCTGCCGGCTCATCTCTTGGCACATGGGCAGAGCCTGCTCCTGTGCCTTTAGGATTTCCTTCTTGAAATGAAGATGTATAGATACACAGATGAATAGTAGTTACCCACTAGTTAAAATTACTGAATTTAGTATGCCGTGGCATATTGACAACAAATTAATTTATCGAGACATCATAAAAGCAGCATTTAATGAAAAAACAGTTATAAAAATAATTCAGAGCAAAGAAAAAATTCAAGATAAACTCTCTAATATTTCTTAAAAGTCATTCTGTTTTAACTGCGGTTGCAAAGTATTTGACACAGTTTTCAAGAGCACTCAACAGAACCTGAGTAACAAGCAATTTGAATACTCTGAATTCTAGTGTGCTCGCCAAAAAAAAAATAGTCTTTTAAAAACTATGTTATTTTGAAAAAATCCTCTGGTGTCACTGGCTGAGGCCAGCTTAGATCAACAGCCTGTTAGAAGTGTGTTACTTCAAGAGATGTTTGGACCTTGATTAATATAGGTGTTTCTGCACTAAACACGTTGCAGGTAAATTTCACCCTGGGTAAAGACATTAAAAATATACTCCCATATCAAATATCTAAGAAGAGACACATGACATCCAAAGTTCTCTTACAAGCACTTCTCTTCCCCTTCCCTTTTTTTTTTTTGTTTGTTTGTTTTTTTGCTATTTTCTATCATCTTTTAAGTAGTTTGTTAATTAATGAATCAAGAGTTTTAGGATAGATTAGGTGGATTGATATCAAGATGATTGATATCTCTCATGTTGATGTGACATGAATACAAAAGTCAAGAGTTAATGACTAGATCATTTGTTTAAAATCTCCAGCTTGAAACTCTTTACCATTTTACTGGCAGCACACACACTCCTGTTTTAAATTGCAAATGTTATCATGAAAAAGACTTATGCCACCAATTTAGCACTGAGTTTCACTAAGTGCAAAAGTTTCATGTTTTATAACATGGTGTCGAAGTTGGAGCTGATCAATTCGTGCGAATAATTCCAGTGGTCATATTTATAAAATGTAAAGACTTCTGCTCAGTCAAATTATGTTTTCAAGGCTTCTTAGCCTTTATATCCATTTTCACTTAATATGACAGATTTATTACCAATCCTAATGATAGCATTTAGAACTGCTTCCAGATAAGCCTATGGTGAAAGTCAATGCCAAATCTTACAACTGCGTGCAAATTTATTATTTTAATTAGTAGTAGGTAATTAATTGGCAACAAACAACATATTGAATGAATTTCACCCCCTCTTTGAACATAAATTTTCTCTAATTTTTTTCTAATTCATCTTTTTTCAGAATTATTCATGGGTATGCAATATAGCCAGGGCCAACTTCCACATCCATATGATGGCCAGCAGGACTCAACTCTCAGTGGAAGGAGAGAGTGAAGAGCCATAGAGACAGTGCTCATTTATCTTCGATTACTTCACATGACAGTCATCACAAAAAAGAGCCCTGTAGATACATGATATTGTATTTGCACTGATTCTGGCAAAATTTTGTAGCACTAGCTGGAGAGATAGCTTAAAACACACAGAGTAGCTTTAAGGCAGATATGAATCAGATTCCTGTTTTTTAAGGGAGTGCACTTACTGCGTAGATCATTCTTAAGGTAGTAGAATCCTACAAATATTTAGGTTTTGTACTTTTTGCACTAAGATAAAAGCACAGTCAGATGGTTTGCAGGGTATTCTCTTTTTTCCTCTTAATTTTACCTAGTTTTTTTCCAATGGAACACTCGCAATCCAACTTCACTGTGACAAAAGGTGACTTTAGTGTACATTACTTAAACCTTTAGAACACATGGATAAAAGCTAGTTTCTAGGTAAAAAAAGCTTAACAAGCTATATTGAACTGGTTATTTTAATTTGCCTCAATGATTACTCAATTGTTACAGTTACCAAAGTCTAACAACTTCCCCAAATTAAGTCCATAATGGATAATGTAGAATTGCTCAACAATCATCATTGTAGAAAATTCTATAAGGAAAGTAAAAAAATAGCAATCACGTGTAACATATAAGGTATGATGTATGAACTCACTGTTGTTTCCTCAGGCCTCTTTAAAAGGCTATATAAATAATTTACTGTTAAACGCTGCACCAGGGTTCTCCTCAGATCTTCACTTTTTTTCTGAGAAATCCTCACTGTAAGTTGTCCCTCTAAATATGTAGAGAAATACTATACTAGCCCAGAATTGCTGGCATACTGCAGAACTTCAGGAAGTCACTCTAAAATCACAGACTAACCAAGCTTGCCGAGTAGTTTTTGTAAAGTCTAGGATAAACTTATCATATACTAATTTTCTGTACAAGGGAATAGTTTAAGTAGGTCCAGTCCTATCCAACCTCCATCAGCTGAAGGGATACTGAGGCACTGTTCAAGCTGGTTTTGAGGAGTTTTTCCTGCCTAGTACGTTAAATTGCCAAAAAAGTAGTAATCTTGACAAACACACAAGCCACTGAGTTTACAGAAGTTAAAGACCACAGAAAAATAACATAATTTCCTGAGAGAAAGGAGGAAAATGCAAAAAAAAAAAAGCCCACTATCAGCAAGTTAATGACATTATAAGGCTGGTAATTGGCCTCTTTTCAGGCAAAAACTGAACAAAGAGCACGCTAATATCATCACAATGATTACCAAAATAAGTCTGTTGATTTTATATTTGTATAGTATCATTAATTCATACTAACAATGACTATTATTGCATTTGCAGTGTTGTTATATGATAGTAAACCAAGGAAAGTCTTCAAAACCACTAAGTTTGTTGAACCCTATGACACTGGCATATTCAGATTCAACAAACTGTTGCAGACTCAAATCACACTTAATGAGCTTTGATCCAGCTTAAGGAAGTCCACCAGATTTAGAAACAGGCAATTTTAGCCTCTCTAAAATTTGGACATGAGGGATGGGGCAAAAAAAAAAATCTGCTGACCCAGCTTTGTGACGGAGATTGGTTCTTTTGTTCAGCATGTTACCTGATGATTTGCAACAAACTGTTCTCCAGTGTACAGATAAAAGTAGTGCTGAAGATTAAAGATCCTCATGACTCAATCTCTTTGCAAATGACAGCCTGGATCTTGCAAAAATAGGAAGTTTTCCCGAGAGATGAGATAGCAGAGCTGAGAGGTCTTAGCTTTGTGCACAATGGCAGAATCCGTGACTTTTGACCTCATTTAGCCCAAAGTAAGAGGAACATGCTTCGTGGAACATTGCATGACAAATCGACTCTGAACTTCCTTATAGACTTTTTAAACTCCAGGAGTTTGAAATCTGACGTGGTAACTGAAGCACATTGATAATCTTGAAGGGCTGCTGCCATCAGCACACGTTTCAATTGCAGATTCCTCAGTACACACACAGCTCTCACTCCCACAAACAGGGCACACTTCCTGCATTGTGGAGGAGAAAATGGACAAGGCCAGCAACAGGAGAAAATGTGCTCAGTGGAGCTCATCCTGGTTCACTGCTTCCCAATGCTCAGGCTACACTTCTAATTGAAGAGGACAATATTCCTCAGGGCCTTTTAAGAACAATATGCTGCAAGAGAGAGACACCTGGCAGGGAGGGAAAACTCGAAATGAAAGTGAAAGGGAGCAAAACAACCCTGGACATAATTTGGGGCCACAGGCAGTGAAGGTGCTCAGACACAATCACAAGCAATAACTAATTTGGAGACTAAAATGAGAGTCCATGAAAATAGCACTAGCAGCTCACTGAACATAGTTTTTTTCTTCCTCCAAATCTGCCTTAATTTGTAGTTTAATAACAAACACTACAGCTCTCTGTGCCTTATTCAAAGGAGTTATGACATGCATTATGAGCAGCAGCATTAGCCTTTCACCTTCTACTATTTACTCATTTAAGGTCCTAACCCTACTGATTAAGTAAAGCCTGGATTACTTAATGAAGGGAGCAACGAGCATTTTACAGGGAGCTATGAGATCAGTATCACTCAGGAGACTAGAGAAATTTGGAGACCCTTGTTCACATCTATTACACAGCAGCTCCTGCTAAAGCTGTCAAAAAAAAAATAAAAGGTGAGAAAAGGACAGCCTGATGGAGGCTTTTCTAAGATTCCCATCCAAATATTAACCCTTCAAGAGACAAATTTAAAAGACTAAAAGTAGCAACACATTGTCACAAATACTTGCATGACACGGCAAAAATACTTTAGGTGGTCTCATTCAAATAAGAAAGCAGTTCCCAATCAAATTCAATATTTGCGCACAGGTTTATATATTTCTGTAGAAGTCAGAAGATGGAAAAGGAAATTTTACTCCATCAAACCTACACATCTGATATTACAAGAAACCAGATCAGATAATTTGCGCATAAATGGCTTATAAATCACTTTAAAAATAATTTAGGAGGCTCATATATGTTCTATTAAATGGCTATTCTAGAATCACAGTGGAAGTGTTTGGAAGTTTCTTATTTTTAATCTGAATTTCTTAAAAGCCAGTTCATTCCCATTTGGTTTAATGTTTCCTTTTAAATAAGATTTTATCTTTGTATGCGTTTCTGGAAAGCGAGCACATGTTCCCAGCTTCTAATTTGCAAGACTTGAGAAGCAAAATTCATCAGATTCCTTTTACGAAACTATGTGATTTCCAGACCCCTGCTTTGAAAAGATTTGTAGATCATGTAAAATTATCTTTAACTGAAAGGATTGATATCATGCTTGATAGAAAACAAAGTCTAACAATCATTTTGAGTGATATTAGTACAACCTTATCTCTACCAAAAATCTTCTTTCATACAGCCTACGACTGAACTTCCTGCTTTCATCACCACATCCTACTGGCAGAAGCAGTCAGTCATCTCAATCAACCAGCATGCATAAGTCCTACTTCTATCCTTTTTCCACAGAATAAACTACAGGTTGTTGCAGATGTTCGAGTTCCTAACAGCCAAATGCATAACATCTAGATTTCAATTACTCCCCCTTTTTCTTCAATATTTAAAGTCCACTTCTAATCCTCTACATTCAAAAGTATCCTTTGTCATTATCCCTTTATCTAATTGCTAGTTGTATGTACTTAATAGTAAATGCCATGTATATAATCATTGAACTTTCTTTGTTCAGAAGGGAAGTGATAAAGTAATTTTGTTTGCCCTAGATTGTTCATTATCATGGATCTCTGGCAGGTTCATGTATTGGCATCTCATATCCTGTTTTATTCCAAACCTTTAACTACTCCTTATTAGGAGGCTTTCCTTTTTTTTTTTTTCCCAATTTAATCTTATTCCACCCTTTCTCCCTTCTTAGATGAAAACGATTTATTTTGCTATTTTACACTTGAGTCACTACAAAATTTTTTAGTAAGTTCAGCAGCCTAAACAGAGTAATTTTCCTGCCTTTTGTATATTGTGTTTTGCATCTATCTCAGACAGATGTCCTTCACTTTGCAGAGTCAAAACTAGGTGGTCAGTGTTCCTGCTGCATTTCATTTTCGTTTCTGCAGGTGTTGAACCTAAGAAAGCCAGGCTAACTGAAGGTTTAAATGCAAACAAAGCAGGTTGAATAATTATAACCAACACGAAAAGCTAAACTCACACCTCTGAATTTCAAGTCACCTCTGAAAACAGACTTAGGCTATACTATCACTTTTTCCATCACGCTTTGCTCATGATAGCAATGTGCTTGATCATAAAATATTTGAGGTAAAAATGTTTTCATAGGACAGTCCAGTATCTTTCAACTGAAAATGGGAATTCTCAGTCATCTTGCTATAAAGCATATTTCTATATATATTTATGTACAGCTGAAATGTAATATTACATCACCTTCTGGGTGATAAACATGTATACCATGTATGTATGTATACATGTATACCATGTATACATATATATATATAAGACAAGCAGTAAATGTGAACCACCAGCTTAAAACTGGATGAAGAAACACAGTTCCAACACTCCTTAAAACTGAAATTGAATTCCCCCTCTGGCTTCAGTGGACTTTGGGTGTGCGGCACTCACAATCCTTTTGACGACGTTTATGGTAAATTCCCCAAGGGAAAGAATCAAGGGTAAAGAATTTTAGGAACAACATATTCCCATGCTGGAATTGAGAAGAGACAAGCAATTGCCTGAAAATAAAACCAACGGAGAATGTCCTCAGGAACCTGATGATCTAGCATCATCTCAAAGTTAAAAAAAAAAAAAAAATCAGCACCAGAAGCTGTGGTTCCCCAGGATTGCAGGGTTCAGTAACTCTGTGGCTCCATGATTCCATTAGCCTGGAACCCAGTTCTCCAGGAGCGTCTCCAGGGCAGCAAGAGGAGGCTGGTGTCAGAGGGAGGAGCTGCAGCATGGCTGCACCCACTGCTCAGAGGCACTGCTGGTAAGGGACCTTCACCAAGGCCTCTCCAACACCTGCCCGCCGGCAGGAGTGACGGAGAGCCAGAGACATTGACAGACTCTCTCTTCTGAGATTTAAAACTCGCCTGAACAAGGGCTGGTGTGAGCGGTCCCTAGCAGCAGTTCCTCCTCAGCACTTCGTGGTCCCCTGCCTCCAGCAGCGGGTCCTGCTGCACACCCAGCGCTCCCCGAGGCCTGGCAGAGCAGCTGGGGAACATCTCCCTCATCGGCCTGCAAACAGCTTTTTGGGCCCCTCCTCTCCTCCTCGGAGGCCTTGTTTCCTCTCTCATCTAAAACTCTGGACTTGTCTCTCCTCAAACGTGGCCATTTCTGTTTTGCCCCCCATGTGTCACCCCTTCCCCCTGATCCCACGCTGATGGAGCCTCTTTGGGCAGCTGAGTTTGGAACTTGCAGCAACAGGCACGCGCTGAGGAGCGCCTCTGGCCTCCAGCTTGTTTTCAGGGCTAGAAAGGACGTGAAATCTTTTATTCCAGTATGAAGCTTCTTTTTCTTCTTGAGAATCTGAGTCTTGGGTCATTCCACCTTTCTTTGTCTTTCAAGGAAAGCTCTGCCATGGCAATGGGAATTTTCTGGGTGCTCCTTCTGCTGATGGCAGCTGTTGACGCCAACCAGCTTCTCCTCTCCTCGGGGGAGAAGAGACTTGTTTGTGAGAGGGAAAGAAGGGAAGAAACCCTTCAGAGGTTAAAGGAGCAGGAGGCGAGCCTTTGGCTGATACACTTGCGCTTGAAGAAGGAGATCGCAGACCTGGAAGCCAGGCAGAAGGCTCTGACAAGACCTGCACTGGCATTGGAGGGAAAGATCCAGCAGTGCATATGCAAAATCTTTTTCCTGGCTGCTATCACGCTGTTCAGGCTCTGGCAATAGCATCTGCAGGAAGGCACTTGTCAGCACAGTGAGAAGAGACTGACACACTATTTTTTTCTGGGGGAAACATGGAATGGAGTGGCCTTCCCTGACAACACCCTTTGTGCTAACCAGGGGAACTCACATCCAGGTGGACAGAACTGCAGCAAATCTTTGTTTAGTTCCAAGGAGACTAGTTCCATTACCTTTGAAATTACTTCAATCCACTAACAAAAACCTGGCACTTTAATGCATTGAGAATTTCCTCTTTTTTGTATCAGTTGTTATAAATCCTAGAGTTCCATTAATGAAATAAAACAGACTAAAGCAAAGGAATAAACTTAGCAATTGTTTGCTTGCAACCAAACAACTTCATTTCATCTTTTGACTCTGGATTTTCCTTGCATTGTGCACTACTGTTACAGGCCAAATTACAAACACCATAGAAATAGAGACCGTGTTTTCAAAACAATAGTATGGTTGTGCAACACAACTTTACTGTGCTAAATGGGTGGGAACTTAGAGGAAGATGGAACAGGAAAAGGCTATAGATATTTTGACTGAAAAGCAGAGAAAAACAGTTTAGCACTGTTTCCTTCAGCAATAATGGAGACAGAATTGTTTGTTTAGAATGAAGTCTTTTACTGCCATCCAATGCTGGCAAGAAATAAGAATAAATAATAAAAAAGCTTACATTTATTTAAAGCTGATGACTTAAACAATGATGACAAACCATTCATAAACTGAACATGAAATCTCAAAACCATACAATTTTAGGAAGGAATTGTAGAAAATACTTCCTTCACTGGTAACAATAGCTTTTTCTACCCTTTGCAGTTAAGAAAGGACTTCACTCCTTGAATGTATTAATGAAGATTTGAATGCATAGTGAATGTTTTGAACTTTCAGAGTTTGGAGGGTACACTCTGGGATGCAAGGAAACACTGCCCAGGCATGGTGTAGGTTGAAAATCTGTTTAAACAAAGGAGAATTTGATAGGATTATTTTCATCTTTCTTTCCACACTGTAAACAATGCTCTTCACAGAGTTCATTTTTCAAGAACAACATACGATGTAGAATGTGCATAAGCCATGAGTATTGTACCAAGATGGTCAGAATGGTGCAAGAACCACCACCCAACAGACTGAGGAACCCAGACAGATCTCTTTTTTCCATGGGTCTAGACTGGCAACGCAGGTTCAGTAATATAATATGCCCTTCCCACAGTATTTTCTGAGTAACTCTTGTTTAAGGTTGTAAGTTTTGTATTTATTTCATATCAGAAAGAGAAATGCAATTTTTCTCTTTTTGCTCTATTTACTTATACAGGCGTGATGGGAGGCTATACACAACCAAGCTTTTATTTCCTGAATTTCTTAAAAGTTCTGCGGCTTTCCAACCACAATAATGTTACTCAGAGCAGAAGACCAATCTACTGGATAAATTCAAGCAGAAGTATCAAAAGTTGAGCTCCACTCTTTGCTTTCCTACTAAATATTCTGAGTTTTATTACTTCTTGCCATCCTTCTCTCCTGCTAAACTCTCTTTTCTGCTTAGCCCATGTGACACTTCCATGGGTTTGCACTGAGCATTGCACACAGTGTTCTCATCTTGACTGGAAGTTCCAGATGCTACTGTAACACAAAAGTGGAGAAAGGCAAAAAACTAAAGGTTTTCCAAGCAACCCTGGGAGGAGTTCTGAGGGTCAAATAGGAAAGGCAAAAAGGAAATGAATGGTTACTTTTAGCACCGTAGAGTTGCTTTTGAATGACGGGCAACAGCTGAAGTGGGAAGAATGCCTGAACAAGAACACTCTCATTAAAATATAAAACCCAAAGCAATTGGATTCCAAGACCTGAAATAGAGAAGAGTTCAGGAGGGTCCTTCACAAGACTGAATGAGGTGAAGAAACAAATACAGCCTGGTTTCCTGGCAAAAGTAAAGATGACTGGGTTAGGAAATGCACAGATTGCTCATTCCCGGGAAATAATTCATTAGTGAGGACTTTTCACCTCACTGCTGTTCACAGCATCTCATCAGGTGTAAAAGAGGAGCAAGGGAGGGAGCAAATCTGGCTGACAAGAGTCCCATTTGCACAGGTGTCAATCTCCACCTTCATAAGGGAGCAAGTGAAAAGAATTACAAACCCCTGAGGATAGAACAGAGTGGCTTTGCCACAGACCGAGAGAATATTACAAATGATGACAAAAAGAAAAGACAGAATAAGGATTCCTCCTTTTTCCCTGTTCTTAAGGAATAGAATGAAAGAGAGTATCTATTTATCCCTCTTTATTTAGCAGGAGCAGGGTTTGGATCACTGTCAGTGAATCTCTGGCCCAAATGAGCTACCCATGATTCATAAGGACATGCAGGCTCCACATTCTGCAGGGCATTAATAACAGAACAATGATGTTTCCCACCACCCCCCCACCCCCCCCAAAAAAAAAAAACCAACATTCTGCAAAAATAAGCCAATTATTCCTCCTTCATTATTTATTTAGCAATAATAAATGCTTAGTGGCCATCAAAGAACCTGAGAAACAGCTAACAGAGCATAAAAGTGTAGTGAACACCATTTTTTGCAATAATACATCCCAGGTTCAATGAATTGGCCTCTGGCACCAAACATGAATAAATGGATGTTTTATGGGAGTACAGTATTTCACATTAAAAATAAAACAACTAAAGGATGAGTGGAACTAGGTTTTTGTCCTTTTATAATCCCTTATGGTACCTCACAGCATATCAAGCAAATCAGATTTGAAGATATATCAGAAATGGAAGCAAGGAAATATTGCATCATATTAAGTCTGTTATAGTCATCAGCTCTAGCTAAAGGAATTAATTTTATACAAATTACTGTGAGATAACAGAATTTCCTCACAAATGGAAAATACATGTGTGAAACACACACAAAATAAAGTTACTTATTCACTGAATATTCTCTTTTAGTTACCCGTTTACAGCATGTATTGTGAGAATAAGGTTTTGATAGGAAAGACAAAAGCTCTGTATCAGTCTGATTAAAAATCCTCTTCTGCTGCTATCACGTAAACAGAAAATAAGATAACTGATTTTACTGTATAGAGAAGCAAATAAAGTAGATCCAGTTTTCTATTTGATTTCTACGTTCTACTGTTATCCAGAGTGCAAGGATAAGTCAATTTAGCTTTGTTAAAGGCTTTTCATCACTTCATTAAATTTTCAAAGCTCAACAGCTTTTCAAGCTTCAATTCTCAAGCAAGATGTACTTTTCTGTAGCTTCCACTAATACAAAGCCCAGGCAGCAATCTCAGCACTAACTAGGCACATTGATTGCAAGCATAAAGATGTGCAATTTAGATT
This sequence comes from Cinclus cinclus, assembly GCF_963662255.1. Taxonomy (NCBI): domain Eukaryota; kingdom Metazoa; phylum Chordata; class Aves; order Passeriformes; family Cinclidae; genus Cinclus; species Cinclus cinclus. Next base: position 12,794,468 of record NC_085051.1, on the reverse strand, counting down.
CCACTTCTCACCTGACACCTGTTCCTGGAAGGACTCAAACAGTACCCTGAAACCCAAATACTAAATTTAAAACATCTTACAGGCTTAACACTGTGTATTTTGGGCCACCTCTAACTTGGAGGGAAATATCGTTTCTCTCTCTAGTGTCCCTCTCCTCCAAAATTTTTATTTCACTGAATTCATTCTTAGACTGGACTTTATCCAACTATATAAAAAAGCAGCTGAACCTTCTTTCTGAATTCAGAAGACCATATCCAATTATGCAATTCCTACCTGGGGGAAGATTCACCATTCTTCAATACACTGCAGAAGTTAACAATTTGAATAGACAGACTCGTCAAAAGGCACTGATAAGTAACTCTGTTTCTCAAACCAAACAAGATAATGTCTCTGATTTCCTGCCTCTCACTACTGCTGTGCACTGAAGGCAAAGACCATCCATTTACAGTGCAGAGCAGAAAAGAAATACCAATAAAAATATTTAAGGCTGATCAAAAAGCATGCACTGAAAGCCATAAAGCAAGCATGAGCAAAACAAGAGCAGTTCACCACAATTTCATGCTTTAAAATTGCATTCAATTCTCTATGTAGGATGCAGAGATGGAGGGGCATCAATGCTACGTGCTGCAAACTTACTCCAACTGGATCAGTAATTACATCATTAAATAGCTTCTGTCTGTATTTTGTCAAATGTGTACTGACAGCCAAAGTTATGTGCTTATGTTTTTATCCCTTCCCACCTTTTTTTACACCCACAGACATCTGACCTGATCTTGGAAGTTTTGAGGGCTTGAGATATTCCAGACTGCACTATTCAGGTCAAAGTCTCACAGTGAAATTTTGAAGAGCAATATTGATAAAAGTGTCATTGGTTCCATGAATCTGGAGAGGGATGAGACTGTCCTTTCTCTGTTCCTGCAATACAACCTTTGCATCACAGCACCCTTGAGCTATTAAATGTATGGTTGGATTTTGCACCAAGCATAACCTTACTGGAATTAGATTTTCCTGTACTTCACAGCTGCCTGGAATAATAGCTGGTGATAACAGGAGTGAAACCATGACAGGGAACACACAGATGAAGCCATTAAGTTATTTGTGTCCATACACACACACTAGAAATCAAATGACATGATACTTCACAGAAAAAAAGTAACTATCAGATGCATGAGACTACAAATCACATACCAAAACGCTGTTTATTACATCAGATCTGTAAGTGGCTGGCTGTTTTCTGAGCAATTTTATTGCTTCTTCCCTTTTTTTTCCCCTAAATCAGATGATTTTTTTACATATAAGACTTAATTTGCAGTCCCAATTAAAGGCACACATGCATGCATACATGGATACCTGTGAGTTAATACCTGACCATGTATCTACTCATTCAGATCATTAAGTTGTATTTTTAGCATATTTTTACTTCATATTTCATTTGCTAGATATTTGCTGTTCCAACATTTGTCTCATGCAATAAATTCTGCTGAAACAATTTGCCTATCAATACATATTTATCCATAAAAATAGGGCATTTATTATGAACTTGTGCTAAAGTCCCCACTTTGAGCAATGTTCTTACCGATAGAAGCTCTCAGTGGAAGACCTTCCTCTGCTGGTTTCAAATTAAGTAGAATGAGTAAGAAACATCATTATGCAGAGGTAAAAAAATGCATTTACAATCACAACTACTTAAACAGAAGAACCATTTTTCTCAGCCAACTGTGCTCAGAACTCCAGTTAATTTGTTCTGCAGCTTCAGATCTGGGCAAAAGGAATGCAATGCCTTGATAACCAGTCCTAGAAACTTTCTCTTTCCCTTTTATTTAATTTGCAGGCCTAAACTGTTGAGAAACAATCTCCTTGCACAGGCATACAAAATTCATTCAACTTTTTAACTTTGTATTTCCTGAAAACTGAAGAAGAGTTTCCCAAAGGAATGCTCTAGGTCATGCTGAATAATCTCTCTGTCACTCTACCATAACTTTCATAACTTTTTTATATATGGGTCTGGGAGCCACTTGGTTTCCCCTTCCACAGGTGCCTATCAGTAACAGCATTCTGAGCTTTGAGCTTCCAAACAACCAGAGAAAAAAATTTGGAGAATAGTGTTAAGGCAAATATCAGCAACATTTTGCAGTCTATTAGCAAAATAGATTTTTTACTCTTTCTGACATAAAAGAATGCCTGAAATCCTAACATATCTTCTCTTGTACAACTGTAGTAAATAAGCTCATCTGTACCACATTTATCTGACTGAAGTAGAAACCTCTGTCCTAACGAGCTGCAGGGATGTACACAGAACTGTTAATGGGCTGCTTTCACCACTGATGCTCTTTGAGATATAAAACTAAACTCATTTCTAGTTATAGATTACTTAAGCACCTAAATTGAGAAGTAGCACTGTTTTACTCTGGAAGCAAGAGTGATTGGAGGCTATTTATAGATCCAAATAAAACTAAGGTTAATATACCTGCAGGAAGCAGGTACAGTTCCTGTAGCACGTTTGTGAAATATTATGCGTGTTCCAGCATATCCATTTCCTCTTTCCTGACCCATTTAATGCTGAGGTGATCATATTTGCCAAAAAGGCATTTCGTCAGAGTATGAAACAGGTAGAGGCATATGAAAAGTGCAAAAGGTGGCTTCGCCTGGCCTTCCTACAGGGCCTCCACGTGAGTATCATTTTGCAACATGAGCACAGGTCCAAGTGCAAGCACACTGAGGGGGATCCAAGTGGAATGCTGAAGAGGGGGAGAAAAGGTGATACAACACTCAAAGCTGTGTGACCTAATTGTGGGCTTCCAATGCCTAAAGGGAACCCACAAGAAAGATGGAGAGAGAGCATGACAAGATAAGGGGTATGGCTTAAAATTGAAAGAGAGTTTTAGATTAGATATTAGGAAAAAAATTCTTGACTGTTTTGGTGGTGAGGCACTGGCATGGGTTGCCCAGAGAAGCTGTGGATGCTCCACCCCTGACGGTGTTCAAGTCCAGGCTGGATGGGGCTTTGAGCAGCCTGGGATAGAGGAACGTGTCCCTGCTCAGGGGGCTGGAACTAGATCATCTTTAAGGTCCCTTCCAATTCAAGATATTCTATGATTCCAACAGAGGCACAACCTCCCCTCATAGCTTTGGTTTTCTTTCCAACCAGTCTTTGAAAGCAGTTCTAAGAAAATCTCAGCTCAAGTGTCATTGTCAAAAGTATCGTGTATACAAAGTGGAAAGAGCAATAGTGCTAAAAGATTTCATGAGACACACTGGGGAGAGAAAGAAAGTTAGATGTAAAAAATAAATTGTATTCCTCAAAGAGGATGGATCATTGGAAAAATGCCTACAAAATACAGAAGCAAACAGAATACCGAGAAAGGCCATAAGTTTCTGAAATTTATGGACTCCATTACACTTCTTCCAAATGTAGTTTCAGGCTTCTTTCTGGAAACACAAAACCCTGCACAGGCTTGCTAGAAGAATAAGTTAAAATCAAATTTTCTATGTTTTTGCACTATAACCAGTATATTAAATGTATGTCATATACATCCCTATTCTGTGTCAAATTAAAAAGGATAGACAAATGCTGACTTAAATTTTAATCGAATGAACATCAGAACTGTCCAAAAACCTTCCCTGTTTCTTCCACAAACACATGCACACACACACCGAAATTTAATTGGTGAGCAAAGAGCAGTATCACTTTTTAGATACTGGAAAATTCATCAAGATTACTGTTGAAACTGGTGAGGCATTTAAATTAAAGCTGTTAACTTTAGTAATAAAAAAATCTTCAATTTAAGCATTTACTGAGCACTTTGCATTTGCAGCAACCAGAACTGAAGCAGAACAATGCTAGGACAAATGTGCACTTTAAAATACCTTCTCTTTCACAGCAGAGCAGCTGTGCAACAGTTCAGACAGTTGGACTGTTTGCACATTTTACCAAGAAAACAAAAAAATACATTTTCAAAGTTAGATAGCAACCTCTCATCCAGCAGTTAAACAGAGAACGTTCAGTACAATTCCAGCCCTTTGGAGCAGGACAAAATATCTTATTTTCCCCTAGCAGTAGCAGCTGATTGCTTTCCAGGTTGCTCCTGACACTTCAGCCAAGAGCAATAGGGGGTTAGAGTAAGCCAGGAGTGTTCCCATCTAAGGCTTCCTGATTCATGACACAAACACAGCCCTTACGCCTCCACATCTGGACCGTGCCACAGGAAGACAGGCTTGAGAAAAGTTGGTTTGCTTCTAAATGAGATGGAAAAAATTAACTTTGTGCCTAAACCACTGTTGAGAGCAGTTTCTGTCAAAACAACATAAAAATAAAAATTATGAAGATATATGGCTCTTCCATAATTCTCCCTCCTGACTTCTTGCTGGGTGCATTGGACTATTAAGAAAATATTAAACTGTAGTAGCTGTTAAGGATTGTTACTTGTAATCTGGAAGCCTGAGGACTTCAATGATATTCTCAAGATTGAGAAACCAACTCAAACACCTGTGAATAAAGGACTTTTCACTGCTGCAGACTGGGCACTTGAAATATTCACAAGGTCACTTCCCTTAAGCCTTAAAGACAGGCCAGCATGGCAGATTTCATGCTTGAGATATTAGCTTTATCATTTCGAGTGAATTCGTTTTGAAACTTGGAATTTAAGAGTTTCAAAAATAAAGTAAAATGTGTCATTTTTCATCATCAATGGCACAAAGCACATAAATCTCTGGCCCAGAATTCAAGTCAGCCTGCAGACAAATTAAGACTGCCTTACTCTAGGATCCTGGCAAACAAGGTTAACAATCTGAATACACACCATTAGCTAATTTCACTGCTTTCCAATTAGAGTATTTGCCTGCCCTTTGTTTTCATCCCTTCCCACTACCACAGTCATCCCAGAGTTAAGTTGTGTGCACATAACACATCAAAATAGTGATCTGTGCACAGCTGATGATAAATAAGATAATTTTTGCTCTATAGCACTCCCCAAGAGTTTGCTTTTACCTATCTTGTCATCCATTGAACAGCCTCAACTACTTGGATACTACTGATTAGTTCTTCCTTTTTTCCTTGGATAATTTTCTCATCTTTTCCCTGGTTTGCTCTTGTTTAATCTTCATCCTGACATCAGTGCTCCCTGACATTTAAGATATTGAAAAAATATTATAGCTTTAGTTGAAGAGGATATTATATTCTTGACGTAGATGTTTTCTGTACTTCCATGATAGCCCTGGACCAAATTCAACAATAAAGTATTAACAATTATCAAAATGTAAAATTCAAATACTTGAAGCACAGTTTACATATCCAGGATAATTAAAAGCTGCTTCTTTAGAAGCAAGTAAAATATTAAATATAGTTCTTTATGTATATTGCCCTAAATAAAACAATATGTATGTTAATGTGTGCATATATATTTTCACTCTACCACATTCTCTGAAATACCATGAGAAGAAAAACAAAACAACTGGAATTGTTAGCATTCATATTTCAGCTTAATATTAAACTCCAGTTTGCACTCCAAATCCCTCAGGGTTAATATGAGCTCATAAACCCAACCACTAACAGACATGAGCCAATTTAATGAGACCAGAAATGGGGTCACACCAACCAACACATTTTTTAAGATCATTATATTATTTGTCAAAAAGGGAAAATAACAAAGAAAAATATTTACAGTGTTGAAGCATTGTCCTTATAGCTTTCTTAAATTTGCTCATTACAGGCTGCTGAACAACTGATTACAAGATCCTCCCAACCATCCCCAGGCAACAGTGAACCAGATTAAGAGAGATCAGGCAATTAAATAAGGAAGAAATTCCCAGGAAACATGAGCTGAAGAGAAAAATACTGTACTTAACACAGTATGGTACTAATATTTGTCCTAAACAGCTGAAAAGACAAGTCATAGTAAGACCATTGAAATGTCTTTAAAGAAGGAATTAATTATTTAATTAATTTCAGAAAAACCCTCAGAAGTACCAAGGTACAGGTACTTATTCTTCAGTCTCTGTAACAGTCATAGTTGTAAAGAGTTTAATGAACTCACTCACCGCTGTGAAAATGATGATAAAATGTAACATATGTAAGAACGAGCTGGGTTTTGAGAACAGAAACATACTCCCTGCATTTACTGCAAGCAGTTGCTAGGTAATATTAAACATTTCCCACCTACCACAGTGCAGGAGGATGCTGCACCCACAGCAGGCATAGCAAGGCACACACACAGTGCTGTGCAAGAGCCATTGAAACAGAAATACATGGACATAGGCTAGTAAAGGCTTCCTTTGTGTTTCCCTAGCTGAGGTGGAACACAAAGACAAGGGAAAGTAAAGTGGTTTGCCTGAGGCAAGAAGATTAATCAGCATTACACCCAGGAGAGGATCAGGAGGAATTATATCTAGTGCTAAATCAAAGTTTCAACAAACCATACTGCCCTTTTGAAGACAAACAACACCGTTTTTATTCAGAATAAATCAATAACTAATTCAGTGACCTTGATTCCTTGAGCTTTAGGATCCCATCATTAGTCTGATCATTGTTTTCAAGTTTCATGAAGAGCTGTATTTCTGTTAAGGAGAATGACGTGGTTCTTTTCCCTCTCTTAGCACAGTGAAGGGAAAGGTCCCTGGAATGCTTCAAAGCAGCTTGAATTTTGTACAGGAATAACATATTGGATATACTAAGTGAAAAGACAGGATGTCATCCTCAATTTCTTTCCAGGGCTAACTAGAACAATTCCAGATACATTACCAATGTGATAATAACAGTAATATGACCTAACTGCTAAAAGGAGATAAAATTATGAAACTTTTGGTTCCATAGCATGCCATTTGATTTCAGCATAGTCCACCTATTATGATAATAATTTACACTTTTTAACTCCCTCAGCATTAACAATTTTCTCTTTTAGTTCACAGGTGTTGTCCCGTATGGTTCCCTGCCCAAAAAAAAAAAAAAATAAATAAAAATCATACTATTGTTTCCAATATTATGCCAGCAAGAATACTGAATTCAGATTACCTGACATAAATATAGTAGCATAGAAAGTCAGTGTCTCAGTAAAACAAGTAACTCCATATTGATAACTCCATATTGTAAAAAGAAAAGCAAAGACAGTCTTTTTTATAATTTGCAAAGTTCAGAAATACTTGGAAAGTAAGGAAGTCAAAGGTAATATTCTGCAGGCTCTGTTTTTCTTGTAAAATCCACTGTTTACAATAATACTACTTAACCTTGCCATCCTGAAGAATCCAACTTGCAAATTCTTCCCTGCATAACCAAATTATCAGAACAAGACAGGACCAGACCATCATGGTAACTTGATATGGGTTTGGGTTGTTTTTTTTGTTTGTTTGTTTTGTTGGGGTTTTTTTGTTGTTGTTGTTTGGTTTTGTTTTGGTGTGTTTTTTTTTATGCATGTCCCTTCCCCACAGCAAATACTCTGGGTTCACAGGGTGTACACTTGAGTTTAGGCTCAGGATTATTTAACACCAGGAAACTCAAGAAAACAATGCAGAAGTCAAGATTCTGGTTTCTAGCAGCTACCATGGCTGAAACATTATGACATGAAAGCATAACACAATTGCAAGGCAACTCAACCAAAAGAGGGTTTATAGAAAGGTTTAAGGAGATTTTTTCCAAAGCATGTATGGAAAATAAGCAAAATACCTACGTAGTTCACTTAACATTCCACCAAAATTAACCAGATTCAGGTTTTGACTTTTGCTCACCCTTTATTTTTTCCTTTTTTTTTTTTTTTTTGAGAGAGAGAGAATTTATGGGACACTACCTGTGAACTAAAAAGGAACACTGTTAATGCTAAGGGAAATACAAAGTATAAACCATTATCATAATAGAAAATGGCAAAATAAAATTTTGAGTAAAAGAACTAAGATGACAGTGAGAATACAATTACTTTACAATTTTAAAAATCTCATGAGCTTCTCATAGCAGATTTAAAATATCCTACACTTCTAAGACTCCCTCTGTTTAGAAGGCTTCATAAAGCAGAAAAGCATCAAATTGCAATAAAAATATTTGGCAGACTAAAGGAAATCAGAGCATTTGTGTCAATGCATCATGCATGTTGTTAGATAAGGAAACAGGAAAGAAGGCTCCCATGTTCAAGGTAAAACCCTTAACACAACACAGAAATAACCAGCAAGTCTGTCATCTGAAAACAGAGCACTTCAGCAGAAGTGAGGGCAAATGTTTAAGCCACTAAGCATCAGTTCCAAAATGTGCTACAGAAAAAAACAAGTGTGATGAAGGTGGGAATTCAAGTAAACAAAGACCACAAACAGCATCTGAATTGTTTGAAAATTGCTTGTGTCACTAGCATCAGTGAAAGCAGAGAAGCACAAACCGTGGAGTCAAAGCCATAAACCAATGGCTAGAAGGGCAGGATACAGGGTGTGAAGTTGAGAGGATTGCAAACTTGATGTCACACTGGAAACCTCATGCAACATTTGTGAGGATGCAATCAGAACCTATCATTCATGCCTGGCAGATAAGCTAACCTAACATTCAGGCATGGTTCTGTCACTGTGATTTCAAAGACATTAATTTGAGGGTTCATTCAAGTTAATTTCTGAAAAGGACACCAAGGCCCCAACACAAGATATTCACTGTGCAGACAGCAGCTGCTTTTCCTCTAAGACACAAAAAGAGAAGAGCCTCCTCTATAAAATCTAACATTTCAAAAATATACATTGTCAGAATAACAGGCAGAGTTTCTTCCATAATAAAGGCTACACCAGCACTACCTTGAGCTCTTTACAGTGCTTGTGTGCCACATGCTATGAAACATTACTGACCCGTACCGGGGATTCAGAATAAACTCTTAATTGTCTTTAAGGATGAAAGATGGCCCTTGAGCTTTTAAAAGTATTTTCCAAGTAACAGCAAGCCACAAATATGAAATACCAAGTTTAATGAAGGAAAGGTCTAGTGAGGCCAGTCAGACAGATTGTTTAAATTCATCAATTTGTTCACATTTTAAAGTCGCATAACTTCTCAATTATTATAGTGGACAAACTCAAATCTCCTTCAGGTTAAAAGCCAAAATTCTCCTGTGACTTCTACAGTTCAACATGCAATATTTTACAGCATAGCTCTGGGAAGTAGTATAACATATTTCTACAGCACATTATACAACTAAATATAAAGATGCAATGATAAAACTATCAGAAGGAAAAGGCCAGGAAATATCTTGCATTCTGGCAGACTTACAGACCCCAAAAAATGCCCAAAGTACAAGTGAAATGCAATTATTTTTGCTTCTTGCTAGCTAAACTGCTGACCTACATTTTAACATCCTGAATAGAGGAACAGAGATATTTTAACCATGGATTCAAAGGGGAAAAAAAAAAAAAAGAGAAAAAAATATGTTGAGTTCATATTCCTCATGAATGGCTCCAAATGATAGCAAATCAATAGTTGCTGCTTTACTAATATCACCCTTTGGACTTAGTCAGCTAGCATGCCTGAAAATCCTTCCCAGAAGAACCATACAGATTCACAAATCTGTTTTACAACCACCATCAAAACACCATACAAACAACTCAGCTTTCAGTATAGTTACAGGTACAATATAAGTCTCTAAAGTCAAAAATACTTCATACTAAGGTAAGCTCCATTTCTGAAGCTATAAAATTATTTGCTGAACTGTTGTAGTGCAATCAGAGTGAAAGGAGAAGAATACATGGTCATTAAATGAGGTATCATTAGTGCCTTGAGCTATGCAATAACTGATTTTATTTCTTGTCACTAAAAGGTAATTTTATTGCATTATTGGCAAGGCACCCTCCTCTCTTCTGTCATAATCTATTCCTACAGCCTGTGGCAAAAGGAAGTTTTTCAAAATACATTTTCAATTCCCCAGCAAGCGTTCAATTCTCAGACGGTTTTTAAAAACTCAAAGCAGTAATTCATAGAGCCAAGTAAGAGCACTGAACTTGGAACTCTAAAAGTTTTCTGCTCTATCGCATATTACAAATAACTTGCTTTTTTTCCTTCTGGAGTTTCTTACCGTCTTTATCTGACAACTTTCAAGGAGCCACAACAGCAAAGTTCCTGATGTAATCCAAATAAAACTGATTATAGAGAATGTAGGATTCTAATTTACAGGGCAAGATCTATGCACAGCAAGTGGCTTGTAAAATACAAAAACCAGAAATTCAAACGTTTTCTGCTTTTCGTGGAGTTCCTGTTAGATAGGAAGTTCAGTTTGCAGACACAGGTGGGAAAAACCAGAAATACAGAACAAACCCTTAGTTATTATCAGCAAACACTGTACAAAACTGAAATATAAAGAATTCAATGCTTACAGAAGACATCCCTGATCAAATAAAAAACATTCAAAGCTCTCATATTTAAAGTATGATTAATTATAACTGGAGCACAGTAGTCTAACTGAAGACTAAAAGATGTACTATTAAAAAAAGGGAAAAGTTTGTGAGAACAAGCACTAAAGGTGTGGTAAAAAACTACAGACTTCATGCAGATTGGAAAGGTAAGAAGAACTGATGTTGCTTAAAAAATGAATAGACCAGAATGAGAAAAAAAGAGAAGCATTATTCATGTTTATTCACAGAATTGACATCCCTAAAAATCCTTCATTTGGGGATTCATATACAAGAAAATAGGTAGATAGTAATAATTTCAATTAACTGCCATACAGCCAAACAACTCACTGCCCAAAATTCAGGGCCAGAAAAACAAGGGCATCAAAACCTACAGATTCCAAACACCTACCGAATACAAGGGGCAAGACATCATTGGCAAGCTCAAGGGGAAAAAAAAAAAAAAAAAAAAACAACAGATCTCATTTTCTCATTTTAGTCCGAAGTCACTTTCTAAGGCAGGATAACAAAACATCACTGCCTTTGATTCAGAGCACTAAATTGTATGCTGAGTACTGAGATATTTTAGACACTCTGAAGAGAGAGACCAATGGATTAATCCATTCTTTTGCTGACAGCCCCATATGAACAGAAACACATTGAAAGGTTCTGCACAGGTCTTACCTCTCAAAATACCTCTTTTCAACTGCATAGAGGCCATGTGAAGCTCCAAAAGTAGAAGCAAAATGTGATGTGAATGGTCCCAGAAATAACTCAGTTCCTGATCAAGTAGAAACCCTCTTACCTTATAAAGGGGTTTTTTTCCCCTTTTTCCTTCCTTTTTTTTTTCCCCCTTTCAAACAATATTCACTTCTGGGACTATACATCTATCTGTTTTTCATCTCATATGTCCTTATGTTCCATAAAGTCCTACAAATTTGTCATCCTGATTAGGCAGAGAAACAAGCAGAATCAATACAGTTCCTGCAGTAAAAATTCCTGAATTTCTCTTGCTTCTGTTTCAAGTCACAGCTTTCAACGAACATTATCTAAATGCCAATTAATACTAAATATAAACAATTATTTTTTCCTTCTACTTCCATAAAGGTTTCTGCATCCTTTCAGGTAGTACTTTTATCTCCACTGGGCAAGAAGCAATGTACTCAGAGTACAAAATAATAGCCCATGGTGCCCAGCCCTTCATGGATGCTGCTGGAGTTCTGGAAGTAGCCTTAAGTTTGCTATCTGAAAACCAGTAAGTTGTTTCAAACAATTCATGGAATCATGGAATGGTTTGGGTTGGAAGGGTCTTAAAAAATGATCTGGTTCCATCCCACCTGCCATGGTCAGGGACATCTTCCACTAGACCAGGCTGCTCAAAGCCCCATCACATTTCTTTTGATGCAGCCCAGGATACAACTGGTTTTACAAACTGCTAGTGCACATTTCTGACTCGTATTCAGGGTTAGGTTTTTCTTCAGTTTGTTTTCTTAATTTTATTTTGGTTTTACTTGGTTGCTGTTTTGGGGTTGGGAGGTTTTTATGGCAAAGAGGGAAAATTGGTGATGACAATTGTGGCTAGTTTTTTAAACCTAATTTTGATAAAATATGCTTATTTACTCTTCTCTAAAAATTTATAATTATACTGTATTTCTCCAATTGCAGCCCTGAACACATAATCCAAGAAGCCAAAACAGCATCCTATTTCACTTTTAGTGATGAGTATTCTCGCTTCAGTTGAATGACTTCAGATTCAGCACTGTGTTAAGTTTAGTTTACCATCCAATACAGAAAGTATATATATATTAAAAAAAAAAAAACACGTCTACAGTGAAAAAAGCCTGTGTAAACTACAATTTTAACTCGCAGTAAACAAGAAGGCCAATGAACTTTCATTACACAGGACAAAGGGTAGGGGCGTAAGTGAAAGGTGAGTTTTATTCTAGATGTAAAAGACATAAAAGCTCATAATCTCTTATAAAGATAAGGAATATCTTATAAAGATAAGGAAAGGGTACTGACATTTTCCCAAAGCTACACTAAAAATAGCTATTTCAGAATGGGGTTATATGTACCTCTAAGGAATACACACACACTTCACATGCTGTAGTGAACTGGCCCTCACTGATGAAAACAGATAATTTTTACGGTCCTGCAAAGTGCTTTACATGGGAGTACAGCTTTTGGAGTGTAAGCAAATTAATCCTTGATAAAAGTGATCTATTTCCAGTTGTTCTCTCTCCTAAGAGACAAAATCATCACTTAAGTCACTAACCCACTGAAACAGAAAATAAAGTTTCTCACAATAATTTTTTTTCCTTGGGATACTGCATAACTTTAAATACTACATCCATAGCAGTCTAGATATCAATTAGAGACAGCAGCTCTGACAGTGTGCTAGAAAACCATTAGCACAGTGACTCAGTACTCTAGAGACTCCAATATAAATTGTGATTTCCCATAAAATCTAAAGAAATAGTGTAAACAACAATTCATGAAGCACAGAGACTTGTTTTAAGGCCCCAGTTTTAAATTCTTTTTACAGCCAAAATAACTGTTGACTCCAATGACCACTGTGCAAACACTTAGAATCTGTTTGCACATTTATGAAACACTTTTCCTATGGAGACAGATACTCTTGCTTAGGGACCTGCCTGTTTTTCTTCTGAAAGATTATAACCTCAGCATGAAGCAAGGCATGGTTGTGGTCCTACACAGAATTAGCCTCAACTGGATTTGAGCCACCTTCCCCTGTGACAGGACACAAGAAGTTGATTCAAGCCCTTCTCGCAAAGAGCAGGAATATGAACTGGAATCCTGAGACAATCATAAATCCTACCCTTGGATACAGGAAAAATAAAGAAATAATCATATTTGAATCCTGTTCTTTTGAAAATTATGTTTGGAACACCACAAGCAGCCTTTTTCCACTGGATTCCAGAGGGAGACTACTTCATCATTGCTGGATCTTCAGAGGAAAACTGCACCCTTCTCCAGGAGCACTGCTTGAACTGAACCACATCTGTCACTGCAGGAGGATGCAGCCACCATTCAATGGGACTGCTACCAACACCCTGACTGATGGGGTGTCAGATTGGATTCTGACTCTGTCAGTGGTTTTGTACTACCACATTTTATTTTCATTTTCCTATTAAGTTGTAGTTCTGACTTGAGCTCTCCCCTAGACTTGAAATCTATTGGTTTGTTTTCAAACCAATACTTGACAATATCAATGTATCTGCTGGAAGACTGAGGTAAGGAAAGATAGAGAAATATCAAACTGATGAAGAAAAGCACTGTATTTTGAGACTGTATGTCAGTTACAATTGTAAGTTAATTACAATAAAGAATTGCAGTCTGACCTGAAGAAAGAAGACTAGGGAGAAGAGTGAAACTAAAATCCTTTCTATTTCTGATTTTATTCCTGCATTCAGCAGACCTCACCCTCCCTCCTCCTCTAAACAAAAACAAAACAAACCCAGGTGTGACACAGTGACTGTAGGTAATGGTGGTTTTTTTGGGTTTTTTTTCTTTTCATGGAACTTCTATTAGGCTAGAAGCAAAACTACACTACACAGAGACAGCTGCTGGATAGCACCCACAAGATAGATTTTTTTTATTATTATTATTTGTTGGTTAGCAGACTCACTAATATCCCCATTCCCAACAGAGTTCCACAGACTGTAGACATTGTACCACAGCCTTCATATCGTTACCATACCTACACCAGAACAAAGTCAAACATGCTAAACAAATTTATATGTATGGATGTATGGCTTTCAGCAGTCTTCAGAGAGTGCAGAAGTTTCCAGTCATTTCCATTGCAACTAAGAAGCAGTCCAGTAAGTACAGTCACATTGCTACTGCAGATGTGGGCATCCAATTAAAATGATGGCTGCAGAAACACTGCCATGGTTTGCCAGACTCCAGGTATAGAAATTTCCAAGTGCCTCAAGAAATATATCTCAAATTTCCACATTCATTCTACAAATTCTGTAGGAATACCACCTGAGTTTAAAAATGAGCTTTTAAGAATCTTCAGAACCCCAAAGGAAAAGTGCAGCTGCTGCCTCAGAATAATTTAATCACTCAAACCTGGATGACAGAGCGTACCACTTACCGCTGAACTGGTAAGGAAAGAGAATCTAAGTAGTCCTCGCCCTTAAAAGCCATATTTATCCTGTTCTTATGTGCACTTCTCCATGGGCTGGAATCTAGAAAGAAAACAGTCATTTAGTAAACCTAGGAAAACGCAGGTACCTTCAGCCAAGGTAGGCATGGCATTTTCCTGCTCTTCTGCAGAGAGAGCTCATTAAAACAAATAAAAAGTCTCTTTTTCCACAGGTACCCCACAACTCCAGCAGATAACCAAGGCCATTAAGTACATTTCGCATCATAATCAATTAGGGTTACATATTCTTGAAGATCCTGAGCTACTGCACAGGTTAGAGCCATCTGGGTTGTACATTCCTGAGTTAGTACAGAGGTATTATTTAGCCACATTTATTGTATATTAACTTGAATGCTAGGAAAAAATCTATTGAGTATTATAGTAATTCTTCATGTTATTGTGAGAACCATTGAAAGTTTGGTCTCTTCCAGCACTAATTATTCTGCAATATGATTTCAGGGTTGTTAAGTGTTACATTTACAGAAAGGTCCTTGTCTAAGGACAAGAATGTCTAAGGATGTCTAAGTTACTGAAGTATTTGACCCTTCCATGTTAGACAATTTCATTTTTTATACATTTTAAATGCTTCACACATCTTTCTCCTCCATGATTTCCTTTTATGCCCAGTAACCAAGCGATGGATCCAAGCTTTATTGCACTAGGAAAAAAAAAAAACAAAACAAGAAAGGAAAAGAAAGACTCCTCATTTTCACAAATGGAAAAGCTCTGCTTCTTTCCCTCTTCTTTTAATTAGCCTCGCATTAGAGTACTACCTACTATAGGTCAAAGCACATTGACAGCAAAAATCATAGAGGATTTATTCTACAAAAAAGGTAAAGTCATTTTTACTCACACACATGGCTAGAAGAAAACTAAGGCAAAATATTTGAAGGAAAATATTAACCCATGACTCAGGAAGAAGAAGGAGGAAATGGATTCGTTTGGACAAAGAGACAGGAGTGGAAAAATTATGCTCTCTTAGATGTGAAGAATAAACTGGGATCAATGGATCTTACTCCTAGTGAAAATACTTTACACAGGAAATTACTGTTGTTTGTGTCACCAACTGAAGCAGAGTGTTTTTGATGCAGCTGCTTGTGAAATTCTGCCATTTGGTTATTTGGCTCCATTGTAGAAGCTGAGTCAGCCAGCATTCAAGATATTTGCCACCCCAAATTGCTCTTAATTGACACAGAGTGGCCCTCACTCCCTTTCCTAGCAAACTGATCTCATTACTAATGCATGTTCTTGTTTTTTCTCCCCGATCTCACAAGCACGTCCTGAGCACATAAAAGTATTACAACCAACATAATGGGTACACATGCTCTGTCCACTGTTGGCACCAGATTGCTCTGGTGATGGAGTCATCCTGTGTTCCTCCCTACCCCCTAAGTTTTCCTAGAAATACCAAACTTAATATAGTCCTTCTTTAGATGTATGAACTAAGAAGACTGAAATATAAAAGAATCTATTAAAAAAGCCAAAACCAACACAAAAAAAACTGCATTAAAAATAGTTACTGAAGTCTCTGGTTTAAAAAGATTGCAGATATTTCATAGGTTTTGACAGAAGGTGAGTATGCCCAAGTATGAAAATATTAGTATGTATTTTCCTGCTCCTGTGATACATTAAGGTTTGAAAAACAAGCTTATTGGGAGGGGCGGGGGGGGGAGGATTTAAAGCATTTAGTGTATGATTTACAGATTCCTCTAACAAATGGAATAAATGAGCTATCTTCATTTCAACTAGTAGGATATTTTATTTCTTAAAAAGACATTTAAGTTTACCAGATACAAACAATTGTATAATCACATATACTGGAAACAACCAAAAATCTCAACAATCACTGTCCTCATTTGAGGACAGCTTAAAGCTGAACACATCCATATAAAACCTTAATCTCCAAAATTAATTTCCCCTCCTAAATCTTGTCATTTAAAGGACAAAAAAAACCCAATATTTCAGTCTGCAGAATTACAGATTTCATGGACATTTAGTATCTCCTTCTCCTCAGCATTAGTCCTGGATTTACCTTCTTATGTTAACAGCAATAAATCAAATCTAAAGCTTTAGCTTCCTCTGGCAAGCTAAGTCTACTTCACCATTAGCTCAGCCTACAACCAATTCCTACACATACAAATCAAAGCACCTGCCTGTACTCCATTACTTGTGATCAGTGACATAATGTACACAGACATAAATTAGATTATTGCATGTCCTTGTTCCCCATAAATTAGAAAACTGACAAAAATGCAAGTTTTTATATGCTGTCTTCCCACAAAACATACTTTTATATTATGTCTGAGAGCCTTTAAAAACATTATCAACTCCTACTTAGAGGTTACTTATGCTCCAGGAATAATAACAAAATGCCACAACACTATCTTAACCAAACTGTCTTGCTAGAGACTATGACTAGATATTAGCTCACGTATTTAATCTCAAATTAATCTTGGTGACATGAGGAAATTCTCTCCCCTGGCACTTTTCCAGGAGATCCACTGTACCCCCAGGATCACAAGAGAGGCTGGAACCAGTGATTTGTGCTACAGGCTTCTGGTCCTGCTTGGAATGCCTCCTCCACCTGCTGGGCAATTACAGAGATATTGTTCTGTTTCCAGTGCTCTCATTCCTCTTTCCAGCTAAGACCAAGACAACTGTACTTCCTAGTAAAGACTAGGAGAGAGCTGATGAGTCCTTCTATTTAGCAGATTCTGCTTTTTATTCGAGTCCACAACACAGTGATGAGCTCTAGTCAGCACTCCTTAAACAGAGTCCTCTACTCTAGCTGAGTATGGAGATGTTACACATGCACTCACTTTTATTAAGTATATATATAATAATAGATAATGTCAGTAGACTTATATAGGAGATTTTAATTTATTTTTTTTTCCACTGAAAATATATTTTTCCATGACCAATGACTAGGCAGGCCCTCAACTATCAGAGATGCTGTCCAGGTAAATTTGTACAAATCAAAACAAACCAAAAAACCCACTGCTTATAGTTTGCAATATTGGTAAATTTTGTAGAAGCCTGAGTGGCACACTGAAATAATAAAATATTATTCTTGGACTATTATGAAGCCTTTTATTTAACACCTTACATAGGGCTTTATATCTGCACACAGCCTTGTATCAGAATGTAAATGCTGACTTAAAATTTGTTTGACTCCTCTGGTAGGTAGCAGCACAAGCCCGTGGAATTACATGTATTCAGGGCAGCAGGCTCTGTGTCCTGCATTTTTCTCTGTGATTTCTACACCGATTTAGGTTTTGGGATGTTATTTTCTCAAGGAATAGGTATAGATAAGCAGAGCACAAACCACACTCCAATCCCATCCCAGACAATCAGCCAAAAGCTTTTTTCAGAGATGAAGAGTCCAGAAGAGAATAAAGCATCACACCTGAAAGAACATGAAAGCATTGCTCTCAAATCAGCAAAGTATCAGTAAAGGACATGACCTTCATGGCCAAAAATCCCCAAAACCACATAAGCAGGAAGAGGCATCTTGCTCACAGACAGGCACCAGGCCTTGCCAGCAACTTACAGAACATCTTAAAAAAAAACCTATCAAACAGCCCACCTGTAAATTAAAGGAGAAGCCTCATCCCAAATCACACCAGGCACGGCAGCACAGGGGAAACCTGTGCAGCCCCTCATTAGCAGAGTGCTGCAGCTGGCAGCTGCTCTCCCACTGCTCCACCACAGACCCCTCCTGCCTTAAAGAACTCCCTGCTGGGACCCTCCTGTTGCTCCAGTCTTTTTAGCAATGCAGAGCAGCTTCCACAGCACCCCAGTGCTTTTTAGCACCCTGCAAAACAGGTCATTTCTGCTAGGAAAAATTAAAAAAAATAAAAAATAAAAAAAAAAACACTACAGCTTGTAAAATCGCCCAGTTTAAATTTCTTCTCCGTCATTCAACCTGATAGCTTATATTAACAAACTGGAAATTAGGAGGGTTTTAGCATAAGGATTCTTTTAGGAACAACTCCCATGCCCAAAGGTATCATGGTAACAGCATGTTTTCCAGGTGTGGAAAACCTTCAGTCAGTGTGATTCATTTGCTACTACAGATGGCCCTAAAGTTCTCCATCACAAAATGATGTCCTTATTAATTAAGCCCTGAAACTTCAGACAATTAAACTCACATTTTTGAGCTCATTCTTGTCACATATGTTCACCCTTGCAAAGGCTCGAATCAAAAGGCAAATCTGTGAACTTTCACCACACCCTTTCTAACCCCTAATATCACATTTCAACACTAGAAATATCTTAAAATAAGGTCAATCAAGAACATAATTTCTCTTTCAGAAAGCACCAAAAATCCACACATCTAGCCTCTGATTATTAATAATCATCTGAATTAGAAGAGTATGTTACCTATAAGCAATATGGTTAACCTGAGAATAAGAAGTTATTAGCTAAAAGTAGTTTCAGACCAGCTATCCCTTGATTAATATGAACAGTTCCTGTCTGTGCTAAAGTACAATCTCTTTTCTGCCAAACAGTGCTTGCCCTTATTTTATAATTCTGGGAGTCTGGGAATCATTAGTTATTATTCTCCTACACGCAGAAAAACTGTTAATGGAATGTCACAAATCAAATTAAGAGCAAAATTCTGACAGCATTTATGTGAGAGGTCAGAAAGTAAATACATACATTCTGTCCTTCAGCAACACATCCAGCCCATCAGAAGTTTTTCCACACCAACCATTTAAGGACTCAAGATCCTGTGTCATTCTGCATTATAAGAGACTTACATGGGCATGAATTAATTACAGTAGTTAAGAGCCAACTCAAAATTAAGCTGGGTGTCACAAATCTAAAAAACCATAAAACCAGGAGCAAAAATAATGAAGAGCCCTTCAAACAGGGCATTAAAATGGGCTGCATGAGCATAGGATTATATACACAGACCTATGGACCTCACTCCTAGAATGCAAAATTAAAACTAGGAGGAAGAGGTGGGGAAAGGCACTACCTGTGGCATTCATTCATGGCAGCAGCTCTTGCAGAACTAAAAATGAGAGGAAGCACTGCTGAGTAGTTTATGCCTTACACTTCAAGTACAATGAGTAGCATAAATCCATTTTCAGTCACAAAGAAGTTTGATTTTTATGGCATAGTTCTTCCCTTCTTTTCTCACTTCTTTGTGCAGAGAGGATCTCTTTTTAAAGGAGTCTCTCTATTGGAAAATATTCCTTTTATTATATAGTAGAACAATTTGTTTTGGAAGGGACCTTGAAGATCATCTACTTCCAATCCCCCTGGGTTTTGATAGCTTTACCTTCCACTAGATCAGGTTTCCCACAGCCTCATCCAAACTGACTATATACACATATAAAAATAGGCATATATTTATTGTCATCTGTTTATTTAAAAATTGTCTTAATATTTCACTTACATTTTCAAAATTGTAAAAAATATGTCTTATTGTATTATGTATTCATTATATATTTCCATTATATTAAATACTTTTAAAGTGTCTATTATAATATATATGGAAGTTTGGAGCGTGTGTTTATATATATTTATATATTCACCAACATACATCTGATGTAGTTATTTATGTCAACTCAAGTTTGTGCTGTTTCTTTTTTCTTCTGGATATATCTCATTTTATCCTTGTTTTACACATCTCTACCTTGGAAATAATCCAGGGATGGAGAGAGAAAAACAAATAAAGATCTACCTCAGTCAAGTAGCCCATCCTGAAAACTACAGGCAAGGAGTATTATTGTGCAGATCCTTGAGGGTGGAAGAAAAAAACAAATCTGAAGCCAGTACCATTCCACTGCCTACAGAGTCATTCCTTAATTCAACTTCCTGGTTTTAAAAACCTCGTGAAATATATATATATATATATAAATGTTTATGATCTTCACAAGGCAAAATCCTGCTTTGAAAGCAAGATGTATTGGGCTGCTCCTTCCATATCTTTATTTTTGACAGCGGATCGTATGAAACACAGTAAGTAGAATATATGTAGAACATATTTATCCAGGTTATTCAGCTTTCTCCAAGATTAGGAATGGAGTAGATCAGTTATCATATGTACTTTTGCCAAGGCATGAGTTTTCTTACAATGCGTCTTCAACAAATTTTCCCATTCAAATACAAAAAAAAAAAAAAAAAAAAAAAAAAAAAAAGCAAAGAAAAATGGACTTTCCATCACCATCAATTGCATTATGAAAATATTTAAAATAAAAAGATAAAGAAAGGCATGACAGATTTGATGACTTCTTTTCACCCAGTCCCCCTCAAAATTATTTTAGGCAACAGGCCACTGGAATAGTCACTTGGCATCTTCTGTATTTTTTTTTTTAATCTTATCAAAGTCTTTAAAATGTCCCCTTCTGAAAGGGGCACACCAATTTCTATAGATGGCAGTATTATGGGAACAAACTGATTAGTGGTAACATGTCTAGCAATTAGCATTTTAGAGGTAGCTTCCTTGAAGGAAATTTACTTTTGAGGTTCAGGAACCGAATAATAAGTGTCAGGTTGGTGCACTCCAGAGCTATATTTTACCTTTTATGCAGTGCAGAATAATCACCATATTAAAAACCCTTATCAGTTCTCATAGCAGCAGCAATGTAAGCTGCTGCGTGTAATTCTGAGGGGCCAGGCTGCTCAGAGCCCCATCCAGCCTGGCCCTGACACTGCCAGGGATGAGCCATCCACAGCTCCGGGCAGCATCTCCCAGGACCTCGCCACCCTCACAGAAAAGAATTTTAGCCCAATATTAACCTAAACTTGTTCTCGGTTTAAAGCCATCATCCCTTCTCCTAGCACTATGTGCCTTTGTAGAAAGTTCCTCTCCAGCTCTCTTTTAGGCCCCCTTCCAGTATTGGAAGGTTTCTCTAAGGTGTCCCCAGAGCCTTCTCTCCTCTAGGCTGAAGAGTCCCAATTCTCTCAGCCTCTCCTAACAGGAGAGGTGTTCCATTCCATCAGTAGCCTTTGTAGGCCTCCTCTGGATTCACTCCAGCAGCTCTGTATCCTTCCTGTGCTGGGGACCCCACTGTGATATTAGAGGTAAGAGGTTTGTGCTGACAATAAATTACCTCAAGTGAAATTGCCCTGTTTTGGTCTCATTTACCCCAACACCATAGCCAGGATTTCATCTTGTCTCCATGCAAAGAGATCAAAAATAAAAGGGCTGTTCTTTCAACCAGCCACTGTGTGGGGCACAAGATAAAATAAGAGATTTTTGCACCTTGGAGCGTACAAACATAGAAGTGTAGACTGTGCTGCTCAGAAAAAATGCCTACAGAATATCACAGTTTTCTGTTATTAGATAACATAACTCCACCAAATATAATGAAATTGGAGCTAAAATTCATTATTTCCCTACAAACATGCAAAAATTCTGAAAGGATCTTCACATGAAAAGAAATAAAAGAAAATCCTTTCCTTACTGAAGCACAAAATAAAGACAATAATTGACTAGCTCAAAATCAAATATAATGCAAGTAACAACTGAAACAAAATATTCCAGAACTTAATACTATAAACAAGTACATAAAGAAGATAACACTGTATTTAACCACTTCAAAGGGAAAGGAATAGAGACCTACACAAATAAGTCACTGCAAGGAAATATGACAATATTTGCACATCTCTGTGTACAAACCATTACCTGTAATGAAAGGATTTCTTCTTAATAGCTATTCCCATTAGTCACACAGGAAGTCTAAAAGACATCTTTATTTACACTGATATTCCTCAAAAAGAAAAACAAATCTGACATTTTAACAGAGAGGAGCAAAAAAGTATTATTAATTCAGGTCATAGCCCACACTAGCAAGGCTATATTGGACTGGCATCATAAGGCATTGCATGGTAAACAGTGGTCATATTTTCACAATATTTACCAGTGGTGATTAAGTTTTTCATTTTACTGAGTTAATATCAAATTGCTCTTTTTAGGTCATAACTCTGAAAACCTTATGACCAGCTTTAGACCAGTACAGATAAACCCACATTTATCTAGAAGTTAGCTATTCCTGGCCTTCTGTGATTGTGTTCTCTCTAGTCCTTAAACCACTTGTCTATTTGAATTACTAATAAACTTCCTACTTCCTTCAATCCACTTCAGCATAATTTTTTCACTTTTCTACAGTATATTGGGGGGAGAAACAAGGACATCAGAGAACTACAGGAAGGTAAAAGGGAAGAAAGTAGCTGAGAGGTATCAAAGTTATTGCCTGCTAATAAGACAACACAACAGAATGCAAGAGCAGGAGATCCAATTGGGCAACAAGCACATGAGATGAGCCAACACACCAACGAAAATGTAAAACACATGTGGTTGAGCTACACATTTTCAAGGATCCCAGCTCTCTTCATGCTCATTGCAAGTTCTACCTTCAAGGCTGTCTTCTCTAGACACACACAGCAAATCCAGTAGACAAATTTCCTGAAAGCAGAAAAAAGTCAAAGTATGTTGCAAAATTACCTGTACACTAAAAAACAAGAACATAGACCCTACATCAAAATTTCAGCATGGCTTCTATTTCTTGCTTTTTTTTCCTTTAATTAACTCCAATTAGTACTTCCAGACAGACTGTCAGCAAACTATGCTACCTAGACATTATAATTCTACACAAAGAACAAGCCATAAAGCACCAGCGAGCTTTTTCTGTTTGTAACGAGAAAATACTTCATTTATAATTTTGAACCACTGCCAAAGAGTATCCAATCACCAGACACTGTCTTCTTCCTCTGTCCTTTGCACAAAAAAACGTGGAGGAGCCAAAAAGCTGTAACAATATCACAGAGAGGGAATCCTCAGCAGGGCTCGAGGCAAAACTGCTCTGCAGATTATTCCCATATCCAGTGTCTCGGGGGTGGGTGTAATGTGAGCAGAGCACATCCAGAAACTCTGAGCAAACCCAAAGGCTCGGGGGGATGCTCCAGCCTGCTCACATAACTGTTGCACCAGCGATCAAGTTTGGTGTGGGAGCACAGAGTGCAAATCCTACTTCAAGTCAATGAGCTACACTCAGTGTGTGTGCCCCAAGTACTCCTGAGCCTCTGGAAGGCCAAGCAAAAAAACCTCAGGTGGTATTACCTGATGGAAGGGCAGTTTTTGTAAGGAACACAGAACACCCTGAATTAGAAGGGACTCCAAGGATTATCTAAGTCCAACTTTTGGCCCGTCACAAGACAATCCCTAAGAGTCACACCATGTGCCAAGAGCATTGTCCAAATTTTTCTTGAACTCTGGCAGGTTTCATTCTGCAAGCACTGCCCTGGGGAGCCTGTTTCAGCACCCAGCCACCCTCTGAGTGAAAAACTTTCCTGATATCCAACCCAAACCACCCCAACACAATTTCAGGCCATTCTCTCAGGTCCTACCAGTAAGATCAGTGCCAGCCCCTCTTCCCTCATGAGGAAGCTGTAGGCTACAAGGAGTTTCATAGAACCACAAGCTGGAAGGGGCCATCAGGACCATCAAGTCCAACTTTGGGCTCTACGCAGCACAACTTTCTTTAGAGCATTTTGAGTCTGGGGGTTTTTTTGGTTGACATAGTTGCTGGTTTTGATTTTTTTAATCTTTCCCCCCCTTCCCAACTCACAGCCTGAAGTTTTACCATGGAAGAGACAGAGAGAAGACCACAGGCAAAATGATAATAAGAAATATAAGCAGACAAGTACAGTTTATTAGGAAGTAAAGTTTGGATGTTGAAGGCTGTGTGAACAACCATGCCACACCTGAAAGTATTGTAGCTCAGTAGGGACCTTCGCAGTTTAAATTAAAAAATAATTATATGTCACAGTACTTTTAATTACTAAAACCCCAAATTCAGCAGGTAAACAAGTCACAGCCTGTATTTTCTTTTGCACTGGTAACTCCCAGATATGCAGGAAACTACAGAAGTCCAACAACTTCACATCTATCAGCTGACATTCAGTAACCCATTATGCAAGGAACTGGCACACAAGTTCTGAGTACACAATGAATTGCTACACAGTCTGTTCCAGGATGGCTGCATTGTTTGTCCTCATGATTTTCTAAAAATTGATACTGAAAGAAAAGAAAAATTATCTTTTAAACTGTACAAGTCTCCTTGCAGAACAGGGCTAGTGATTTGATAAATATTTCCCATTATTTTCATGAGGTTGAAACAGTTTGTGATGGCACAAGTAGAGACACATATACTAGAATTAGCTGGAAAGAAAAGTCCCAGAGCCAATTTTTCTATTAACAGCCAAATTCAATTAATTTGTAGTCATTATGTTTAGGAGTGCTCAGATTCCAGACTTTATTTTTCCTCCCCACAGAAAGATATAACAGTGACTATAGGTGTTTTTAGCCATAATACTAGCTTGAGTTTAGTGGCTATTTATGATAATACCACAGAACTTTGTTTCTCTGCAAGTCAGACATATTAGACTCACAATAGGAAAGGAATCTGTTCACTCATTTCCAATGCAAGTCTCTGCACTATTAACCCTCCAGACACATGAGCCTGGTAAGAACAAAGAAGTGGAAAAGTCCTCCATGAACTTCTATTTTCAAAAATTTGGCATTGACTGTTTCAGTTACAAATGCACCACAAACTTAGAAGTCACACTGCTGATCCACTGCCCTGAAAACTTGAGTCTTCTGACCTCTTCCTGTTGTTACCTGTAATAGGTTGGCAGCAGATCAGCCCATCTCCCATTTTCAAGAGTAACTAAGAAAATTCAAAATCTCTCCAGACAGCTCATTTCACTTATAAAATACCAGCACTTTTCCATCTACCATCTCTAGAGACAGTTCCATGATCAAGAGTTTCCTTCATCTCCATTTTCCATTATCAGCCTCAGAAAACTCTGCCAATCTTGAAACTCCCATCATCTCCAATATTTCCAGTGGAACCTAAGGCAATAATTGGCCTCAGCAAGAAAACAGCCATGTTCCTAAGCCCTCGGGGTGACAGAGTGTACATTCCACCTGCAGCTGTGGCTTTCATTATTTTCAGCATTCCTAAGTTTAGGACTGCTATCAACAATGCAGGGTTTACATCAGCTGGCTCCAAGGAACTGTCTGTGCCAATTACACTTCCATTATACCAGTAAATATCTGAGGGTCAGACATGTCAAATATCTTGCTAGGTATTGCCAGTGCCCACCCACTGATGTGGCATCCCACAGGAGGGATCTGCCATCTGAGCAGTCAGGCACAGTCTGCCCCCATAGCAGGAGAGAAGGCACACAAGTTTTTCTTTAGATTCATGTTATCTGCACAAGACACAGAGCAGAGGTTTCAGGGAAATAGCCCACGACCTCTCTCAGTCAGTGCCCAGGTGAAAGAACAGGATCCTGAAGCCACATATCATTTGCACTCATTACCACAACTTGAAAGTCTCATAGGTAATTTGAAGCTCATGTGCATGGCCCAGCTTTCCTAGCTACTATCAGTAAAGATTTCAGTGAGAAAACTGTCCCCCCCAAAAGCACAATCAGCACTTGTGCAGCAGACCCAAAACCTGAAATATCTTTATTTATTTAGAGTTCTGTGACCAGCAACATATACATGCAAGGAAAAAGTGACATCCTTAAATTGAAGGAAAAAAATTTAAACCACTGCAGTGGTAAATGTAAATCAGTTCTGAGACCAAGCCACCTAATTGTCCATTAAGATATCAAAAAACAGATCCTTCTTTTAATTTAATAGTCTTCTAAAAGAGAACCCAAGAAAACGTTAGGCATTACTCATGGTAGAACTACAGGACAGTGCTTTCAACTCATGACTCATCCAATAAAAGGGAAGGCAGTTCATAAGCAAATTCTGAAAAGTTTCAAAGCACAAGATGAATTTACCTTTAACTAAAAAAAAAAAAAAAAAGAAAGAAAAAAGTATTTCAGTAAAATTGGGTGGGAAAAGAAATCAGTTACAGGAAACATAGGGCAGTAGTTACATCCAGGGAATGAAAATACAGAAATCATCCATTTTTTCATACCAAGGTGCGTCAACATCCTCTCACAGCTACACAGAAACTTATTTAGCCTCTCTCCATATTCTGAAGTGATTATGTTCCAAATTCTTCTACTCTCTTTAGTGCAATGACAGATTACATCTACAAAGGTGGGGCTGGGGGTGCCTTTTTACAGCCCTTGAACCTCAACTTGATTCTAAAGCATCAGCACAAATCTAATTCCAGGAATTGAAGATCTCATACATGTGAGGGTGAAACGCGTAAGGCACAAAAATAGATTTTAGTAAAAATGTGAAATGGTTGAATCCTGACAGGAGGTGACTAAAAGGGGAATCCAGAAGGGACTAATCATGGAAAAAACAAGACAGGAAGTTTAACATCTTAGAGCCCCTAAAATATTAGAAGAATAAAACTGCAAAGGCAAAAGTCAGACGGGCTGTGCTTTTTTTGGTAGCATATGTGCCACTTGCTCCCAAAAAGTCATTCTGACCAAGAACCTGGCATCACACAGCCACAGAATCATTGAGGTTGAATGGGGAAATTCTTAGGCATAATACCAACTACCAAAGCTTAAATTATTATAAATAACTTTTAAATTAATTGTTGCACCCTCAAGAAAATTGCTAGTTGTATTACACCCTCCCCTCTTAGGATGTCCTGGGAAGTTTGGCTTCTGGTTTAACTTTTGAAGACCAGCATTTTCCAGGATAACAGAAAACTGAATGGAAGAACTAGATGGGGTCAGGAGGAGTCAATGACAGGAAAAAGTGCATTAAAGTTCCCAACAGCTCTGCCACTGACTTCAGTAATGAAAGAAACCAAAAACTTCTTCTACATTTAAGAGTTAAGATTGACTGGGACGTTTCTAAAATTGCATATACAAAACACCAGCTTCTGCAAATGATTATCAGGTCAAATACCCATAAAAGTCAAGAAAATATATTTTATTACCTGCTCATCTTACTTGTTCACAGAGTAGAGCCAATATTAGTCAGCACAAGTAGCTGCTTGCAAGAAGGAAGGCTTCAATCATTAAAGAAGGGATGTAATTAAAAGGAGGGAAATACAAAACAGTTATACCTACCAATCTTGTCATCTAAATTGTACTATTTTATTCATCAAAAATGAAGCTTTAAAACAAAATTGCCATATTTTATGCAAGTTCTTGATTATCTTTCTTCTGAGGGAGTATGTAATTTACAAGAAAGAGGACTTAAAGCTTTAAGTGCCTCTGACTTAATTCAGCATTGCTGTATTGATGGTCCCATTTAGATGATTCCATTTTAGGCCCCTCTAACGCATTAAAGGCATGACTTACTCACATCCATTTGGCTAATGATCCCCTACTGCTCTAAAGTAAATGACAGCTATTTACAGTAAATTATTCAATTAGATAGAGGGAAGTACGGTATTCATTTTATACTGTTTGACATGGCAAAACAGAAGTGTGCAAGAAGGCAGGTAGGGCATTTTAATCTTCCAGAATCCACTGTTTAATCCACAGCAGGAGAATACACTTCACAATACTAGTCAGCGTCAGGTTTTTATTGTAAACATTCTAAGAGACGCTGAAGTGTTGCAACTCCAGTTAATATAATTCTGTCCATTTCAAAAGTCAGTCGTTATACCATACAAGGAATACCAGCATCTAACAGGACTGCTTCATTTTAGGCACAATTTCAAGGAGCACACAAAGTGACCATATGCTAGCAGGAGACCAAATTTCCATTTAAATAAAAAAATAGGCATGAGCAATTCTGAATCTCATTTATCTCTAATGAGATTTACACTACAAAGTGACCACCTCACTCTCCAAGACAAGGACTCAGTGACCCAAGACATTTGGATAGTGGGGTATTTTTAATTTATGAAATCCCAGGATGGGACAGCTTGGCTCAGCTACTCTCACAAATTAGGAGGGGGGATTCAGAAGGATAATCAAATGAAGAAGAAGCTGGGGCTAAAACAGAGCCTCAGAAAAAGAGGGAACAATTGCACTGCAATAACTCAGATCTAGTCCTTGATTCGAGAATATTTTCACACGTTCATCTATTCTTTTCCAGGAGCTGAAGGGGTGTGTGAGTACATACACATTACAATCCCCACTGTATACACACTTGTCTGACCACAACACCTGGAGAAAAAAAGAAGTCGTGACTTTGCTGTCTCCCCTGTCAAACCTCTGCCTTAGAAAAGGGAAAACAAATGACTAGTTTTCATTATTATAGACAGGAACATGAAGTCCAAAGTGCAGGACAGGCCACCATGTGTGCTGAGCCTGCCAGTGACCATGCCTGTGCAGATCTCAGGCCTCCCAGAATTGATCTGAGGAGAAAAAACAAATGGGCAATTTGTCTAAACCCTCCTGGCTAGCCCTAATTTTGGAGAATTTCTCTCTTCCACAAGCCCAGAACGCCTCCGAATAAGTGCCGAGCGCCCCAAATAGAAGAACATTTTCCTCTGGCTAACCTGCCAACACATTTAATTTTCTACAGGCAGAGGGCCAAGATCAGCAAGCACAGCTCCTGCTAAGCTTAATGGGAGCTGCACTTGCCTGTGCCAGGCAGGGAAGGTTTGCTGGGGGACTGCAGGGAACACACCACAGAAAACACAACTGCTGCCAGTATCTCTATTCAGAGGCTGCATTTGAATGGATGACTTTTTTTTCCCCCTGATTTTATTGAATTCTTCTAAAGCTGCTGGCACAATGAAACCCTTCCTACTCTTAGTGTGTGTTCACTCACTTCCATGACCAAGGAATCCAGACTGGCTGCTTGCAGTGATGAATTTTGTCCAAAGACCAGCTTACCACAACTAGCCTGTATAAATTTAACATCACCTGGTGCCTCGTAGCAACAACGCTGGCCTGAGTCTACACACAACTCCTGAATTCCTGCATTTCAATGGCTCCAGATTCTATTTTCTGCAAATCTATTCTTATTGCTAATTTTCCTAGCTGCCTTCATCCTCTTATGAATTATTGTGCTTTAATTTCTAGCTCCACCAGAACCAAAAACATTAAGAAAATTTTAGTCAAGTTTCTCAGTGGCTCTAAGCAATGCCAATTTTTACTAGGCAAAGATTTCTCCATTATTTGCAGAAAAACCCCTCCCCTTTAAGTACTTTTCAGCTATAGTAATACAAGTAATAGTAATAACAGTTCTATACCTTAATAAGCAACCTTCTGGTCTTTCAGTCCCTGGTGGCTGTCTTTTCTCAACCTACACCTCTTCATACAAATGTCTTCCTTGTACACCCTCCTGCTCTCAGACCAAACATATCTGCTGATATTCCCCCTGGTGAAAAAGGAAATGGCTTGGACTTAAATCCTTTAAACCTGTGATGAACTTCTGAAACATTCCACAGTTAATTTCCACTAAAAAAAAAAAAATCATCTGCCTGAAAGGCATTGAGTTAAAATAGACTTCAAGCCAGTTCTTCATCCAGTAGATAAGAGGAGTAAAATCACACAGGAAGGCTAAATTATTAAAAGGAAATCTTAAAAAAAAATTAATAAAAAACACAGATCACAAAACACAAGGACAACGTGAATTTGGATCCACATTTTTAAAAATTTAATTCACCAAAATAGACTTCTCTACACCAAATAGTGAATATTTATGTTTTTCTAGTTACTAAATTCCCCCAGACAGCCAAACAGGACGTTCAGAGGGACTAAGACTTTCAAGGTACATTGCCAGTAAAATTACTGCACATCGAAACTACACCAAGCAGTATTAAATACTGAATACTGGGTGTACAAAATTCCTTCTCACCTGCTCAGATTCGGAGCAGTTGCTCAAATAGGCTGCTTGGAGTAGCAAAAATTAAAAGACACTGAAGCAGAGGAGGCAGGGGGAGCCAGTGTTGCAGCTGAGTTTTCCCTAAGCTCTTGAGGGAGAAACCTTCCCTTCCCCTGGGCCAGGCTGTAGTGGGAGCACAGCTCCATGAATCATTTCCACCAGCTGGGACAACACAGCCAAGCTGGCCTGATAACGTGGCCATACTGCTGCCAAGAAAACACAAGAGCAGCGATTGGAAGGGATGATTTGGCCTGGGATGAGTCACTGGACATCATCTCCTCTGGCACGGTGCAGGCAGGAATGCAGATGCTCCCAGCTCGTGTCCTCATCCCCACTGACTGCTGTCCCAAGCAGGAGCCCTGTCCGTACAGTGCACAGCTTTCTCCAGCACAAGGACATGAACTGCTACAAATGGAGCTGATTTGCAAGTATGATTTACAAAGCACCTGAGCATCCTTCACATGTAAGTGAAATTATGCTGAAATTCAGGGTGCAAGTTCGCTCCACCTTAGGCAGGTGTACTGCATTTGCATCAACATCACAATCCACAGGCATTAAGGGTCAGGCACACACACCAGCTGGAGAACAGCACCATGGTAAGAGACATGAACAGCCCAGCTCTGCTCACATAACATCAAGCTTCGCTTAGTTTTGTGTTGAGCCCTTTTCCACCCCACTCAAAACCCTTGACATTTTCTTCCAGCTATAGTAATACTTAGATAAACAAAAACAGGCAACATTTCCAGATGTGATATCAGTTATATCACCCTATAGTAGCCCTTAAGTTCATAATTTGTACATGTTTAGATTTTAAAAATTATATGCAGAGTATTTTTAATATAACCAAACACAGGGTACAACAGCTCCCTGAGGGTTTCCAGGTCTCCCACAATGTCAGGAGCTGTTAAATATATCTCCGTAGAAGTGGAAGTCCAGAAACTTTTTTTTTTTTTTTTTTTTTACATTTTCACAGCAACCAAAGGTCACCTTCATTTCACAAGTCCTACAAGTGTTCTCCAAAGGAGAGGAGTTAGAAATGGGAGAGGCAAGAGCATTCAAATACAGAAAGAATGCAAGCAAATAAATATAAAAGAAAAAGTTGCTCTGGGGAGGCACTTCCATTGAAAATGACCATGAAAATAAAGACTATGCACCATGGAAAGTGCCATTGTATCTCATGCTTAGGTCATCAGTCTGTGCTGGAGACAGTAAGTCCCTGGCATGGGACAATGTTTCAGAAATGATAAGAGCATATTTCAGACACAGCACCGTGTTATATTTTGCAATTCGTGTTGGGTGCATTTTTCTTTTGTAAATCAACATAATTTGGCTCTTTTAACATTCCTCTTACTTTTCCTTTATTTAATGATTTTTCCAGAAGTGCTTAAAATCAAGGGTGTTCCAAACACTAAATTATAAAACCTGGCATATAAAGACTTAAATTCCTATAAATAGATGAATATCCTATTTTCTGGAATTCTAATCAGCTTCTACTTTTTATTTCACCTCTATTAGATGGCAATCTCAAGAGCATTTTTACAACTGCTGAATATTCATCACTGCTTTTTCCTTTAAAGAAAATCTATTGATTAACTGATTTTGTAGCTTACATCAAAGGTCACAGGTAATAGAAGTACTAAAGTTTATATGTTATAAGTTAGAAGGATGACAGAATTTCAACAGCAAATCTCAGTTTGAGAGATGGGTGAAAAGCTCTGCAGCTCATTGACTTTACACTGATGTTAAACAGTGCCATGCATCACAACCTTCTCCTAATATTTCTAGGGAAATCCACCTCCAGCTTTTTATCACTTCATGTTCCCAGATCTCCATTTTCCCCAGGGTGAGAAGCAGCTTTTATGTTAAATAGCTGCTCTGAATCAGGGCTGGCAAGAAGGTCCCTGCTGGCTAGCTTGGACACTTGGAGAAGGCAGAGAGGATGGAGGTCTGAGGATACCAACACTCCAGAGTCTCCAGAGCTGGGTCTCCCACAGCCCACTGCAGTCATGGCAGGGAGCTGAGCAGCCCTGACTCAGGGCTGAAGGCAGCACTGAGAGCCCACACCCAGTTCTCAAAGCATGCACTCACCTTATCAGCTGCAAGTCCATGAAAATGAGAAATCAGACAAGACTTGCTCTTTGTTCATAGCCTTGTTCATACAAGAACTTGCATAAAAATCAAAGGGACAAAAAGCTTTCACACAACACACACCTAAAATAACCTTGCTTCAGCCGTGCCTTGGCAAAAAGCCTAGGTAGCAACAAGATTTTCCCTTCAGCTAGCAAATAGACCCCATTTTCCTTTTTCCAGGGCCCACATCCGTATAATCAACTATAGTTTTGGTATCAGCGTTTATAGGTTTCATATGGTCACCATTTATAAGCAAACCACTTCCTCAGTCTAGACACAGTTAGTATATTTTCCCATTTTCATTTGGCAGAATAGTTGTGGACTGTGGGAAAGAGAGTAAAGAGAAAACGTAAGGGATAGAAATCAGATCTTGAAAAAATCAAAGTGTGTTTCCTAAGACGTGATAGATCAAATATGCAAAAAAATCATTACACTTAGTGTTTCAAGCTCACTTTCTGCCTTCCTTTTCTCAGTGGAGCTATTGCAGCTACTCAGACTTTTCTGGTGAGATTTCATGTATAATTCCAAGCATTGGGTGTAGAGGACTAAAGCAGCCACATCAATATCTTCACTGCTACTAAATGCAATCTCTAGCACATCTACACCCTGATGTAGTATGTCCTGGTGACTAGCTAACAGAAGCAGCCAAGGAAACCAAACTTTCCAGCTCAGGTTACGTATTATAGCTTCATTTTTCTTCTGTTAGAAAGACCAAAAAAACAAAAAAAACCAAAAAAAATGCTTAGGGACAAACCAAAACTAAAGCCTCTTCCAACAGGCAAGAGGTAAAATTATAATTTCAGTGCTATTCTTGAAACGGGATTTCTAGAATCTAATACACTGACTCTTCAGCTCCAAGACAAAGACTGACATTAAATACCACAGCTCTAAATGAAAATATAACCACAGGACTCAGCCTGACCTGGGATTACAGGCTGCAGTCTCCCAGGAGCTGGCTTTTGCCTCCAACAGTTTACACATCAATGTGTTGAATGGGTACTGATAAAGACACAAGTTCAAGAAAACAAGAGCACACATTTCAGTCTGTCACTGCTCTGGCAGGGATTGATGTCAACCCTTTCATCTGACTGCTCCATCACACAACATCAAAATTATTTTTTGTGACTCATAATAAATGCTGCTTTTTAAAGATAATAATCAACCACACATCCTGAAACACCTTACCTGGCCTGTAACAAACAGGAGCCAGAAAAAATTAAATACCCAAAGGTAAGTCCAATGATGGTACAACCAAACTCCCAACTCCCTTTCACTTGGGCTGAAAATGCATACTCAAATCCTATATGCAGTGTATGCCCGACAGTGCAGTTTCTTCATATGAAGAAAATTCATATTTGAAAATTAATCAGATTGTCATCTTTGACAAAAAAATTGACCTAGTTTTAATTATTCACACACTCGACTCTCAACAGTTTGGCTTTCCCAATTACAATGCTTGGGAAAGTGTATAACCCAGCCAGCCCTCAAGGACTTCCACACCATGCTTCCTACTGATTTGTTTCTGATTACAGCAAAGTTCTTGTGTAGATATTTTCCACCTGTTTAATCTGTTATTGGTATTCCATCTGTCTTTCAAAGACAGCTAATTATCAACAGGCCCTTTCATTCTAATGAACAAGTCTTGAAATATTTTTTTCCTCTACATGCCAGTAGATCTCATGAAACACATACTGAAGAACAAAAACCCTCGAGAGATCAGATCTGAAGGATCAGATTTTCAAATTAAGAAGCATCACAAAAAAAAAATCAAATATTTTCCAAATTTGACAAACTCTCATTTTCTGGGTGAAATGTGAATTCCAGAGTAAACATAAAGCTCACATCTGACACAGGAACTAGGAAACTAATTTTCTGAAGTAAAACAATGTTCTAATATAGATTCACTATGAATATAAAACCTACAGTGAAACAACAGCTTCTGTTTTTCTGGAGGACAGCATGGATATCAAGAAGAGATAGCAGTCACAGTGCAGTGCCTTGCTGAAATATGGCTCACCAGCTGAAAATATGGCTCACTCCCCTTGCTCTAGAGAACTGGAATCTAAAAATACTATGCCATAGCCCATTATTTCAATGTAAGTTTACAGCTATTCTAATTTCCCTGAAACTTTTACACTCTTCCCTGAAGTAGGCAATGAACTAGAATTCAGCATATGGAAGGCAGCAAACTGCAGGGGAAATGCAGCATCTCTGGGCAACACTGCCCCACAGAGAAAACTCAGTGTAGTCCAACGACACTTCCCTTCCCTTGTACACTGGTTTTATTTTGCAGCATTGGAACACTAAGGGAAAATGAAAAGCTGCTTTTGTGTAGGATAAGAACAAGCCTAAAAGTATATGACCCAGAAGGATTAAAAAAATCATATTTTGTAATTATTAAGATTTTATCAATAGCAAGGTAGTTTAAAAAATCATTTTCTTTTCAGGGTATATGAAGAATATATTTTAAATCAAAATTATTTGAAGAGATGTCATAAAGCTGAAAAGCATTTAGCTGCTCTTACAAAAATTCTACAACTTTATCCATAACCTTTAGGAACAATTTACTGTGAGCTGAGTACTAAAAACTTTGATTGCACAAAATGTCTGATTAAAATTAACTGATATTTCATTAGTAAAAAAGATACTAATTACTATGATAATAAAAAATCTGACTTAAGAAAAAAAGAGAACAGATATCCTTATCACTGTGAATGAAGGCAATGGTCACTTCCAGACAAAGACTGAGATTTTTATTCAGGCATCTACTTCCCCCTATAACAGTTACAAGCACATTTAAGTGCATGAAATTTAAAAAGTAATGATATCAACCAACAGGTGAATAAGAAAAAAAGTCTCTTCCTTTTAAACCACAAACTGCTCCTGCAAATTATGTAAGAAATGCTCATATTAGGACTTGAAAGTACTTTTCAAAACTATAAATTGTGAAGAGCAAAGAAGGCAGCACACTAATGCAATGTAGATGTGAAGTTCAATTTGTTTTACACAGCATAGCTGCACATCTTAGTACTTAGA
Organism: Cinclus cinclus; assembly: GCF_963662255.1. Classification (NCBI taxonomy): domain Eukaryota; kingdom Metazoa; phylum Chordata; class Aves; order Passeriformes; family Cinclidae; genus Cinclus; species Cinclus cinclus. The sequence goes on along the minus strand of NC_085051.1, from coordinate 12,759,069 downwards.
CATGGCATTTGCTTTTCTGTCTTTTAATCCATCCCAGTAAACAAGCAGACATTTTTCCCACAAGCCACTTTTTCAAGTTCTCTGTAGGACTGTCAAGTGCATTCATGCCTGCTGCAGACCCACAGAGCAAGAAATGTTTTAGCCCTGCATAGATACTTTGCACTGAGTACAAAAACTTGTCCTGAGCTGAGGAATAAAGAACAAAAATAATCTTTTTTTTGAACGCACATACATATTGCCCAAGACATTGCCACATCTTTCTCATGCTCACCCTTCAGTAACCTTAACAAAGACAAACTAGCAGATCTAAGGTCAAAGAACTGCTCCAAGAGACATTTACCATCATTGAATTAATGGACTCACCAGGAAGTATGAAGGGTTCTACTTATTTCACAGTTCCTGTGTATTGTGGGCTACCTGCAAATTTAGAGACCACCATAGATTCAGGTAATAAACCAAAGCCTTGACCAGCAGTTGACATGAAGCTGAAAGTAGACTTAACTCCATTTTCTTCCACTGGAACAAAGAATGAAAGCTGAGGTCATGTTTCTTTACTAAAATGGAATATTTGGGATAGAAATGAAAGGGCAAATTCATCCCTTCAGAAAACCATTGCAACCTCAAAATAACAGTCAGGTTTGTGAGTGAGGCAAGTAGTATCATATTTTAGGGGCCAGTTTATTTGATATGCTTCTGTAATTACAAGTTTAAATCTATCCAGCTAGAGGAACAGCAGTAATAGTGTTCATTTCCAAGAGATCTGCTTTTAAAGACTTTTTCTCTTAAGTAAAATTCTTTATGAAGTCATGTTCTCTGTTTTCTGCTTGGCCCAGTTTTCAGTATTGGAAACTGCTGAGGTCCATCTACTTCAGGCAGACTCATTAGCTGGGCAAACAGAGAACCTACAGCTGGAACACACCCATTATGCACTGAAAAACTGCTGCATTCTCCCTCCTTTCATGCCAAAAGAGACCCTCAATCTATGTGCAAAAAATCTGTTTTAGAAGAACAACAGGAAACCTGCAAGCTACAATAGTGCAAATTGGGCAAGAACAGTCCAGGTCCTGCTGCCTGAATCATGAGAGCTCCCCTGCCTTTCTTCAGCTCTCTTCTCATCAGCCAAAAGAAACATATGCCGTTCTATGCTGAGAAGTCATTTAATTCAGCTAGTTTTGGCAAACAACAAACACCTCTTGAAAAATGCATTGCATTCTTTATTTGCCATCCAGTCTAATCTCTCAATTCCTTCATCAACAATATCCAAAAACAGCATGCTGAAACTTCTCAAAAGAGAAAGGCACACCATCAGACATCACCAGACAAAGGTGTGTAATGCAATCATGAAACATAAGCAGAATCAAGTTCAACAGCACTCATTTTGTAGAACTAATCCATCATTTATGATGGTTTGCTGTTAAGTGTAAGTTCTTGCAGCTCAGATAAGCTGAGCTCAGCTGAGCTGTTGCTAGATGTGCTTCGTCTTTGCCTCCACACTAAGTGCAAATACAGCTCTCAAATCACTTTTGTCTTCTTTTTTTTTTTTTTTTTTTTTTTTTTTGGCAGGCCAGAAAACAAGTACTCCTCTGTGATGGCTTGCTTGACAAGATTGTAATTTTTTTCTATAGACAGCCTCAAAGTTCTTCAAGAGGTGCATTTTTCATCAGTATTAGTTTTGTGGGGCTTATTGATTAATTTCTTTTTCCAAGCTCTTCAAACATGTTTGCATATCTAATAGGAAGAAAATGTAGACCTTTAAATATTATAAAACCACATGAATTCTTTCAAGCTCTTAAAGAAGCAGGAACTACCAATAGGGAAACAGTACAACTATGTTACAGAATTTAAGAAAAAGCTGCAAATGCAAAGAAATTCTTTCTATAATATGCTGCTCCATGGGAAAAGATATTTAAGGCTTCAGTCCTGCTGGGATACCAATCCAGCAACCTACTTAAGGATGCTCATATAAAACAAAATGAAAGATTTCACATGTTTAAAACTTGACACCTGCTGAAATGCTTTGCAAAATTAAATTAAAGCCAAATCATTACATTAAGGTTTGAGCATGTTCTTTGTCAAATAAAGCAAGTTTCTGCCCTGCAGAAATAATCACATTCTCTTTCACTTTCCTTGCTTTGCACTATTCCTTTGTCTTCCAACCACTTCAATCTAGCTCTTGCTTGCCAGATTTGATAGAGATAGTGGACACACTCAAAAACTTGCATTTTCTGGACTAGATGGGGACTCATCAAGTTCAAAAATTTAATAGCTCTGAGGAAAAAAAAAAAATGTCTATTTTATCCTCTGCTGTGAGAACATAACTCTCAGTTAAAGACCATTAGGGTAAATTGAATAACTCTAAAATGTGAAAATTTGGCCAACACATTTTTTTAGGCAAATTAAATACACACAGCTTGTAGCTGGCAATCTATTTCCAGTGACAAAGTAAGAGACACAGCAATGAGCTGTACAGACCTTCACAGATTTCATACTAGAAACAAAGTGCACAGCCACCAAGTCTTTAGACGTGTGTCTCAATGAAGAAACAGTACCAAAAATATGTAGTTGTAGGCAAAGGATGGTCTTGCAAAAGAAAACATGGATTCACATAGAAAAATAGCACAAGTGGAAAGGATCTTGTGAATAACAAGTTGAACAAAGAACAATGAACTCACAACTCAAGCTCAGATAAAAATTAACTTATCATTTAAGGAAAAAAAAAAAGAAACAAGGACAAAAAAGAAAGATTTATTTTGGTTATATGCAAGTTGGTTCCATTCTTTACCAATTTCCTAAAGCATCTGTGCACATACTGTACTCTTCTGGTAAAAAAAAGGTGATGCAAGGGCTACATACCTGCGGGAAAAGACAGTGTCCAAACACACAAACATTGTGTCAGCACACTGTGGGGGTGACACAGCCTGGTGGCTCACAAACATCTGCAATTTAATCAGTCAGCTTTTGCTCCCCTACACAGAAATTACTGGCACAAATGGGTATTTTGAGCATCAAAATTGAAAACTTACACTCTGATCTAAAAGCCAGGTTACTAGGAAAAAAATATGGTAGGATGTAAGATTGTAGCCCTCCTTTTAAATAAAACAAAAATATTATTTGTTAAGTGAACCTACCAACTTCTTATCACACAAGCACTCCATTCATCACCAAAGTTTTGTTGGACCAGGGAATATTCTTTTGATACTGGAGTGCTAAAAAACCTACCTTGATCTAATTACACTACTGCCTATAATTTCTAGTGGCACTTAAAAGGTTGAACTTTCAAGGTGCTCTTGCAGAATTGCTAAGGTTACAGCTACATACAGGTTACATACAGACAGATACACAACAGGTTTTACACCAGAAGTTTCAGCTTGTGAGCCAATATTGATCAGCTCTGAATTGAGAGATCCCTGTTGCCAGAGCTGACTTGACTGAACTTTGGCCAACTGCTCAGCATTCAAACAAGCTCACTGAAGACCCTTTCTGCATCACTTTTGTTACTTCAGAAGTATATTTTAGACAAATATGCATCAAGAATTTTCTCACTCCTCCCTTATATTTTAATGCATTTGTGTACTGGCATTGATCCATTTGCACAATATTTGTGGGCAATATTAAAAAATAGTGTTCGCAGTCCAAGGAGAGTCTGCCCCCCACTGCCATTAAAATCAGAGCAACATCTGGGTGCTTTTTATTTCAAAGGAGTATGAGTATGACCATAGCTACTTCTTGGGCTCTTTAAAGGTAACTCCCCCTCTTTCTTAGCAGTCTAAACTGAGACTAAAAGGCAGAGGAGGGCTTTGTTCACTCCCCACACACTGTGTACTTGTACAGAATGGGAAAAACTGATTGTTTTAGTAACACCTTGAAGGTTACTGGCCTCCCTGGTACCACACTGCCTGCCCAGACAAGCAAGGTTACTGTAAAACTGAGACACCAGACACTCGTGCTAAGTTTATCAAGTAAAAGTTTTTCAACGGCTCCCAAAGAGCTTGTGTCCACCCAAGATATGAAAGGGACTACAGATATTTCATAGAATCATAGAATCATCAAGGTTGGAAAGGACCTCCAGTACTGTGAAGTCCAACCCTCGTCCAATCACCACATTGCAAACTAAATCCCAGCACTAAGTACCACAGCCAGTCATCTCTTCAACACTTCCAGGGATGGCACCTCCACCCATTCCCAATGCTCAGCTATTCCAGGGAAGAAGTTCTCCTGATGTCCAGTTTGGACCTTCCCTGCTGCAGCCTAAGGCCACTTCACCCCATTCTGTCATTAACTGCCTGAGGGAAGAGGCCAACCCCTCTTCAATCTCTTCTCAGGTGGCTGTAAGAGCAATCAGGACTCCCCTGAGCCTCCTCCAGATCCCTCAGCCATTCCTCACAGAACCTGGGCTCCAGACCCACTCACCAGCTCTGTTGTCCACATCCACAGAACTGAATCTGTTTTTCACTCAAAGTTAGATTTCCATCAGACTTCTCATCTTTTTTTTTTTTATTAATTTCTCTGACTGGCCATCCACTGTGTTTTTATGAATATGTAAAGAAACCACTGTGCACTTAAACACTTCTCATGTAAACATGTCATTAACTGCACAATTTAAAATGCACAGCAAATCTGTCTTTTCAAAGTGTCATCAGCTCCCATGGTAAGGCTTGAATGAACAACATTTAAAATACAAGTTTTAAATTCTATTTTTTTTCCTATTAATACCCAACAGGTGCACAGAGTACCAGCGCTGTTCAGACCACCACTGAGACAAAACTCAAAGTCAACTTTCACAAGCCCTGTATGAGTGGCTGCTTTATGTGATTTCTTATAGCAGAAGCCATATGAAACTCTGTGTGTGATCTTTGGGAGAGAAGGCCTTGGGCAGTGATGCTGCAGCAGGAAGGGGCCACAGCCTCCCCTCCACCAGATGAGAACAAAGCCAAGGAACAGACCAGGACAAGCAGACTGAACGCAGGACAGGACTGCCCTGAACGCAGAAGAACTTGGAGGAGGAGACAAGTCTTCCTATATTCAACATGCTGGCAAAGAAGGATGTCACCCAAGTTTTAGGACTGTATTTCCCTGGGGATTTTTAAGCTCTTCTTCATCAAATCAACACTATACTGTTCAAAAATAAACACAGCTGATTTATGCAGAATGAGGCATTTAGCAGCTCTCTCAAAGTCATGAAAGAGCAAAAAGAAAAACTGAAGTATTTGGCCATCCTAGTACATCAAACTGTCAAAGTATTTGAATATGGTTACACTCACTTCTATGTTAACATTAAAGAAAAATAACAGTGATCTTGCACTACAGTTTTATACTAAACAATTAATCTACATACTTGTAAAAAGTTACTCACTAAAAAAAAATAACTTGACAGATTAACCCAACAAGAATAGAAAAGGCTGGAACATAATTCTCCCCCACAGCTCCTGGCAAAGGAGAGATTGACATAACTTTTCAACATCCTTAGTTAATATATTGGTAAAAGGCAGAAGAATTTATATGCCTCTTGTGAAAGGTTTTGTTAAAATTACATCTATTTTTGCAGCACATCTTATAAATCTAAATCCATCTGCAAATATTCCTCAGTTTCCAGAGCACTGAAGCCATCAGGAACCCAGCTCATCTGAGATCAATGATGAAATCCCTGCCTTCCCACTTGCTCTGTGTCATATGCAGACTGCATATTGCCTGAAAAAATAAATAACAAACCTCTGAGAAAAAGGCAAGGTAGGGATTTATTCTTACTTTGCTTGTAGGTACCACATATTTAAGCTTGAACCCCAAAAATTCCAGGGAGCCAAAGAGCAAATCAGAACAAACATATCAAGCACAGCACATTTTTTTCAGGTCTGCCACAGCCAGTCTGCTCTTTTAACATTTCCAGTAGGAAGTGGTCTCCTTGCACATTGGTTTTAAAATGTCTGAGACCACTGCCTACTTAGAAACACTTTTTGGTCCTTCTTGTCTGCTGGATCTTGTTCTCAAGTGTGCCTGTGGCTAAATGAGACTTTGGGTATTCACTTGTTTTTGCTACCTTTCCTAGATCTATGTTTAAATCACTTGAGAATTAATATCCTCAAATTTTCCTAGGAAAAGGCATTACAATATGTGCTGGGAACTAACTTTTCTCATCAGACACTTATGCAAACCTGGCTCTACAAGAACACTTATCACAGAAAGCCCCAAAATACCCTTCCCTGCACTGGCCACACCACAGCACGTGATGTGCCACAGCCATTTCCTCCTCCTGAGGATGCACATAACTGTGGCATCTGAGATAATGCTGCAAGCATGGAGAAATGCTAATTTTTGAAATGGAAAAATGATAGCTTGCACAGTAATTGCAGGCTATCGTAAATGCCAGAGTTACTTCACTGCAAGGCAGAACAAAGGCTGGCCCCAGTTTGAGGCAGTTAAACTCCACAGCAATCAAAATAAAAATAAAGAGTCTTTGACACAAATGTACTTTTTTTGTTTTTTTACTGGAAATTGTAAAGCAGCCCAGCCTCAATAAATCAGAGGTTGAGCCAGCCAAACTACAGGTCTCCCCTCCATGAAGACGCTGCCCTGGGGTCTTTGGGCTTTCTGGGAAGGAAAAGAAGAAGGAAAAAAAATTTAAAAAGGAATATCCGCAAACTTTAAATATCATTTTCAAAAATACCAGCCACCAGGCAGGTCAAAGGGAGGCAGGCACTGCAGAGTCAGGCATTGCTTTGCAGAGACCTGGAGCCATGACAGAGTTTGTCTGGTATTTCAGATATGATCTCATCTCCAGCCACGGGCACTTTGTTTATGGAATCAAATCCGTAACAATTAATGAATGTATTGATTTGGCACATAAAGTTGCGCTTGATTATTAGTCCAAAATCTAGAGTTATATTTAGCATATGCAACAACTAATAAAGCAGTTGAGCTAGTATAGCCCTGAAAGTTCACATAATTATTTTACAGCACTGTGGTGGGCCAGTTGACTCCTTCAAGCAACTCCCTCTTTAGTAATATTATTCCATCTTTGCCTCCCCATCTCCTTTTCTTCAAGCCAATTACCCCTGTGCTCATTCCTTCAAGTTATTTTGGAGGTGCCTAGGCTGTGAGAGGGAAGAGAGAAGAAAGAAAAAAAATAAAAAAGTATTTTAAATTGAAAAAAATCTTTATGAATCTTCAACTTATTTTTAACAAAAAACTTTAGGGCAGTGTGAAAAACTCTTTACGTATTATCCTTTCATAGAAACTTTTCTCCCCAGGCAAGTTCACTGTTATTATTATTGTTATTATTAAAGAGTTCTAGTTCCTTATTCTTTTCCACTTCTCTCCTTTCTGACACACTGCATTCACTTTTGAAAGGAATTGGGAATTTTGAGCCCTTTCCATACCTGGTGTGTTAGCTGCTACAGAGCCCTCTCATTAACAGACTACATAAATGGTACTTGAAGCCATAATGGTGCAAAACACTTTTTAAAGAAGAAATTTTTTCATGTGATAAGAAGTGTCTCACTTGTTTCCCATAGAAATATATCTGATTAATTTAATTTTTCTATTTTGAAAGCCCATTAAACTGTAGTCTGCCTTTGACAAAGTGGCACAGAGACTCACAATACTATACAAAGTTTTTGTTTGGTTTATAAAAAGTTTTATTGACTATTATTTTGTGATGTGGTTTGTTGTGCTCAGGTTTTGAGAATGACAGGTAAAATTCTGCTGAAAATAGAAATATATAATGAAACTTCCTTTCTGGGTCCAAAAAAATGCAAGATTCATGAGAAAAGCCAGAATTATCTCGAGCTATTAAGTATAAAAGCTGTTGATTAGGATCATAAAGGCAGAAACCATGAAGAGGAACTCAAGATATAGGGAACCTGATTAAATCTCAAACTATTCTGTCTGTCCTTGAGGCTTGATTGCCAGCTTCTGCGCAGAAATAACTCCCAATCTGCCACCAGGTGCCTGTGAAATAACCTCACTCTAGGAAAATGCACACCTCATTTAGATGGCGTGTTTATCCACGGAAACCACCAAGGAACCATGGCAAAGAATAGAATATCCTTGAACCCAATAACATTATCTGGATCACATCTTGCCACCAGGTCATTTTTCTGTGCATGTGGGGTTTTAGAGGGAGATGGAACAGAGCAGTGGTCCATGAGCTCTGGTACTGCTCTTGAGCACTGCACAGTGGACGCTGCATTCTCACCAAAAGCTGAAATTCAAAAGAGACAAGAATGGGGCTCACCTTCTACAGGTTATGAGAAGGATCATTCTTAGAAAGCAATTTATAGGATTCTGAAGTCCCACTGTTCCTTTCACCTCTAGAACAAGTCTTCTACTTTTTTTTTTTTTTTGGTCTTAAAATAGCTATAGACAATTGGATAAAGCTATTTCATAAAGAAATCAAATTTCTCTCTCATCTATTAGTGCAGTAACAGAACACAATCCTTAGCATCCAGACAGCAGCCTTCTACCTTTGACTTCAGTTTGGACAAGGACCTATGCTGCAACCAGAACATTTCTGTCCATCTTCATCAAACCTCACCTTGATTATTTCCATGCTCAAACCAGCATTAAAATTAATGTGGTGGTTTGGCTTCCATTCATCACTATGATGGGAGTATGGAGGACACAGAAACATCAGAAGTTTAAAATATCAAACTGAAAGAGATGCAACACCTCAGTCCTCACCATTTTTTGTATTTGTCCAATTTTTGTTCAAAAAGACTGCAGCAGTGGCACATTCATAACTGTGACCAAACTGTTTTGCCACTTTTTTACTTTAGTAGCAAGACCAACAGGTGAGCAAAGGACTTCATAGTAGTCCTGGTAATTTACAACATTTCCTGTCTTTGCTTTCATATCTGCACAAAACCCTCTCTATGACACTCAGACTGAGACAATTACTCTATTTTTGTCATGTTGCCACCCTTCAAACCAACAAGACACTTACCAGCACTCCCATTTACTATTACATCATTTTGGACCTGTGTGTAGTACCCAGGCCTCTTTCACCATTGACCTTTCTGCAACGCGTGCTGGGTCCTGCAGGCCATTGTGAAAATAATGATATAAATCACAGCTTTTGCTGGAGATTAACAGACCCAACAGGAGATAATCTCTGCTGCACCCAGCTCTTCCAAAGGTTTCAATGGGAATTTGTACTCTTTTTTTTTTTTTTGGACCAGCACACAGTGAGGGCATGGGGGGTCATTTTAGAGACAGAAAAGGAAAGCAGATCTGGGGGGGGGACCTAAAAGAAGAAAGGGGTGCAGAAGACAGATTTATACATTCAGAAGAATACTAGCTCTAAATTATTTACTAACGAATTTCCAGCATCTGCTGTTTGACTGAAACAGGCTCTCACAGGTGTTGGCTGTATTAATCCCAACACACACTTGGAACACGTTTTCCACTCACACAGTAATTGTGAGCCAAACTTTTTCCATACTCCATTCCACCCCCACCAAGAAAAACCAAAAAAAATAAATAAATAAATAAATAAATAAATAAAAAAATAAAAAAAAGCTAACATGCACACTTATTTCTAGCTGAGCAGGAAAAAACATAATGAACAAGTCACTCCACCTTCCAAAGCATAGAAAACCAACTGCTAAGTGGGAATCAATGCAAATATTCATGCCTACTTATGACAAGAGTCATTCATTACAAGCTCAGTTGCAGCTCATAAATGCAGAGCTAGGTTTGCACATATAGTACATAATCACAATTTTCTCTCCAAATCCTGCATTTCAGAGGCTGTTAATTGCCTCTCCATTTGCAGAGGGAAAAAATATAGCAATGAAAGCTTAGAGGACACTTTACCAGGAAGCATATTTAAGATTTATCCCAGCTTCAAACATAGGACTAACTTCAAAATGATACTGAATTTAAAAAGCAGTGATTTAGATTTCCTCACCAAATCACCCAATGTTGACTGTGTGGCCATTTGAGGCTTGGCTTTGTTTTTCTTTTGTGGTAACTCATTTCCCAAGAGCTCTACTCTTTTGCACAGGTGGTGCCTCTACAGCAGGGTTCTCAGGACCATGACACTCAGTGATTGCTATGGATTCCTACCTACAGTATTTTTTGAGGAATACACTCAGGAAAGGGAAATGCAGTCCTAAAGTTACTAAGCCAGTTAATCCTTAACAGATGGAACACAGAAAGGCAGTTTTCTGGCCAGGAAAGCTTTCTCACAACTGGCTTGTAGAAAAGAAAATGTAAATGATGAGAATAAGGTGGTTTCCAGCCAAAAACAAGAATATTTTAATTATACAATTTGAGGATGGAGTTGTTCTAAATCTGCTCCTCCAAGGTGTTGTGTTTTTTTTTTAGCAACCAAGACAAGGCCTTAAATTCACATCTGACCACATGTTGCTAAGAAGAACACCTATATTTTTATTAATTCATGTATGCAGCCTACAAACAGTAAAACCCCTACATCTGGGACAGGGCAAAGTTCTGCAATAGATAGGCTCATTGTATGAAAAATGTACTACATCACATCAAAATGGGCTTCTTGTTCTAGGACAGAAACTGTCACTTAGGCAGGCTCTAAATAATATAAAGTTCAGAAGGAAGTCTGAGTCCATAAATCACGATCTGATTAAACATCAACAAGTGCTCAGTGGCCCAGTTTCAGTACTCTCAGAGCATACTGAATTAACTGGTTCCAGAGCTCTATACCTACACAAGGAAAAATTCCACTTTCCCAATTAGCAAGTGGCCTCACATCCACAGCGAGTGACATGGACCAAGTTTTATCAAAGATAAAAGGTCTAAACTATTTTTTTGAATTGTGTGTTACCTATTTTCCAACCATAATAGCAAGGAACTACACCAAGTCTACAAATTACTTGACTTCCCTTACATTATGAGATCTAACCATAAAAGAATCTATTTTGTTTTTCTAGGTTTGCATCCAAGTAGCACATGCTGAAAGACATCTGTTGCTTACACATTTTTCAGGCTGATTATCTGTTATTGGTTCCATATATAAGTTAGTATTGTTATACACTTATATACACATTTTTATTTAAAATAAATTGAATCCTAGATATCTTGAAAATGAAGCTACACTTTTTTTTTTTTGTAGAAAGTTTTGGCTCATTACCCTGCACAGCTTCCCACCTGGGCAGTGGCTTGAAGAGACAATGATTCTCTGGGTTCCCAGTTCCAGTCACTTGAAAAGCCACAAACCTCAGCTGTTGTTGAGAAAGCAAATTATTCAAAGCTTTATGGCTCGATGGCTACTGGGTACTTTGTTTAAGTTGCAGTAGTGCTATGGCCAGAAGTTTTGGGGAGGTCTAAAGATTAGGTAAGTCCCCTTTTGTAGTTGTTTGAAGTGGACCAAGGAGGGGGGAAAAAGAAAAAATGAGCCACTATTAAATATCAGATTGACCGCTCTCTGCAAGTCATAGCCTTGGAACACATCCAGACAACACAGCCAAGAAAAAAAATCCAGACAAAATCTGAACAAATATAGCCAGAAGCCTCTCTTTGCAGTTTCCTCATTGCAGAGCAGGGCCGAGCACGGGGTTCTAGATTTGAACATTTTTAAGGCCTTTCTCCACACATGGGAAGACACAGAGAAAACAGATGCACATTTGTCATACATGCACAGGTTCAAAACTCACTCAGGCTAAGGGAAGGTATATCGAATACTTTACTAGGTGTAAATATCCTGAAATCATTCTCAGGTATCTATTTCAATTACTGCGAACACTTAGTGTAGTGTATGAATTAGGGTGCTAATGAAGAAAGATTTTGGCCCTAAGCATCCAGCCTACACAGATCACGAGACAAGGGCAAATTAAACATGCAGAGGAACAAGAGGCAAGTTGCCCTCCCCACTTGTGCATCCAGGAAGGAGAAAGGATCATCTCTAGGGTAAAGCTTGGTCAGCCTCCTGTAACAGGCACTGAGCAGCTTGCTGTCCCTTAGCCTCTGTTGGCAGAGGAACAGCAGGGACAGGAAGCTGCCTATAGGGAGGGACAGCCTGGGGCATGTTGCTGCAATGATGTGGAGGTACCTCCAAACAAAAGGCTCTGAGCTGTCCTGAGGAGCACAGCTGAGTGGCTTCACCTCTCCTGAGAACAGGGCTGGCCTCACAGAGCCTAACTGCAGAGCTAGGGGGTGACGCTCCTTCATCTTCCTCTGACTCCACATACAGCCCTCTTTTCAGCCTCAAAATCCCCACCACAGAGTCAAATCCCCACAAGCAACACTTACACAACCTCCACGTGCATAGAAGAAAACCATGGCCTTCCTCTCTCCGGAGCCGCCACTTCCTTCTCCTGTCTCAAGGTGCTCTCCAGTGGTGGTCAGCCAGTGACATGCACTGATTTCACATTTATCAAACACAGTTTGAAACCTGTGCTCCACAAGCTGCTGAATTCAGACACCAGCTACCGTGTGAGAGGCACAGAAATACAGCACTCCACTTCCACTCTCAAATACCTTCCATGCTTAGTGGTGTAAATACAACCCACCTGGCAGAGGCTGTGCTTGTCAGCACCAAAAAGCAGTAGAAGGGGAGCAATAAATAAACAGCTGTGACAGAGAAAAGCTGTCCTGCTTGCAATCAAGTCAATGGCAGAACTCCCAACAAGAAGCAGTGTTGCACCCTGCATCGGCAGCCAAGAGCTCAGTGTAACAATCCCACTTTTCCTGTGTCTTCCTGTGCAGCTTTCTAAAGGGAAGAAATTCCCAGTGTGCTCCTAACACAGCGGATCTTCTGCCTGGAAACACAAGAAAACTCATTGTGCCCAGACCCTGTGCTGTACCTCTGATCCAGTTTCAGTACAGCTGATAAATAAAGAAAAGCCTTACATAGCAGTCTTCAGTCACGACACTTGAATCTGCAGCTTCAAATCCGCTTTATGCTCTTTCAGTCACGTCAAAGTAAAACACTTTCCCCTAGAAAAAAAAAAATGAGGATGGTAGAAAAAGCTTCTGGGTTCTCCTGGCCCATTTAACAAATGGAACACTTACTTTCTGTTTGGTATAAAGTGACAGCTGGCTTATTAGAACTGACACTGATCCTCCCGAGAGGATTTCAGGGAGCGAGTCACACAGGTGAAGGTCAACACAGCAAAGGAATTAAATGAAGAGAGGAAGGAAGCCACTTCCTCCTAAGGACAGAAATTAGCTAACAGAAAAGCTATTACTAAAGCAGCCCCTAGCTGGCTGGAAATGCACTACTTGCAATAGGTTTTGTTCTCAAGAAATGCTTCCAAGACACCTTTTTAATGAAAGTTTTTATGCCTTGTCACTGGCCCGGTGTGCTGCAGGACCCCAGTGCAGTTTCCAGCTGCAGTAAGGGCTCAGTGAGCACAGCTTGCACCCCGTCACCATCTGACTGACACAGCATCAAAGGCAACACCTGAAATATCCTTATTCATTAACCATACATCGCTTCTGACGTGTGAAAAGGATAATTAAACAAGGGATGACACATTTTAGAGTGAAAAAGACAACGGGCACAGCCATACTGCCTGAGTGAGTTTTAACTCCTGCACCATGAATGCACAGCTGGCTGCAGAGCTGCTCGAGTTCTCTGGCTCCCTCAGCAGACCTTCAGCAGGCCAGAGGAATAAACACTTTAGCCAAGGCATGACCAGCTTTTGCCAAGATTTGTCCAGCACTCCTGCTTTTGCCTCTCTGGGTCCAGCCCTGGAGATGACCTCCCTGCAGCACCAGGATCTTGGCAGCTGCTGCCCCACAGCAAAACCTGGAGAAGGAAGATTGCATCCTCACAGAGCTGGTGAGAGAGGGTGTACCTGGTGCACAGCTATGGAAAGAAATGGGAGTTTAAACCCTGGCTACAGCCAGAGTTCCTGCCTCAGATGAGGTGTCACTGTCTGAGTTTGTGCTATGTGCAAACCCCTAATGGGAGACAGAGCTTGTGCTGCCCAGATGGTCTGATTTTTATTCCTTTCCATATTTGTTCTGCTGAAATTACAGCAGTGAAACATTTTCACGAACCCTGCTCCAGTGCACTGAGTAGGGCAGCACAGACTCTGACAAACCAAGCATGTGGGTGCTGTTCCCCACTGACCTGACCTGGACAGCCTGGCTTGGGCAATGCAGGATTGCTCTCAGCCACCTGGGACTGTGCTCCAGCTCAGAGCCAAACCTGACTTTTTTGGAGAATGCCTGAAAGAGGCCAGTACCAAATTACTTTGTTGTGAGCCTTTCCTTGGGAGCCCAGCAGAGAGTGCAGCACAACCCCCTCTGGAAAATGCTTAAACTGAATATTTCAATTCACTTCCAGAACTGGTTTTAACTCCTTCCTAACCAAGAATACAAAAGGCATCAGAGCTCTCAGTGATCCACCACCATTCTGGGTTTCCCTAACAATTCTAGAAGTCAGTGAGTTTGGGGTTGCAGGGAAAGGTCAGTAAATTAATCTGACAGGTACCAGAACCTCTGCTTTTAATCTCATCCCTCTCCAGGCACGCTTGTATGATACAAGTTCACAGATTTTATTATTATTTCATGTAGATATGACTTACTTAAAATTATGAGGGCTTTTCCTAGCCAGAGACAAATTAATGTGACTCTACAGACTACACTGGGACTCTGCCAGGGTGCAGAGTCTGGGGATGTGAGGCAATAAAAAAAGCATCATTTCTCTAGAAGTGGCTTTTCCCTGGTCTCTGTTAGAACTGAAAAATAAATTCCCAGTAACTCTGAATTATTGCAATTTTGGTAAGTTGGAATTCTGGTATTAGAAATTTTCATGTGAAGCTCCATGTGACACAGCTCAGGACCACCAAAACAAGATTGTTGTCCTTTGACCTAACTGAGGCTGAAGGTGTGAAAATAAGCATGTTTGAGAAGTAAATTTGGTTCCCCAGGTTTTTCATGTATGATAGGAAATCTGGGCTGATTTAAATTCCCAAAATGTTCTAAATTTGTGAGATGACTTAGAGTGACAGAGAGCAGGTGCATTATCCCAATATGTCTCAACTTCCCCAGAAAAATATGAGTCAGAAATCCAGCTTTACAATTCTCAGTTCTCATGAGAACAACTGGATTTCAAGGATACTCAGAAATGTGCAAAGGAAGGCAGGATCTGAGAAGTTTGGCTTAGCCCTAAATTTTTGCAGAGTCCCACTCTGTGTGACTGCTCCAGTTTCAATCAATAGTTTCAGTTCTGAGGCTCTGGATAATACCCTCAGATAGAGCACATCTCCATGGAAGACTGCAAGGAGTAGTTATAGGTAATCAAATACATTCCTTGGCTCTAAAAAATTTCTGTGAAATAACACTTTCATACTATATTTACATGTTCAGATAACATAAAGCACCCACTCAAATGAACACTGGAGGTAGAAAAGAAATAATAGCTAACTCTAATCTATTTTAAAGGTCACAACCCTGCTAAAATATTTTCAAGCATGAGCCTACCCAAAAGCTGTGGATCTCTTGCCTTCTGCTGGGATCACAGCACGAGGTGCTTTCCCTCCCTGCAGAACTCCACCTGCAGAAGGTCAGGCCTGCCTAGGGCTTTGTCTTTGGAATCTGAAGTCTGTGGAGTGAATGTCTTTCCCCAGACCATCTGGGCCCTGCTACCTCCCACCCCATGGACCTCTGCAGGTGGAGGGTTGGAGTCCAGGAAGCACAGGGGCCATGGCAGGGAAAGAACTGAGCTGCTGGACTTGTAACTAAGCACAATCTCTTCACAAGCCCAATTAGAAAAGTTATGGTTAATCCCCACTTGGGAGGGAGGCAGGCAGGCACAAGCCAAGAAGAAATCTTGTTTAAGAGGTAAGAACAATGATATCTGATCCCAGCTGAAGTTCTTCCCTTTGTGCTTAGCTGACACTACTCCACTGGCTACCCTGTGCAGCCCTCCCAGACTAATCCAGCTTTCATCTCATCGCCTAAGTTACCCAAAGAGACTCTTCCAGGAATCAGGAAGAGGACACAGGTACATCCTCTGAATGGATGAGACCCCTACAATGCACTAAGACACCCCGAAACATTTCCATATGGACCAGTGCCATGTGTTTTATGGCTCATTCAGACCTGGGGAGATGACTGAAGAATGAAGAATGGAGTTAATTGGGCCAGGTACACAGGAGGCAAAAGAAATTTGGCAGGCAGTCACTCACACCACTCCAGCTGATTATCCTGGTAGTAAACCTTGCACTCTGAGACCACATTTGCTTTCCATGCCCAGGAACATATGTGCTGTTTCCTGTGTTCATTAAGTCAGTATGAGGACTGGTATGCAGCTCCTGCAGAAAAAAAAAAAGAGCTTTCCATGGCTGTGCCATCCTGTGTGTGCCTCTCCAGCAACCTGCTTCAAGCCTATTTTGTTTCCTCTTTGATCAGCAGAGCTTTCTGCCAGAAATGACACATTAAGTATTTGGCATTCAAGAAAATAAATAAAAAAGGTCAATGGGTAAAAAGCATGTCCACACACAGAATGGCAGTCTTAAAGAAACCAGGAGCAATGTCAGTGCCCTTTGGAAAAAAAATCACGCAGGCCAAAGGATGACTGCCAAAAAATACTAATTTCTTTTATTAGACAGTGCATGTCTTAACCCCATTACCCTTAATGCTTTAATACACATTTTACCTCATATGACACTGATGAAAATTTAAAGTCACCTCAAAGAGTACAAGGGCATATAAAAGAAGCAAAGAAACACTTAGATTTCCTCTTTACCAAAGGGGAGGAAACATTTTTTTGTTACAAATAGTAAAATGCTAAAAATGCATAATCTACTTTTCAGTCTTCCAAGTATCCTACCTACATACAGCCATATAGACCTGCCAAACCCATAAAATATTTCATTTTTGTCTCTTTCTACATATACAGAACAATTTCAAAGTTCAACACAGTGTGCATTGTTCTTGGTGAGATTTTCAGGGAACAAATTAAAATCAAACTGTCCAAGGACTGAAATTCTGCAACATAAAACTGCAAACATTTTTGAAGCAAATATTATATTCTTGTGTCAATCAGCTCCAGTGAGATCCATGATACATATTTCCTCATAGGCATAGGTTTCTGGAATATCAAGCCCCAGATAGGTAGGGTTTTTTTACATAATATTATGGAAATTAAATTAGGTTTTATGTTATTCTGGTATCTATCAGCCTTGACTTTAAAACACATGCTTCATCTAGTTAAAGAGAGGAGTGAGAGAAAAACCTGTAACAAAAAGGTTTCCATGAAAATGGCCCTGTTTTAGGAGAAACCTGGCACATCTGTCTTTACACTGCCAACACACTTCCCCTCCGTACCTGGACATAAACCACTTTAAACAAAAACCATAGATACACCATTACAACTTTTTTTCAGTCTGTCTGTAGAAACTGCCACATGTGCAACTGAGAAAAAGTACCTAATGCAGTAACAGCTTTCCCTTTCCAAGAGGAAATATTTGCCTCAGTGTATGCCAGGTTTAGAAATACAGAAAAAAAGTTTCTAAAGGCTGAGATATGTTTTCTTTCCACAGACATCAGATAAGACCGTTCACATGAAATGAAGGCATGGTTCAAAACAAAGTAGCAACACAAAAACCTATGCTGATATACAGAAACACAAGCCCTGAACAGCAGAAGAAATCATTCAAAGAAGCTGTGTTATCACACACACTTTCACTTCCTTTCTTACATTCAAAGTGTACGAAAGTTCCAGTCCAAAATGCACTGACAGAAAAAGTTGCTCAACTGCTTAAACTTCACATTTAACACACTCCCTGCCCTTGCAAAGTGCCTGTATGGATTTAATCTCACAGACACCTCAGAAGACTATGGACAGATATTATCACCCAACAAGACATTACCATTTGTCCTCATTTTCTTTCTATGTATACCAACAAATCTCCTTTTTCTGCTTTTCCCACTGAAGCAGCCAATTACCTGCTGTGCTTTGTCAGCTCCCATCCACATTCCCCAGGAAACGGATAACGTGCTGTGCAGCACAGTCAGGAGAGCTCACTCGGATGCAAAAGAATTCCCAGCTTACTCAAGCAAAGTCTCTCCACTGCATTCTCAGGCTGAGCTGTGTGCTAACTGTATTTATTCACCACTGAAAGACTAAACTTTATGGTTATAACCCTGGCAAATACTGAGCATTTAAATAATTCTGCTTTTTCCTTATCTGCACAAAGGGGTTTTATTCCTCTACCACAGCTGTACACAAAAGAATAGAGTGCCATTTCAACCCAAAACTCTCTGAAGTTACTACTTACCAGCTTGTGATTAAATATTCAGCAAGCCTGAAGAGCTGAAAAGATTCTGTTGCAGGAGACAAAAGTTACAAAAAAGCAGGCAGAGTTAACAAAAATGAAGGGAAACTAGCATAAATCCTCTCTTCATTCATCTACTTAAATGTTTCTGAAGACTAAAAAGGACCTTAAAGAAAGCACTCTCAGCAAAGACTACATCCTCTTGTCACTCAAACCCTGCATAGTTTCAGCTAGGCATCCATCCAAAAAGACATGGAATTATTCTATTTTTGTCTCCCAATGCAAGTGGAAACATTTTTACAGATTTGTGGTGAGGATTTCAATTTTTGTCGTGGTCAGCTAGTACAGGAATGTAATTAAAGACCCTAATAAATGAGAGATAGTCCAGAAAGGATAAATCTGGAGATAAATAACAATTCCATTACAATACAGTCTGATATAAAAACACGTTAAAAACTTTCAATTAAGTTAAAAAATCCAGATGTGGTTTACTGGAAGTTGTAAAAACCTTTTATTTTAAAAGAGAATTGCTGTCAGTAGTGGGACACCAACACAGTTTCAACACATGTAGGCTGATATTTTTTAATTAAATAATTTTATTAGGAAAAAAATATAATGATACTATGTAAAGAGTTAAAGTTTGGTTCACCACCCATGTTATGTCTGGTATGTTACTGGTTTTACACAACACAGGTGTTTCCTTAGAACTACTTCACATGTTGCCTGTTGCTGTCTTACAAAATAAAACCTTCTAAACTTCTGGCTTTGCAAAGTAGGGAAATACTTTGGACATTATGTTTGGCTTCTATCGCATTTAGTTTTTGCTCCTATTCTATCAGTAAGAAAATGTGGCCATTTCCCCTGTACATTCAGTCTGGAAGCCGACTCTGAAACTCAGTGTACATCATTACTGACCCATGGAGCTCTTCAGATCTGAGACTTTCCTCAAAAAGGAAGCTTTTAGTTCAATCCCCCAAAACTCTTGTCATCATTGAGGAGGGTGAACTTGTGTCCTCGCTTCCTTCTCTCTGCTCCAGGTTCCTCATCCATTGTGCCTTTCACAGTGGCTACTATTCTGCTCTCATCCCTCCTCCCCTGCCGTGCTCCATGGCTGCCCTTTTCCATTATACACTGGTTTTTAGTCTTCTTGGCAGCTCCAGGTCCTGCCCAGCCTCAGTCTTAGGGCATCTCCAGCCACTGCTGCCTGCTGGGTTACCTTACACACTGCTCCTAAAGCTGTAGAAATCTCCCTCCTGATTTAGACCAAGTGAGAAGTTGGTCCTGGCTGTCATCATCCCTCAGGTCAAAGCCTTCATCCACATGCAGTAGAAGATGTGAAAGAACTATAAATTGGAGGGGTGCAAGGAACAAACAATGCATATTTTAAAAGAGAAGAAAATAAACACTTGTCCCCCTGTTCCCTGGTTCTTAACTTACATGTTGCTTTTCTTACTTTGATTTTTATGTTCCCTTACAGTGTAAATGTCCTTGGGGTAGGAATTTTCTCACGGTGCATTTTGAATTAGTCTCTGGAGTAGCAGGATCCAGTCTTTCCACACTGCAAATCAAACAAGAAACAAGCTCTTTCTTTAACTTCTTGCTACTTATTATCTTCTTCCTCAAATCACAGCTCTTCCGAGATGCAGCTTTCAACTAACTGTAGAGATTTGGTTTAGTATTTGGGAAGAAAAAGGGAGTTAAAAAAATCCCTGTGTAGATGGGTGCACATTGTAGATTGCTACCACACATTACTAGAAATGACAGTGGGCTACTAAAGCTTCAGCAGGACAAGGAAACTGCTCCCCTTCAAAATATCTCAGGCACTTTACAGTGCACCTTTCTCTAACCAGGAACATGACACGCTATCATTCCATTCTTGAATGCTCATGTTTCTGAGAGTGGGACAAGAAAACATGAAGGAGAGGAGCACAAGCTGGAGTACAGGGGTGCAGAAGAACGGCAAAACGAGCCCAAAATGCCAAGGAGCACTTCTGCTGGGATTACATCTGGGAAAGCAGGATAAGGACAAGCCAGGATTGTCTCTATTAAATAAACTTGTCAGCCCCTTTCTTGTTGACATAGGAGTGGAATTTCTCCATTTAGTCCTTTCCTACAGGATACCCAGAAATCCTTCACTGGTGATGTGCAAAGAAGCATCTACCTCAGGAAGTGCCACAGGGGTACCCAGGAAACCACAAACTTTTCTGCCCCATTTTTACCTCATTTTTACTTTATGAATAAGCATAGCTTCATCCATTCCATGTCCTACAAGCCTGGCCATATCTGCTCTGGCACCTACAGATGGACTATTCCCAGTCCTCTTCTTCCAAGATTCCATCTGATTCCAACCTTTAGTTCAATCCCCTGCCATCCTCTCCCATAATAAAACTGTGGCTGTTTTCACAGCTTTCTCCTTCCTGGGCAGCCTTTCTCTCCAGCCCCCTGTGATTGTGCTGGGCAGAGCAATCCAGTCCTTGCACCCACAGCAGCTCCACCTGCACCTCCTGGGGAGAGCACAGTGCCTCCCTACCTTGCCCCAGTGTGATGCAAGTCATCTAGAGGATGAATGGTGCTTTTAAGATGAGCAAAATACTGTAATTTAGGGAGTTTGCAGTTTACCAAAAGACCTGTGAATTATGTGCTCAGAGCAGCTCCTTAGTAGTAAAAGACTTGTGGGGACACAAGCTAGAAGGCAAAGCTCTCAAGCCTTGTGTTCCTCCCAGCAGAGAAGGGCTGCCAGCATTCCCAGCCTTTCTCTCTGAAGTGAACAACCCAAACACACACCTAGCACTGATGCAGATCACTGTAAAACTCCACCACCAGCACCTGATGTTGAATACAATTCCCAATCCTTCTGTTATCCGAAATATAGGGAAATCATCAAGGCTTTGCATTGTTAATGTTTAACAATTAATATCACATTTCCTTGCTGGCTGGCCATCAGCCACTATTACACCAGTATGACATTGGCTTTTAAAATGGAGATGTTTTATGGCACTGATTGCTTAACTGTCTTGTTCTAAAATTACCTGGTCTCCAAAATCCGTCCATTTTAAAGAGCTTCTGAGAGGCAAAAAGCACTGAATTAAGATTACTGTTCTGTTATTGGTCAGAGTGTTAATTTCCTTCCTGTGATACCAGGCTGCTTATCATCTTTGACAACACACTTAATTGCTGTTACAACCCCCACAGCTTTTTCATAGGTACTGTCAAGATTTTTTTTTAATTAAAATAATATCTATTCAGAGGTTAATGAAAATAGAGAGGAAAAAAAACCCCAGCAGGAATTTTTCATTTGCCACACTTCATTCCCCAGGATTCATGGAGACCAAGTGGGACAAGGAAAACACCCTTGCATGACTTCCACAAAGATATGGCTCCATCTCACTCAGCTTGTCAGGCAGATCCAGCACACTTTCCACTGAGAAACCATCCAAGTCCTTGTTACACTCCTCAGAAATACCAATGACCATGGGGCATCTAAAATATCCCTCATTAAGTCAAATGCTACTTGAATAGCACCACAGACATAATCTGGGATCACCTATGCTTTTTCAAAGATCAGATAATTTGGTATCAAAAATGCATTTCTTTTTATTCATTTTAAACCGAATAAACAATGCCACATAGGAATGCCATGCTTCCAACAATAAATGCACTGAGCACACAATAAATTTACTCAATACAACTTTTTTTTTGAAGCAGACTGATTTCCACTTTAAATAAACCCTGCATATAATTAGACAAATCAATATCTATTTCCCTTCTTTTTTTTCAGTTAGCAACCCTGGCTTAGTACTAAATTCTATCTCTGTAAACTGTTAATCTAACAAATTACAGGTTTTCAGTCAAACCAGCATATTTTGTTTGCTGTGTATGGTTAGAACCCACAACTTGGGAGGCTGTTTCAGTAAAGTTTCTTGAAGTAACTCTCATGAGTGTAGAGCTCACCGACTCTTCCATTTCAAATACAATTTACAAGCTGCTGGTGTATCTTTGTGTGCAGGTGACAGCAGGCACATCAGTCACCTTTTGCAGCTCAAATCAATGCCTTTGTGGGGGGAGGTTTGCCATAACTCCAGGCTCCCCTTCTAGCTCAGGTCCTTGTTAGCTCTGTGGTCTCATTTTCTGTCCCACAATAAAGTCACTACCAGAAGTTATTTTTTTATCTGGAAAAATGGTCACCTCTCCAGCTGCCATCTGCTCCCACTGGGGACAAAATGAGAAGTCCACATCTCTGTACAGGCAGCAGAACTAGCAGAAGTTGTTTTCCCACAGATTTTCATGCTGCTTATTAAACTTTTGTTCTCAGTTCCTTGCCATGTGCCATATTACACCTATTATGGCTCCCCTGCTTCCTTGTAATGGGCCCCTCAAGCTCATTTCCAGATGACAGGCAGTTCGTGGGAAAAAAAAATCCTCAGCTAATTCCTCACTTTTCCCCTAGTAGGAAACCAATTTTGATACAACTTGTAGACATTTAGTACCTATGACACGTTGGAATTTTTCAGACTTTCCTGGTTGCCCAGCTGCCAGGAGTGTCCCATTCCCTCCTGCAAAGTCACCATGCCAGTGTGAGGGTACAGAGGACAGCTGACAAAAACTTGTTCTCCATTCTGGAAAACAGAATGCTGCAGCATAACACAGCACAGCTGGTGGGAACTTCTCATGGATTTACTATTGTGTTATGTACTGCTCATGCAAAAATCACACAGTTGTTAAAAAAGTTATGTATGAGTACAAAAAATAATAATAAAAAAAACCACTGGGAAACAAACTGGAAGGGATCCCTTATGAAGTCAACATTGCTGTTCTTCATCAAGGGGAGACAGAAAACTGAGGGCCTATGCAAATAAGGAAAACTCTGTCCATGAGATTTTCTTGGCCAAATAACTGCCTCACACTGCATCTGAACACATCGTATTCCCCCCATCCTGCCTGCAAGTGTGTGCTGTTCTGCTAGGGAACTCCCCCCAACTTAAAGTTGCCAAACATAAATCAGCCTTGAATAGGAATAATTGGAGTAAGTTAGAAGATTAAAACCATGGGAACAAGCTGTAATATACAACAAGGGCTCTGTAGCTGTGATTTTCTGCGGGGGAGGCAGAGGATTCTTGTTCTCACTCACACTCCATCAGGACATTTTCTGCTAAAGGGGGCAGCATTGTTACTCGCTCTCAGATTTCCTCATGCCTTTTCTGTGACTATGATGATGCCTCAAAGGCTTTTCTATTAGCCTTTCCCATTATTAACCTTCTTTAGCTCATAACAGTTCATATGCTTTCTGCTGTAAGGATAAAGGGGCTCTTCACTCCTCACATACTGCAGGGATTCTGATTACTGGGAGGATATTTGAAATATAATATTGTGAGGAGAGGTGCAATTATGTCTGTATTTGAATGGATCTATTCTAAGGGGCTTTGCAAAGGCAGACTGTCATGGCTGCTACAGGCCTTTGGGGTCAAGCAGTTAGTCAGGAAATAATCAGGACCCGAGAATGGTCTGGTTGTTTTTTGGATGCTTGGCAAATTCCACTGCCTTCTCAGGAAAGTGGTATTAATTATTCTCATTGTAAGTGCTCAAACTGTTCAGCAAGCACTGGGATTGATATCAATGTTCCTTAACACTCCTAATGGTACCACCAACATTTTCTTTTCTTTTCCTGGCTACTGGATGTGGTTGCATCCTGAATCGCTTGTTTTGTGCATTTTAATTCTTTCATCATCATTATTATTGCTGTTATTTCCCCTTCCATTTCTCTCCTAATGAACTGTCCTTATCTCATAGTATGAATTTCACTCTTTTTTCCCAGTTGTCTCCTCTATCCCACTTGTGGTGGGGGTAGAGGACATGAGTGGCTGTGTGATGTTTATCTGCCTGCCAGGTTAAACCACAACAATGCAATGCAGGTTAAATAGCATCCCAAATTTTTAAGACGAGGGCACATTTCTTCCTCCATACTCCTTTTAGTCACAATGGGCCTCCCAAAAACGAAAGGGGGAGAAAGAGAATAATCTTCCCTCTTTGAATTTAGGGTTTAGATTTCAGCCCTTCTCAGTTTATCTTTTCTCATTTTCCTTTTTTCATATTCTCACTTTGGCGTGCTCTCAGTCTCTGCTCAGCCTTTGCTTCTTGTGGCCCCCAGCAGTAAATGGGCAGTGCCTACAGCAAGGCACACACCAGAGCCCCCACACAGTCACCCCTCAAGTTTGTTCTTAATCTTCTGACTAGAAAACATGAACTACCTTTCTCCTCTTCTGCCTCCCTCATGGATTTATTCCAGCAGCGTAATAATGTAAAATGTGTTTTTGGTTTTGTTGGGTTTTTGGTTGTGTTTTTTGGTGGTTTTTTTGTTTGTTTGTTTGTTGGGGTTTTGTTTGTTTGTTTGTTTGTTTTGTTTTTGTTTTTTTTTTTGTAAACTGTGTTGTACAAGCCATAGGGAAAGTCAGAGGAAACCCAGCTTTTCATTTCCCAGAGAGCCCAACCTGGGCCAAGAGCTTTGTGAGGAAGGCCAGGTTTCCACACACTTCCCAGCCATACAAGCACTGTGACCCAAAACAAGAATCAGCATCTTGCCAAGATAACCCAAAGTCAGCTTTTCTGACAAATATTCCTCAAAACTTTTGTCTTGTTTATGGCTGCAGCACTCAGCCAGGCTCCCTCATCCTAGTGAGATCAGTGCAGAGCTAGTTTAGAAATCTGGCCTGAAGAAGGATCAACCAGTTTTTCACATAACTTTTTTTTAGAAATACTACAAGTCTACATATGTTTCAAGGGAGGGAAGGATCCAAATTTGGGCTTAAAACATCAAGGTCCCTTGGGAGTGCAGGCTGCAAGCAGCATCAGTCAAGCACAGGCTGAGAGGAGGGCCCATGGTCCCAAGGACCATTCCTGTAGGATTTCCATGAGCTCAAATTCCAGTCTCAGGCACACATAACAGGGTACCCAAAAGAGGCCAAAGAAACACTACAGAAATCACACAAGCTCTGCCATAGCCAGCTTTGAAGCAGCAGCTGGGCAGCAACCACATCCAATCATGCAAGAATGCCAAAGCCACTGGAGTCCTTCCACAAAAAAATGGGTATTCTCCACATTCTAGTGCTGCCCTCCATCACAAGACAAAATCAAGGCTTTGCCTTCCAAGAAAAACAAGCTGAATGGCTGTGTGGCTCGTGTGCAGAAACATCTGGGCTGGATAGGGAATAACATACAGAAAACAGCCAGCAAGAGTGTCAAAAGTTCAGAGAAGCAGGAACTGAACATCATCCTATTTCAGCCTTATAGGCAAGGATATCACAAAAAAAATCAAGTCAAAAATTGTAAGCTCATTGTGCAGGGGAAATCACGAGTATTTAACTTTTTAGAGTGAGTGGTTTCCCATTACTTTCCCTTCTCCCTATTAATTATGATCTCCTACCAAGCACAGAGAATAAAGTGCCAAACCCAGCAGATAGCCCCAGTCACCAGGCAGGAAAGGGGAGGCAGGCCTCTGACAGTGGCAGCACAGAAATATGTACAGTTTCAGGGAAACAACACTGAAAGTTTGCCATGCCTCTGTCTAGCAACACGGTCTGACCAAATGGAGTTGTCAAAGGTGGGATGCATGTCTGCTATAGGAAAGGCAAAGACTGCTATCAGCACAAAGCTGGTAATATTAAATGTATTAAATTTAAACCTGAACTGTTGGGACAAGCCATGTGTCAGTCTCCTACAAATTACTATCAGGAAAAAACTGCCTTTAAGCAGAGTCCCATTCTCCAACAGCTGTATGCTTTGATATCCAGTAGCAAAACAAATAACTCTTTGGATTCTTATGATAATGTATCAGATTAATTTGCTACATTTTACTCTAAGATTACATCCTAATAAGATTTACTCTGTCTTAAATGAACAAGAAAAATGTTGCAATAAACTGTAAATTATATTTTTTAAAGCATTATAGGTTAAAAAAATAAATTATTCTATGACACTTAATGATGAAGCAAACTCTGCACCTTGTTCTTGATAAATTTCAACTAGGATGACAGCTCTCAGCAGTAACTACCATCAGAAACAAGCCAGACAACTAAAAGGGAACATCAACTGAGTTAAATTATTCTGTGTATTACTATATACTAGGATTTTATATTAATATAATGTTAAAAATCATTATATTAGATCCAAAGTCACTTAGGGAAAACTTGAGTGCATCAGCTTTTCCTCGGATCATTATTGCCCAGTTCAAAATGCTGCCCTGCTTATATGCTCATACCCTTTTTTTTTTTCAGGGTTCTGCCTCACTGAGCAGACAGTACAGATGGCACCCAACGAACAGCATTTTAGAACTCGTGTTCCTCCAACCCTGTGGTATTACCCACTGTTTTTGCTCTTGGATTTTCTCATAGCACCTGTCATCACTACCACGCTGGAGCCCAGCACAGATCTGAAGTGGCAGCATGATTCTCCTTGCCAGTGCTTCTCTGCCACCAGTGGATACCAGCAACCAGATTATTCTGACCTAATGTTGCACATTTTACTGCTTCCACCGAAGTTTATAGTGGGGTTTTGGAAAGGTGGGAGGTTTGGATTCTAAGTTCATTCTACAGAAGGGTTTCTTCCCTTCCCCCACCCCTGATGTAATCTTTCCTCCAGAGCTGAGAGTGAAACACTGCTTCACTCACCATCACTGATGGCAGGCTTCAGCAGACACTCCCTCTCACTCCTTCCAAAACTAAACATCCAGATATTTTTTATTGGAAAGACCAGCTCATTTTTATAGACACAGGTGGCCTCACCATCATAATTTTCTCCACTCCAGCTTCTCTGCCCATTCTGGACACCCTCCTTTAAATTTCCTATTTACATCCCTGGTCATTCTTAAACCGTGACAGCAGTTGGAGCAATGTACCTCAAGATACCTACTTTGGAAGCTGAGGAAATATCAACCCAAAGGTCAGCTGGGAGAATGCTTCATGGGCTAAAATTATGTTGCTGGTACACACAGATTTTTTGGAACCTGGCTGATGCATTCTGTATTCTTGTAGCTATGTGAGACATTTACTACAAGGGCCAGATTTTGGGCAACAAGCTTGAAGATGTGCTTCTCTTTGAAGATGTGCTCCCTTAAAAAATGTGTAGAAGTGCATTGCTTTGTAGCAAAGTGCTTGAACGTGCTTTTAATGTTATGTCCATGGCACTAGAGCCTGCACTTAAGGGTTTTTTTTGGAATTAGATTGACTAGTCCACAATGAGTCATAAATTCCAAGATGAGTTTGGTTGACAGCTACCAAACATGATTGTTCCACTCTGTTTATACAAAGACATGAATTTTTGCAGAAGCCTACCTGAGAAAACAGGCCAGGTGCACAGCACAGGCACAGGGCTGTACCTGGCACTGCTCTCACCTTCAGGGCTGTTTACTATGAAAACTCTCTCTGCATCATTCAGGACTCAATGAATAATTCAGCAGAGTTTCATTACTCCACCAGTGCTGTTTTGTTTACTGGAATATCATCCTGTGGTTCAGCGTCCATCCGACTTTAGGCATAAAGCCTGTGGAAAATGTAGAATTCCCAAAGGCTGGAGGGAATCCTTTCTGTGATGCTGGAGTCCTACAAACTCACAGTATCTCTGAATTTCTGCTTAAGAGAGAAAGTCAACTGGCCTGAGAAACTCAGCATAAATTAATCCATCTATACATCTTGTGTTCTTTGCAGACTGGCAAAATTCTCTTCTCTCGCTGGCTTACCTGGAACTGAAAATAAAGCACACTGGAATTTGGAATTTGCTCTTCCAAAGAGCCAGTCAGGATATTCTGTTCCATTTACACACTTACAGGATAAGGCCTGTGAACTTCATTTCAAAATGCAAACAAAATAAGGACTGGTCTGTACCACAAAGTTTCCCAATGTCCTTCTTGCACAGGTATTACACTGGTAGGACATGTGGCTTGTAACATAAAATACACCAGGACTATCACAGAAATACTCTGTAAGGGTGAGGAAACGTTAGCAAATACTTCTACCAGAGCAGCTAGACATGTGAAAATCTGAAATCTGTGGTTATTAAGCTTGATAGCAACACTCCTCTGCCCATGAACTTACCTTTGACCGTTTCCATTAAAAGAGTTTTCAGTAGTTCTCTAAAAATGGCTAATGGTAGGAGCTCCTGCAGAAAAGTATTACTGAATTAATCTGAGTTAAAAATGGGAGGCATATATTGGCAACTACATTAATATCAATACCAATATGAATAATTTATTTTCCTTTAGACCATCTGAAAAACTGATAAAAACCTAGAAAGAAAATTCTGATTTTTAGTCACTTCTCTTCAGAAAGAGAAAAAAATTCTGTCTGAACTTGAGTAGCAAGTGCCATTTTATGTGAAAAGAAGCAAAAGTTACTCTGACTCACTCGCACCTCCTGGTAACTGAGTTATACCAGAAGCTTTCTGTGGCTCCTGTGCCCTCTAGCTTCTAGAAGATGTATTTAACAATCACTCCTTTAACTTGAGCAGGTTTATACAGTTTTCATTTCTGTGCAATCACTAAAAGCTTGCTAAAACAGAAAGTGATACCTTTCCCTCTCTTCCTACCAGACATAACTTTAACCTGAGACTGAAATGAAGACATGGAAATATTAGTCTAGATTTTTGTTTACCTTTCAGACACTTCAGACTTCTGTGGTGATATAAATGGGCTTTATAGGTACACATTCTATTAATATCAATTCAGAGTCCTCTGTGAGTGCTGTAAAGGAGATTCAGCTCACCAGAGAAACACCAACCAAATTTGAAACAGCAATGTTGAGAAAAAAAGTGAGTTGTGAGACATAAGGGATACTAAATCAGGCCATTATATGGTATACAGCAAAAAGCACCTGATACACAAATAGCAGGCTGAAGGCTGTACTTTGTGACACCCAGCAGGGTTCAGGTTGAACCTCTGATACGAGAGCAACACATGGCTGGGGAGAGGAAAGATAATCCTGGTGCCCATAGCTAGAAAACCCACCTGATGGAGAAAGTTTTCCCGGAGTTTAGGAGGCTGATGGAGCATGATCAGCTTAAAGCTGGCTGGCTGTGAGAGACAACCCAAGTTAATTTTATCTTGACTTGTCATCAAAAGCACCTGAGCAAGAAGTGTTTATCACCTTCTACAGGTTACAAGTCTTTGCAAGAGTGGAGGCCTGACCTCCAATCCTGTCTGCCACATCACTGCAGTGGCACCAGTGGTAACCTATGAAGTGCAGCTTTTGCAGATCTAACAAGCCTTAACAAATAAGCAATGAAACTTTTGTTGAGGAGAAAGTCACCAGAATAACAGAATAGGGACGCAAATCCCGCCAAAAACTTCAGTCACAAAGGCACTTCATTAAGTTAAATACTAAATGTGTGTGGTTTTAAAACACACAGTTACAAATCCAGTGCTTTGACACATGAGGAGTAAGGTAACACGTAGGTACCACTGTCTATTAGGAAAAGGTGCACTAAAGACATTTTGTTACTTCTGGGAACCTTCTAAGAAGAAGAAAAGGGCATCATCACATAATATAAACAAGCCTTTTGTCCACTGAAGTGTGCACCTTTCCCAGGACTAAGCTTCAACTAGAGATAACCAAAGCATAAAGTTTATGAAAAAACCCTTTGACTTCATTTTCAAAGTGCTTCAAATGGCCTGGACGCTCATCTGCTTATCTGTAAGCCTTTCAAACAAAAACTATGGTAGTTTTCGTTTAAACTCTGTATTTCCAGTATTTAAAGGTCAGAATTATTTCCTTTCTTTATGTAATTCTCTGCTTCTATTACATTAAGAACACAAATCAATATTAATTTTCATAACTTAAATTTTAACATAATTTTTCATAATTCAACTCTTAGATAGTATCTTTAACTACAGAATGATAAAGAAGGACTGCACTAACTAAAAGTGAAACCTTCCTTGGAAAATGTACAGTCAAGAATGACCCTGGCAGCATTGTCTTCTTCAGCCTGTCTAGCAGGATTGACATGCTAGAAAGTTCCCCTGAGCTAAGACTATTCAACAGATAAAACCTATCCACATGGAAGCCACTGAACTACAAGGATTGTCATCCTTCCCCTGATGCACTTTCTTGGAATTCATTTCCAGTAACAGGCCATTCCTACCCACTACAAATAACAACTATGATATGGTTCCATATAAAATCATGGTCATTTCATGAGCTAAAAATGGAATTATAAACTAGTTATTCAACTATATTAGGTACATATGCTAACTAAAATAATTGTCTCCCTCCACAACAAAAGGCAGTGAAGACCTGTAACAGTCTTTCTAGCATGTCAGCAGAATAATGTGCGAATTAATGTGTCTGACAGAATATATTTGTATATTCAAAGTGTTTGCAAAGCTACAAAAAATTATAAAGGCTCCAAATAGCCACGTGATTATGTTCCTTTAGTGTGGTGGGCTGACCCTGGCTAGACTCCAGGTGCCCACCAAATTCACTCAGTCACTCTCCATCCTCAGCTGGACATGGGAGGGAAAATATGGTTCATGGGACAAGAAAAGAACAGGGAGAGATCACTCAGCACTCATTGTATGGGCAAAGCAGACTAAACGTGTGGAAATCAGTTTAATTTATTACAATCAATCACAGTTAAATAATAATAAGTAAAACCAAGTCTTACAAATATCCCCCCCCACCTCTCTTCTTCCCAGGTGTAACTCCACTCCAAATTTCTCCCAGTTGTCCCTGCCCCAGCAATGCAGGGTGACGGGGAATGAGGGCTGTGCTCAGTTCATCACATTCTGCTTCTGCAGCTCCTTTCTCTGCCTGGGGAGAACTCCTCAGGCTACTCCCCTGCTCCAGACTGGGGCCCTTCCCACAGGAGAAAGTCCTCCAGGAACTCTTCCAGTGTGAGTCTTTCCCATGGCTGCACTTGGTGAGCTGTTCCAGCATTGGTCCCTTTCCAGAGAGTTCAGTCCTTCAGGAACAGGCTGCTCCAGCATGGATCTCTCATGGGGTCACAAGTCTTGGCAACAAACCTGCTCCAGTGGGAGCTCCTCTTTCCATGTGTCCAGAGGAAAGAGAATGAACCTTTCCTTTCCTTTCCTTTCCTTTCCTTTCCTTTCCTTTCCTTTCCTTTCCTTTCCTTTCCTTTCCTTTCCTTTCCTTTCCTTTCCTTTCCTTTCCTTTCCTTTCCTTTCCTTTCCTTTCCTTTCCTTTCCTTTCCTTTCCTTTCCCTTCCCTTCCCTTCCCTTCCCTTGCCATCCGTGGTTCATAATCACACAAATCGTTCAGTATTCAAAGCCCTCGAGCTTCACATTCAGACTGGAAGGCACTTATTTGCTTTCGTGGAGGTGACACTAATAATTTAGCTGGGATCACAGCTCAGCTGCAGCCAAAAGAGTAATTGGTGAAAATAAGAGCTGTGGTGAAGCCAAGAATAGAAAGAAAAGATAAATGTTGCAATGATTCTGATTACTCCATAGAATCAGAAATCTCACAGATTGGAAAGTTCACAGAGAAAGTATGACAATGTTAGTTGTACGTAGCAAATGGGAATTATTTTCTTTCTGTGGGGGGGAAAAAAAAGGGTACTATACTCCTTGACGTTTTCTGGAGAAAAGAAGAATTTTGGAAGGAATAAGTAGCATCCAAAGTGGAGAATAGGGAAAGGATGTGGTGCCTTTTAGAACAGTAAAGAGACAGCGAAGGTGTGGCCCATGCAGAGCCCTTGGAGGTGCCAGGGCAGCCTTCAGCTGACTCCAGAGGCAGTGATTGTCACTAGTTTGGAACCAAGCTGCCAGTGCTCAGCCTGGGTGAACCCAGGCTTCAAGCACCAAGTTTCTCTCTAATAAGTGTTCACCTGTTCTGAGAGAGTTCAGTCTAGAAAAATGCACAGATCCGAACTCTCCAGCATGTTTTAAACTCTTCACCTCTTAGAGATGTTCAATCTGCTAATTAGACATGACAATGCTGGATTAGATAACCAATACCAAAATTTACTACTGCCTGATATAAGTTGCTTTTGGCAGTGTTCAGTGTCAGAAGCAATAACATTAGCTCTGCTCCTTTCTCACACTGCAGATAATGGAAGCTTTCAGGAAGATGAATTAAATTTCACTAACAGAAGGAGAAAAAAAATTGCCACAGTGGAAGTCCACTTGGGTTATTTCAAAATGACGCTCTATCAGTGTGTGCAGCAATGTCCTGGTGAATGATCCTGAACCAAAAACTGAGTCAGGTCTAGGAGCAGATCACCACCTGTCCCTTTTCTTTCTCAGAAATTTCTTCCATTTTTGCCTTTGTTTGCAAAGTATTCTCAAAAGATTTCATTTGCACTCAGATTAAAAAAAAACAAACAAAAAAAAAAAAAACCTCAAAGCCTTAGTGGCTAAAGAACACAGAGACAGACATCTAAAAATATTAGAAGCAAACTATAGTCAGGCTGATGTTGCCTCATAAACGAGAACATAGACACTTGTGCCTGAATACTGAATGCTAAGTAACTTGGGTTTGGTGCCACTCACATACACTGCACCAATGTTATACTTTCCATCAGCTTCAAGTATTCCTAGAATGGCAATGTACTAAAATTGAAAGAAAAGTACACTAGAAAACACACTTTTCCATTTTAAATGCTAATTCCAAAACAGGTTTTGTCCTGGCATAGAAGTTTGGGGTTTACTTGAGAGCTGACAATTTTGGGCAATATTACCCAGAGCAGTACCTTTTAAAACTGGAAGCAATTTCTTCCACTTGTTCACCAATTGACAACTTTCTAGCAGCTTTGCAATTCCTTCTACCATGTTTACTGCCTTACAACTACAAAACTTTTATTTAAAATAATACTGCTTACAACTCTGATTTTCTCTAGTTGCAATAAAAATCTGTTTCTTCTGAAGCTCTGAACATCTCAGTTTTGTGCTGAAGGGCTTCTATCCCTTCACATCATGGAAAAGTTTTATTTGTATTCCCACTTGCTTCCATAGTGCTCAACCCTCTGTCCTTTACAGGGATATGTACTGCTAAGTGTATTGCATTGATGTGCAGGCAGAGATTCTAAGGAGAAATGAGAGAGATGATACAACAGGAATAGATCTTGTGGTGGGAAAGTAGCTAGTTCTTCCAAAAAAACCCCTAAAAACAACAACAATCAACACAAAAACCATGTATCAAAAGTTTTATCAAAATTTCCTATACACAAGACAGTGTAAAAGCCAGCACCAAAGCCACTAGAATGTTTTACATGTTAGGTTTGTGCTGGGGGGTAGAATGTTGGTCTGAGGAATTCCTTTTGTCTGACAGAAAGATGCATGACTTTGTTAAACTGAAAAGGACTAATCGTTTTTAGATTAGATGGACACTGCTGCTGACATTCAGTTACACAGAGCCTCAGGTGTCTCTCAGCAGGGAATGGCTGTAAATGGGAAACAATAAAGTGCCTGACCATTTAGACTTTAAAGCCAGAAGGGGCCTATGGACATTGCCTGACTTCTTATTGAATATGAATCACTAAATTACATGTATTCACCCCAATAACTGCACTTAGTATTCCATCTTGGAGAAGATTAAACTTCTGAGTGCTGTATTAGGAAACAAAAGACACAAGCTGCCACCTGTGCCCAGATCTGCAGTGACAGGGAAAGGTGTTGCTGGGGTAGCCAGGCAATCCCAGCATATGACCTCCACTTTGTGTAAAGAAAAACGGGGAAGAACACCTGAAACATGGCAACAAATGCTTACAGGCTCCAAAACGGGAGTTTGGCTGAGCCCAAGCAGATCCTTGCACAAAGACAGTGCAGCAGTTCATCTCCTACAAGGCCAGCTCTGTACACTGACTTACCAGGGCTGCTGCTCCCCAAGGAGTGAACCCGCAGCCAGGAACGAGCACGGACTAGAAGTTGTCCCTGGGTGGCCTCACTGGCCCCACTGGGCTGGCCAAGATCCTCTGGCATTACACCTGCAGCAGAGACACACAGAGACAGCGTGAGAACCTTCATCTCCACTTTGCACAGCAAGGTAGAGTCTCCTCCCTGGAGATAACCCAGAACCCTTTGGACATAATCCTGTGCTGTGTGCTGGAGGATGGGGAGCTGGGAACACATGGCCTCTTCCCTCACCCATTCTGGGATTCATCTGAACTGATGAAGCAGATTTTAGGGTCGGGCTATAAAGCACGAAACACCTCTAAACAAATATCTGACTCAGCTACTAAACTGAAACAGCAGCAGCTTTGAGAAGGAAGTTGGCAGCTCCACTTAGAAGTTCATGGAATGGATCCAGCTACCCTCTTCTCCACTCACTCTAATTATTTATCCCTGATCCCTAAATAGACTGTGTCTCAGGCTTGCTTCAAAGAAATGTACATTTCCATAGCTTCCCTTTGTCTTCCATTCTAATTTACTTTTTTCACCTTACACAAAAATCTACACTGGATGTCAGGCTACTTCATCTGCACCAGAGCCTATATATAAAAAAAAAATTAATTTCAAACTACACATTAAATTTGTATCCCTGTCTTTACTAAAGGTACCTGTGGCTTTGTTTTATTTTTCTACTCACTAAGCCTCACTAAGTTGTTTGGTTCATTTGGTTTTGTTTGTAATATATACAAAAATCAGCTATTCCTTCTATTCTGAACTTTTGACTCAAACCTTAGAAGTTATAGTTAATAAGGCTGGAGCAGATCAATGGACTAGCTGATCTGCAATGATGTTGGCTTAGTGCCACATGTCTCCATAAGCATGTCCAAATGAAAAATCAGTTTCTCAATCCAAGTGTATCTAAAATACTTTTTTTTAATTTTGCGCAAATTCACAAATAATACAATATTGAAGTGGTTTTTTTTTAAAATATACTGTACAATCAGGATAGTTAAGTGTTTTACATCAAGGCACAGCACACTGTATAATACTCATATGCCTTGCCAGGCAGCAGTTTAGTATAATCCCCGAGATTTGGCAGTAGGGCCAGGAGAAGTAGCATGGATCACATAAGCTGGAAGATAAATAAATAATAGATGCCGTCACATTTTATTTGAAATAGAGTTGCATATAAAAAGAATATACAATAATTTAACTTTAATAACTAGATTCTCTTTTACTATACATAACAGAAGTGTTGTCATTTGTATTAAATAAAACATTTTCAATAGTAGGATGAAAACTGAATATTTTTGGTGGTCTTAGTTTATGAAGAAGTGTTGCTTCGATTAGAAATTAAAGTCGAGTTTTCAGTTTCATTGTAATCTGTAAGAAAAAAAAAAAACAGAGTTACAGATATGTTGATAATGAAATGCTAGTGGTAAAACAAGCAAATATTTCCAACCAAATTGTTGGGTTTAGTTAATGCACTGTGAAGGTTGTTACCAAAGCAGACCATCTCCAAAAGCTCTTCTTCACAGTCTACACATGTCTATGACCTATTTGCAACATCTTTTTTCTTTTGACCCTCTTACTCACCCAGTCTTCTCAGAGGTTACCAGTGCAGGTCTTTTATTCCCCCCACAAAACTAAAATGTTGGTGATGGCCCAGGTTCTGTTTGGTGCCAAGTATTTACCGTATTCACATCACCACTCAGCTTCCTATTTCTGGACGCTTCTTCTCCGCCTGCCGAAGGCCTTGGAGCCCACGTTGGTTGGCACAAAGTTGTTCTTGCCCACTGCCCCTGACCTGCTCAGGAAGTCTGCCAGGCGGTGGGTCACACAGGTGGCTGTGTTGCAGGCCCTCTTCTGTGCTGTTACACTGCTTTTCAAGAGGAAAAGGAAGAGTTATTCCCTGCAGCACAAACCCTGCATGCAGTGAAACATCACTGTGACTAGCAAAGACTCCTCTGCAGGACTGAAAGTAGGTTGGCTGTGCAGCAGGCATTTGCACCTTCTATGCACAGCTTACAGGTGCTAAAAGAAGCCTCTTTATGATTCTCTCAACGTCAGGCTCACTTTATAAAAGCAGCTGCACTGAAGACTAAATCCAGGCCAGATTTTCAACCACACCTGGGCTACTGCCTGCCTCCAGCCAGGCATTATGGCCATGGAAAGGAGCTGAGGAGGTTCAGGTTTGGAGAATTTAAACAATCCCCACTTTCTCCAAAAGGTCACATTTGTATTTTGCTTGAGGTGTTCCTGAAAGGAACCAGTAGCGGACACAGATTATTCACTCCTCACTCCAACACCTGTAACACCCTAACAGCCAGAAAACACATGGAATTGCAGCATCACTGATCACTACAGGAACTTTGTCAGTGACTCTGAGCAGCTGCCTTCAGAGCTGAGCCACACATAAAGACACTGCTTCCAGGTACTTAGTGGGAACAGGAAAACCTCTCTTTCCTCCAGTCAGATCTTTGTCGACTACAGAACTTCAGCAGCTCAGACTTTTGACCGTATTAGTTCTCTGCTCACAATTCAGCCTACAGTTTACAGCTGTACTAGATGAGGAACTTCAAGGAATATGCATTCACATAATCCTAGCTTGAAAAATTTTCTGCAGTAGGAAGGATTTCTCTCAGCAATGCCCAGTTTTTGAAAGAGCCTCTGCAACAGAAGTGTAAAGAAATCTGGATTGGGCTCTTAATGCAAGACAACCTAATGCAGATGAATTGTAAATCAACACAAATATTTTAAAAGTACACAAGTTTTAAATATAGCAAAAACCCATTGTAAAATAAGAAAAGGAAAAAAAACCACAAAACTCTTACCTGGACGTGTTCAGTACCCAGTTTAAAACAGGATTACATTTCTAGTTTGAATATGTATGAGCCTTTCTGAATTCTTTGCTTCTCAGTGTCCCTACCAACAGGATTGCATGCATGCCTGATTACAGCAGTACGCATGAATTTATATGTAGAACTTTGACTTCTAAGTTCTTTTTCAACTTTTCTAGAGATTGCTGGCATTGCCTCTCTTGAACAAGTTGCAAAATTTTTCTAGCCTCATCTAGAAATCTGAAATTCTAAAAAAAAAACTGTTAAACCAAGCAAATCTCATCCTTATAGAAAAATAGGTTTATTGAACAAGTGCATGGGCAAGCACAAAAGGAGTCTACTTGTACATTTAGCAGCCAGAAATAAAGAACCTTTTTTAGAATTTTTTTTTAATCAGTGTCTAAGAAAATCATTTGGAATGTCAAGGCAGTGCTGATCATTTTTATTTATTTTTTTCCCCTAGTTTGGTATGCATGTTATGTTCCTGGTCTTCCTAACATTAGGTCCATCTCAAACATTCTCTGTCGAAAACAGAATCAAAAGAACACAGCACAGTTAGCAATCAAAGTTAGATCCACATGCATCAGGTTAAAAAAGGGGGAGGAGGGGGAGAAATAAGCATGTCTAGTTGTTTCCTAGGGGTTCCCCATAGCTTGCATAGCGTTCATGTTCCAGGTCACTCAGCACATTCCGTTTCTTGCCAGGAGTTCCAGCCCCGACGTCAGTGCGAGGGTAAGTTTGCAATTTGTGCAATTCTTGAGACAGTTTGCCCAGCACACAAGTACTCAGACTGGCACAGCGCTTGGAAATGGGTCTATCCAGGCTGCAGGGGGGAAAAACAAATAAAAACATGCCCAGAGGAAGAGTAACCTCAAACATGCACATTCATGCATTTCTTCCCTACATAAAAGATCTACCATTAGGAAACTTAAAAGTTCATTCAAAATAAATCCAAACCCTTCACATCACATTCCATGCAAGGCAAGTCCATACAAAAGCAGTCAGAAGGAAAACACTATCTGTTAATGAATCCAATTTTGTTGACAAGCAAGTCCATTAGCCTTTTGGATGCTTATATAGTCAGAGGTCAGGAAGTTGAACTTCCCCCATATCCCGCATGCTGTTCAGTGTCTCATCCATCCCCATGCATTGCAATGCAAATCCTGTTAGGATAATGCAAATGTTCCTGCATGCCTTTGGTCCAGGGACAGTGGCTTCGTGCATCAGGAAGAGCACATCCCTCCTGCCAGGGACTTTCCATGCCTTACAACAGCATGCACTTGCACGACAGAGAATCCAAGAGCGACTGAGTAATCCCCTAACACTCCCATTGGGAGGACATACCTTTTGCTGCCATATTTTAACACAACCTACTCACTCAAGCTCAAATCGCCCTCCACTTTCAGAAGTAAGAGACAGATAGAAGCAGGTTAACTAGGTGGAAGCCATTCTGTTGACACCAACACTAGGATGTCTCTGCAGTATCATCCTTCACCAGTTAGCCATAACCCCAAGAAAACAAAAAGATCTTGACCTGCAAAGGGTCTGCTCAAATGGCTTTTGCTAAGTATCAAACAAGTAACACTCCCACATTGCTTTTCTGCTGCCCAGGACTGCAGTCCTTACCTGTTCCCCTCGGAGGCTTGCTCCAGCTCTTCTGCTGTCATCTGTATGAACTCTTTCACCAGCGCATTTAACAACCTCCGAGCTTCGTAGTCACTGAGAGTCACTCGATCTGTTATGGACCCCAAGCCAGGTCTAGGCAGAGGCAAGGCAAACAGGGTAAATAAACCCCAGACTGCTGCAGAGAGGGGTTTGACAGGCTGTGTGTCACTGACAGTGCCTTTCAGGGTGTGAATATGCAAACCCCGATGCGCTCCCCTCACGCGCGGCGTTAGGCGGTTTAAAGGTGCAATCAAAACGCCGCAGCACAAAAAGCAGCCACCTTTATCCTTCACCGTTGTCTGTTTCCCTCTCAAGAATATTAAGCATTTTCATATCATTCAGACAGAACACTCAGCAACAGGACCTGCTTCTTACCTGACTGGGGCTGCCTGGAAGCTGTCCATCTGGCACACAACCAAGGCATAAACAGCAAGGAAAGATGAAATCTTCAGCATAACCATGATTTCTTCTCTACAACAAAGAGGTACATCAAACAATGGCTGTTTTCCAACCCTCTCAATCCTGAAAGTTCCACTAAAGAGGTCATTGCTTCCTTGCCACAAGTAGCACAGACATGAACAGCTTTGTATTTTAAATTCACCTTTTTGTTTATTTTGATTATTGTTACTGTGCTTTAATTTTCTCAAAATTGTATTATAGCTTAGCACTATTACAGGACAGAAAAGCATGGCTTTGTAGACCTGCAGATATTTGCATTCAACTTAAAGCAGTTTTCCTCAAACTGGCAGAAAATACGTTCCTCTAACTGCTGCACGCAATGTCACAGACTGTGCATTCGATGCGGACAGGTACAAATCCCAAGGAAAAACAATAAGTGTTTAACATTTTTGAGAGCGAAGTGCCCCTAATAGCACTTTACCTGAAGCTGCTTGCTTCTCGCCAGCCAGCACACTAACACCCCAGATCAGATTACACTAAGAATTAAGTAGTTTAATTTCAATAAATTACTCTGAAACCAGAGAAGAGGGTAAATTAAAAATCAGTCAAAAAAGCTATAAAAAACATGTATTATTGAAGATTTGAGGTACACCTCTCTCATAGCATCAGTATCTCAGACTCCGAGGAGCACATCACAACCACCATATCATCCTCACTTTTGCCAGCTCCCAGCACTCGAAGGGAACTAAGACCCCGCTTCCAAAGGATGCTCCCCGGGCCGCCCTGGCCGCGACTTTTGCCGCGGCACTTTTTCCTGGCCGGACAAGCCACGCCGCATCGGCGGGGTGACGAAGTGAGAGCGCGGGGAAGGACTGTCCCCCCCGCCTCGGCTCTCGCTGACCCGCGCACACGAACGGAGGTGCCAAAGCCCCGCGCCCCGGCGGAGACGCGGGGCACAGGGAGACGCGGGGCACAGGGAGACGCGGGGCACAGGGAGACGCGGGGCACAGGGAGACGCGGGGCACAGGGAGACGCGGGGCACAGGGAGACGCGGGGCTTACCGGGGTGCGGAGCGGAGCGCAGGAGCGGAGCCGGTGCCGCTGTCGCCGCCGATCCGCGGTGTCACGCACTGCCCGCCGCCCCCTTTATACCTGCCGCCGCCGCCGCCTGCGTGGGCACCCGCGCGCCCCCGCCAGCCAATCACAGGGCCGGCCGCCCGGAGGGGCCCGCTCGGCCATTGGGCGCCACTTGTGCCCGGCGGTGACGTCATGGCCCGCTCCTCGAGTGTCCCATTCACAAAAAATCGCGGCGCGGCGCGGCCGGGGCGCTGCGCAGGGCGGGGCGGGACCGGGCCGGGCCGGGCCGCTCCCCCGCTGCACCGCTCACGCGTGGCGACCTCTGCAGCGGTGGGACCGCATTGCAGAGCGGGGCCGCTCCCTCCCCGGGAATTCCCGTCCCCTCCCCCCGGCCGCCGCCGCGGCTCCGGAGCTCAGCCCGGTTGTACCCGCGCGGGGGTGTCGGGGGTTCCGCAGCGGGGCACGGACGGGATGCGCGGCAGCTCCGATCGCCGCCCGAAGGGAGCGCACCAGGGCCGCCTCAGCTCCTCGGCAGAGCGGGGAGAGCTGGCGGCGACACCCGCCGCTCCTCACCGGGGCGAGGGACGAGCGGCACCTGCCAGCAGCCCCGCGGCGGCAGCGAGCGCTTCCCGTGCTCTGCCCTGCCGTGCCGGGGCCGCGGAGTAACTCCGCGCTCCGAGACGAAACCGTCAGCATCGGCACCGCCTCCGTCGCACAACTTCAGGGGCAGGTGCAGCGCCTTTCCGCGCCCGAGAAGGGGGGCTCGGCCCCGCGCCGCCCGACGGGGATTACCGGGCAGCTGCGCGCCGCCCATGCATCACCCGCCGAGGACCCTCTGTCACGGCAGCGCCTGCCTGCTCAGGATGTTTGCCCGGCCGGGTGTTTGCCTAGGAGCAGCAAGCACCGGCCCGGCGGGGGCGGCCGCGGGGAGACTCGACACGGGGGGGGTCGCGACCGTGCTGCCTCCCGGAGAGGGCGCGGGCAGGGGGGGAAGCGCCCCGGGAGAGATGCTCTGCAGCGCCTGAGCGCGAGAGAGCGCTTTCACCGCCCCCGGAGAGAGGGGGAGCGCCTTTCCTGCCCGTCCGAAGTCGCCGGGCGTTTGCCGAGCACGGCGGCACCGGCAGCGATGCCCGGCGGGCGGTGTCCGGGCGGGGATGCTCAGGGTCCCCGACCGTCCCGGGGAGCTCCGGCGTGACCCTGCCCTCGCTGCCCTGCATCGCTTCCCAGTTCCCGGCGGCTGCGGGAGCCGCCTGTGCCGCTGTCGCCGTCCCCGGCCAGCAGAGCCCCTCGCACACTGCGCGGCCGCGCAGGGAGCAGGTGACCAGCGCTGTTTCAAATGGATGGGGAGCTTTGCTGCGCACATCCCGGCGGACCCTCGTTTGTGTTTTACGGCCGCCCACGTCAGGGTCACTCCCGGCGGGGAGCTGTGTGTTCCCCGGGAAGTGGATACATTTCAGAGAGCCACGAGGCGGGTGATGTTTTGTTAATGAGATTTTAACTGGGAAGTTTAGAAGCAGCCCCACGAACATACAAAAACCCCTGGCGAGCGGCTGCCGTCCGGGGAGGGATCGCTGTGTCCATCGCCATCCGCCTTTTGGGGTGCCCCGGTCCCCTCCCGTCCCAGCGGCAGCGGCCACCGGCGGGCGCTGCGCTGCCTCGCCACCATCGTCTTGCAGGACGATTGCAAAACTCTCTCGGCTTTTTGGGGTCTGGGTTCTACTTTTTTTCCAAGTGACAACCCAAGCCACTATTTTTTTTTTTTTTTTGTGGGGTGGAGGGTGGGTTTTGGTTGTTTTTCTCCCCCCAACACGTCTTCGTAGCCCTTCTCGAGCTGCAGCCCTCGAAGCGGTGGCAGAGGGGATGCTCCCTGAAGGCTTTCTCCTCCCTCCCGCTCTGCCAAATTGGAAAATTCGTTTTAAACAGCAGCTCCCTCGCACGTGCGCTCACCACGGGAATCCCCCGGGAGAAGGTGTCTAAGTATTTGATTTAAAATCTCTCCCGTTTTCACGACTCCTGTTCTGGTTTTAAGGTAGTTTTTCAGCGGATGCATTTTAGGCAGTACCTAAAGGAATGGCTTGGCTCTGCTTTTGCTGTTTTATTATGATTTATACAGTTACACCAGCAGAAATAAAGTGCAGGAACTTAAATGTCTGGGCTGCCAGTCTCTCTAACTCCACTCTTCCTTTTCCTATGCTAACAGTTAAATTGCTCCCATTTCCTTTGGGGAATTATTTATTCCTCGTCCACATAGAATATTCCCGGGTTTAAAGTTAAAACAATAAAAATCCAGACGGTTCTGTTGTAATAGTGTATTTCAGTTTCCTCCTGCTAAATTTTGCCTTGTGGTTGATTCCAGTCAGTTCAAGCCCTACTTCTGCCAATGTGGCTCGGTCCGGGGCTGGAGCTGGTGATTACAGAATTTCAGGTGCCAACATTTCTACTTTAAGTTTTCACAGGAAGGAGTGTAAATTTAAACCAATAGGTACGAATGCCAATAGATGCACTCCTGGGCACGTAGAGATGATATAGCACTTGGATGTTGGCAGGCACTCTGGCTGCTCCTTGCCAGCGCTAATGGAGGGACTCCCAGCTGGAATGCTTGTCCTATTTCCCCCCTCCTCTTCAGCTATATGTCATCTAGTCTCCCCAAACACATTTTCTTTTTGCATATACCTCTTCTCTTGTACATGAGATGGAGAAGAAGGGCAGTTGAGCAGTTTGTCTATTTTTGAAGCTGTAAAAAAAGAAAAAAAAAAAAAGAGAATTTTCACAGGATGATGTTCTTCTGTTGCTTGATAAATCCAAAACTAGAGGTTAAATATTCATGGAAAATCTAGCAGAAAGGGGTACTTTGCAGCACTGCACTAAGAAAGTGAGACATTTACTGAAACAATCTGTTCCATGGGACTTTTTCTGCCTTTTTCAGTGCTGGATATAAGTTCAAAACAGATTAAATAAAAAGCCACGGAATTCCTAGATTTTTTTAATTATTATTTATTTTTTAAAATAAAATTACCTAATGCAACCCCCAGCTCCAAGTAAAAGGAATTTCATTTTGAAATTAATTTGTTTTAATTTGTAAAGAATAAGAAAAATCTGGGCTATTTTATAATGACTTTCTCTGCACTAGATGCAACTTCTTCGAATATTGTACTCTTTGATATATAGTTTGACCAATACATTTAAAAGTGTGACCATTTTTCCTACTGTAAATATTGCCATTATGCTGAGAACCCACAGACACTGTAGTGAAGTTTTGAAATGCTACCAGCTGACAGGCTGGTAAACAAAAATAACACATTTATATATTATAGTGCAATTTTTGTTCAACACTAAAATGCAATTCTTCAAGGAAGATAAGACTGTGAGCTGCACAGGTAACATCTTCATACCCTCAACTGGTTCATATCAGAGAAAAGTGGACCCTACAAAAACGAAAGGGGAGACAGTGATGAGGCCACAATCCACAAACACAGTAAGCTCTCCATGAGGGAGATAAGTGTGATTCAGGTCTCTGCTCTCTCTAACTTTGCTGTTCACAACGACTAATCAAGATTTTCCAGGTAAGGACAAGCTATGATAAAGCCAGCTGTAAAAATCACATGCTCTTTCTTTACGAGGAGAACTTGGGGAGTCACTTCTCTGAGTTCTTGGTGAATGCCTGTTCTTTCTGATCCAGGATCCTGTGAGCAGCCAGCAAACACTGTCCCTTAAGAAGACTCTGCAAGCCACACGGGGCAAGGTGAACACAGCTAATATTCTAATGTTTCCTTACAACCTGCTCTGCAGAAAATGAAGTCAGCTAACAGAGTTCATGGTGTTGTGCTACTGTAAAAGCAAGCTGTATGTTAGCAGGAGTATCTTTTTTGAGGCCTGGGAGGTAATCCTTACACTCTACTTTTTTGGTAATAAGATCTAGATCAAAAATACTTGGGCAAGTGGGAGAAAGTCCAGAAAAATGCTAGTAAGGGTTGTCAGAGATCCCATATAATGATTTAGGGAAACAAACTCAAAGATCAAGGAAACATAACAGAAGGAAAGACTATGAAGAAAGGTGATGACAAAAATA
This sequence comes from Cinclus cinclus, assembly GCF_963662255.1. NCBI lineage: Eukaryota > Metazoa > Chordata > Aves > Passeriformes > Cinclidae > Cinclus > Cinclus cinclus. The sequence continues at coordinate 12,714,991 of NC_085051.1, read as the reverse complement.
TTAGTACTTGCCATGAAACAATAACAATATGCAGTCTGGTACTTTATTATATATATAGATGTATTTTTTGAAGGGCAACAAAGGAGACACCACACGAGAGAAGTTTTCTACAGCTGAGATTAATGGCAGGCAAGAATAGGTTGCATTGCAGTTATGGCACCTCTTTCAGTGGAGGATTTCGTGGTATGTTACTCTAACATCTGTCAGGGGCGACATATATAGGTGAGATGCTCTGGGAAAGGAATATAATCCATTACATTTGTTCTCTTCATATCTTTCTCCTCCAATTTCCATGACACCATAATTTAAACAGCTGGAAAATGGCTTAAACTCTAAAAGCAACACTATAACTTTTGTAGGCATTTCATCTTGCAAAACTCACATCCCTAATTGGTCAAATTATTTCCTCAATTCTGTTCTCATAGTCTCTGAAAAACCATATTCAAATTCAGCATAAGCTCACATCAAGCTTATCCACATAAATAATATTGTACTAATCTATCTTGTGGTTTGGTTTGAATTTGGCCCAAAAGGAAAAGCTTCTTTTTTCTCTAAAAAGGCAGTACTTTCCTGAGAACCAGAACATTGATATAAATCCCAACACTAAAGCATTTCCTTTATAATGGACATTAAATCTGGATTTAGGCTGCTTCAGTGCCTGCTTTTGAGAAAGTGGAACTGCTGTTGAGCTAATTAGTGAAAAATCTATGAATCACTCTTGAAGCAAATTTTCCTCCAAAATGCCTTAGACATGCTCCAAGACTGATTTATGAAAGACATTTTTAACAGAAATTCAGCATTGCATTGGTTTAATCTCCTTGAAATCTTCTTGTTACACAAAACCCCCAAAAGGTTCTGTAAGTTTTGCGGTCATTTTCCAGGATATATTCAAACTCCAGTTTGGAGTAGTCCTTTAAACCAGACTGGGCCACACTGCCCTGCACTGAGGTTTGCTTGGTCAGGCAGCAGGGGCAGACCACAGGGAAGGTTGCTCTGGCTTTGTCATCTTCTGCCCTGCCTTAGCACAGCTCAGCCTCCCAGCAGGTTTACCGAGGCTCCAGCCCTCTCCTGCCACCTGCAAACACATTCCTTCCCTTGACAACTGGCACAATTCCAGTTCTGTCCCAAGCTACACCTCCAGCAGGCTGACAATGAGAACCCCTCGCACTCAGGCTGGAGCAGACTTGCAGCATTAGCAGGGCAGCACTGAGGGGATGCACTAAGGAGGAAAATCTCACTCTGAAAATGTTTCAAAATCAGCACCAACTTGCAGTCCATGTTTTTTGCATTCTGCAGGCAAAATGAGAGTTGAGAAAACAACCTCAGAACAGAAAACTAATCCTGTTAAGCAATAGCATGGTTATAAAACTTTGATTTCATTGCTTGCACAAGTGCTGTGATACTATCATATATTGTCAGAGCATGTCAGGGAAAATAGGGTGAGAAACTCTTTCTCAAGCCCTTAAGTTAGTCCTTGCTTGTTCTTTACAGAATGTTAGAAGAGTGCAAGTCCTCATGTCATCATTTGGTCCTTTGTCTTTCCAGTTCTGATGAAGCCAGAGGGTAACTTAGAGTTTTCCTCTCAGTTTCCCTTCCAAGGCATGTAGCTGTCCTGACACTGTTATGTCCTACAGCACTGATTTAGCATCTGCCTTCAGCGAAATTTGGGGCTAAAAAAGATCTCCCTCTTTTCAGTGCTGGTAAATAGTATGTGAAGGCAAAGGCTATTATACCATAACATTTGCTAATTTACTTTCTGCAGAGTTTCTCGGAACACAGTCACATGAGACCATCAATTAAAAGGATGAATTTCTAAATTTATGCGTAGAATTGACCTAAGTATACTCTGAAAGAACCAGAAAATACAACATGCCAAAACTATGTTTGAAGTTAAGCGAGTCTCTTAGCCCTCTGAGTCTGCTTGACAGACATGAAATGTTTAGGCAGAGAAGGACTGTGATGAAGGAAAAGGATGTGACTGAAGGAAAAGGTGGGAGTTTTCTCAGCAATCAGTCACCAAATTCACAAGAGAAAACATCAGATGTGATTTTCCTGTTTTAGCTAATCTGTAAAGCACCAGCATCATCACAGGTTTGGCTCAGGAGATAATTGTAACATGGAAGTTGATCATTCACTATGATGACATAGGTTAAAAAGAGATTTGTGAATGTAACAGATAACATCTGCACATGACTCTCAGCTTGTCAGTGGGCTTATGAAATTAATTTATTTCATGACAAGCATGCCTATTTTACATACATCTGTAAAGATTTCTCTCTTTTCCTGATCCACCATCAAAGGCAAGGAGCAAAATCTTTCCACATCTGTCTATAAAGAAGTTGTTTTCCTGCATTTTATAAGTCATGTCATGATTTCACCGAACCAGAGACATTACTATGGGAACGGAAAACACTTTAACCTGATAAAGGTTTACCTTGTTTTCCAGTTACAGTGTCGACTCTGAATAAGGAAACCAGAGCCTGTTTCAAAATTGTAGCTAAATACAAGTTTGTGAGATTTTTAATGAAATTTGGAAACAATTTTTCTCCCCGGAGTTACCGTCAAGATCTTAACATCGATACTCAGAGAATAGCCACACCTGGCAGTATATTTCTTCAAAAGTCAAAGCTATCTATAAGCATGTGTAGTCAAAGAATACAAAGCCAAATGACTGCTTTCTGATTTTCTTGAGAGGACAGGAACACAATCATTTCCTGTTACTCCAACTTATGCTTACAGAATTTCCAGTGGAAAGTAATTGCAAAACTTGATGACTAGAATGTTTTAGAATTTAATAAAGATACATGCTTTAATGGGTTTCTTTACTCAGACATCATTTATATAATTGAAATAAAAAAACCTTTATTCATCCTATAAGTTTACTCATTTGATCATCCATGATTAAGATGAGTAAAATGTTCCCAAAGAAGCAATTCAGCACAAGCTGCCCACACATTTCTGAAGGAAGGAATGAATGAATGAATGAAAATAAAAATTAAAAAATAAAAAGATCAATCAGAAACTGGCAAGGAATCCTGCACTTGGACGGCAGTTGAAGTCTTGCATCCCTAAACCTGCATCCTTAAGTGATTTCATCTGTCTACAAGGGTTTATTTATCATTTACTTTTGACAACTTTCAGTCATCTTTGTCCATGCTGGTGCTTTTTACCTCTATTTAATCATGCATTTTTAGAGGTTCTTGGACCTTTAGTCTTGGTTGATTCACCATCTTTTAGCATTTGGCTTGGCCAAAATGGATTTTATTTTTCTGCAATCATGCTCTTTGGTTTTCCTTCCTCTGTTACAGAGGTCAATATCACCGTCACTTCTCCATCCCCATGGCTCAAACACTATGGTAAGGTCAGTTTTGACTGTTCTCTCCTCTGCTTGGAGATAGCTGTCAAATCTTGTTGGCTTTCTGCCCACTACAAGTCTATTCATTCCTTTTTAGTCAAATATTCAGACTCTTCTTCTGTATCTTTTCGCCCCCTGTTCTTGGGTCTTTCCTATACTGTTTTTTCCCCCTTTTTCCCCCTTCAAAATGCTTGCTGCCAAAACTGTTAATCACCTTTTTCTTACACAGATGCAGTGGAAATCATGATAATCTAAACCTTTGGGTATTAAACACTTAAATAACAGAACATTGAAGATAAAATTTAAAAACAAATCAAAGTACCTCTTCCTATGTTTTCTCAGATGCTTAAGCACATGCACATCTTACTTTACTCCTTGGCAATTTCTCTTAATTCTTCCTCTGACTGGAGCCAAGCTGAGGTCCTGAATCTCCTGCCCTTTCCTGGGAATTCTTTAGGCACTGACATGGAAAATACTGGAGGGTTTTTTTTTTTTTTTTTTTGCAGATATGACCCAAATAAGACATCAGGCAGTATTACACTGAAATAAAGGATGAAGAAATAACTTGGAAGAAGAATGGCAAAAAAAAAAAAAAAAAAAAAAAAAAAAAAAAAAAAAAAATAAGCCTCCAGCAGGGTTCAAGCAACTTCTTTGCATTCTGACAAACTTGGTAAGATTTTAATACAGGATGCTGTCATTGACACAGGTTATTAATGAGCTCCATCGGCATAAATTTCTCATCTGTTTAGGTCGTATCAACGTTCTTAAAAATCTATGTACAGCTATTAAGATGAATTCAACATGAAGAACATCTCAAGTTAGAAACACGCGGCACAGAAATTGTAACGGGCCAGGAATTCTTCTGTTACTCCTAAAATCTCTTGTAAAATAGTGGTATCATAATAACCAGTGTGCATGGAAACAAATCCGGGTTTGTTTATGAAGCCTTTTGCCAAGAGCGTCGCAGGGCACAGCGGCAATGCTCTCTGACCTCTGCCTTACCGATCTTGGCTTCTTCTGCAGCTCAACCCCTCGCTCCTGAGCCATCGCCCCACTAGGTAACAGCAGCCTTTGCACGTTGTATGTGTGATGTGCGCGCTGTTTGGTCACACGGGCCGGGGACATTCCCCGCCGTGCTCTCCGGGCCCTTTCCTGCTGCCGCCCGCCCTGGCGGGTCAGTGAATCGGGGGCAGGGAATCGCGGGCATCACACCTGGATGCATCCCACGCGTCCCCACCTGCTACCAGAGGTCTGTAAGGCGCACATCAGCCAGGGGGAATCGCCGCGGGGCTCATCGGCCCAAGCTCCCCAAAGAAGAGGAGACACGCACGTGTCTCTTTCTGGGACGGACATCTCGAAGCAGAGCGCTTGAGATTCCCCCGAGCCTTCCCAAGGAGCGGAGAACCGCGGGTTCCGCCCCTCACTCGCCGTGGTCGGCGCGCGGAGCGCGCAGCCAGCGCTGCGTTTCAACACCGCGTAAACCAACACTGGGGAATATTCCAGGGAAAAGAAAAAAAAAAAACCAATAAAAACCAAAACAAACAAACAAAAAAAAAATCCGAAGAAGCTAGCAGAAGAGCTCCTGACGCGGCGGGCGGAGCCTCCGCGGGCCAATGCGGGGCGGCGGGGCGGGGAACGGGAGGAGGAAGCGGCGGCGGGGCCGATGCGGGCGGCGGCGGAGCCGGGGGCGAGCCCGGGCGCGGCGACAGCGACAGCGACAGCAGGCGGCGGCCCCTGGCTCCTGCTGCCGGCGGCGGCGCTGGCGCTGCTGCTGTCGCTGGTGGTGCGGCAGCTGCTGAAGCAGAGGAGGCCGCCCGGCTTCCCGCCCGGCCCCGCGGGGCTGCCGCTGCTCGGCAACATCCCCGCGCTGGGCGCCGAGCAGCCGCACGTCTACCTGCGGCGGCAGAGCCAGATCCACGGGCAGGTACCGGCGCCCCGGGGCCCCGCGGGAGCGGGGAGGGCCGGCCCGGGCACGGGGAGCCCCGCGGAGCTGCCGCACCGGGGCGGGTGCGGGGAGCGGAGCGGGAGCGCCGGGAGCGGGAGCGCCGGGCACCGGCGGAACTGCGCCTCCGAGTGCCTTCAGTGTCTGAGATACTTACAGCCCGCCAGGCTCGCTCTGGAACAACGGGTCTTCTTCTTCCTTCTTTTCTTTTTTTCTTCTCCTTTTTTTTCTTTTTTTTTTTTTCTTTCCCATCATCTCGTTTTAAGCAGCCAGTCTCCTCTTGTGAGCTTCGTAAAAGTTATCTCCGAACTATATCCAGCACCAAATTATAACTTGGTGGTAATAATAATAATTAAAAAAAAAAAAAGAAGTACATTTTATTCAAGCAAAATGCTAGGACGAATAGAATGGAAACAGGTAGGGGAATGTGTTGTGAAATACGCCAAGCTTTTTACTTGCCTGGAATGCTGTACAGAGTTGTAGTCATCTGCTCTCCAGAAGGATCCTGCAGAATTTGAGGATTTGGGAGGCTCTGGGAAAATACAGAGTGTTTAAAAATATATAATCATGTACGATACAGGAATAAAGATGAATGAGCTAGACCAAAGTATACAAAACTCACAAATGGTAGTATGCAGAAATATCCTGGGAGGGTCTTCTTGACGCATAAAAAAAAAGAGCCTTTATAACTGTGAAAATACCAAGTTTGCTAAAATAAAATAGTCATAGACTCAGAATCATTTAGGTTGAAAAAGTCCAACCCTTAGCCCAGCATTGCCAAGTCTGCCACTAAACCATGTGCCCAAGTGCCACATCTACACAGCTTTCAGAATGCCTCCAGGGATGGTGGCTCCACCACTTCCCCAGCAGCCTATTCCAGTGCCTGACAACCCTTTGGGGGACAACTCAGTTGTCACAGAATGTATAATTAGGCTAACACAAATTCGTATTGTGTAGGTCATCGGCTGTGATACAGAGAAAAATCTGAAAATTTGTGATGGCAAAAAAACAGATTTCCAATGCTGGGGGAATGTATGGAAAGGGGATCTAAGGTTTCAGTCTTGAGTTCAGGCTCAGGTTTAAGTTTTAAAATGTAGATTCACATTTTAATTTTTATTGTTTTTATCCTGTATATGCCTTCTCCAGGCTGTACTGTACCTTTCTCCCAAGCACCTTGTGGAAATGGGAGCTGGGCCTAGCTGGGCTCTGCTCTCAGTTGCTGGCTGTCACCCCTTGGCTCTCACTCCTCTCTAAGGACTATATGAAAGTGTCCCCAGTCCTTAATTTGGAGAGCTGGTTTCTTTAGGTGCACAGCAAAGCACAGGATGTAGTGTGGGCTAATTAATTTTATATTTTAACAAAACAAATGAGCATATCACAGACTCTCCTGTGTAATGCCACAGTTGTCCCACCTCTGGTCACCTGTGTGCCCTGCTGAAGGTTATTCAACTCTGCATTTCACATTGACGTTTCGTGTTGTTTCACTTTTTCCCTCCTTGTGCTCAGGATTGGGTTGTAATAGCATTTAACACTTCTTATTCTTTTTTTTCCCCCCCTCAAAGATTTTCAGCCTTGATCTCGGGGGTATATCTGCTGTTGTGCTGAATGGCTATGATGCAGTGAAGGAATGCCTCCTCCATCAAAGTGAAATTTTTGCAGACAGGCCCTCTCTTCCCTTGTTTAAGAAGCTGACAAACATGGGAGGTGAGTGCCAATGTCTTTTGTAATTCTTGTCCCATAGATGAACAAATCACGTGAAGCATCTGCTTTAGCCATTTTATCTACTTGATATCCTTTCATAAAATACTCGATGCTTCTTTAAAGATACTGTTTGGAAAAGATTGTCACTCATAGGCTATGTTCCATAGCAAGATGTCTGAAATATTTAGTCTCATTTTTTTGTCTTGTTTGAATAATTTTATTATCTTATGGGGGAAGAAAAATAAAGCATTGCATAAAATACTGTGTCAAAATATTTTTTCAGGCTTACTGAACAGTAAATATGGCAGAGGATGGACAGAACACCGCAAATTAGCTGTAAATACCTTTCGAATTTTTGGATATGGTCAAAGGTCCTTTGAACACAAAATTTCAGAAGAATCTCTGTTTTTTCTTGATGCCATTGATACATACAAAGGCAGACCCTTTGATCTCAAGCACTTGATAACAAGTGCTGTTTCAAACATTACTAATTTGATTATTTTTGGAGAACGTTTCACATACGAAGACACTGAATTTCAGCACATGATTGAGATTTTTAGTGAAAACGTTGAGTTAGCTGCTAGTGCTTCTGTATTTTTATATAATGCTTTTCCTTGGATTGGTATCTTGCCATTTGGGAAACACCAGCAGCTGTTTAAAAATGCAGCTGAAGTCTATGAGTTCCTTCATGAGCTTATTGAACGTGTCTCTGAAAATAGGAAGCCTCAGTCACCTCGACATTTCGTAGATGCATATTTTGATGAGATGGATTGCAATGGAAATGACCCAGAATCTACATATTCAAGAGAAAATTTAATTTTCTCCGTTGGAGAACTCATCATAGCTGGAACAGAAACAACAACAAATGTTTTAAGATGGGCAGTGTTATTTATGGCTCTTTATCCAAACATTCAAGGTAAGAAATTTGACATTCTTGAGGAGCTGATTCGCTTTCCTGTTGGAAATTTAAAATGCTTTTTCAAAGTGATGATTGATCTATAATCACCACCAAAGAAAGGCTCTGTATATATTATTCTATTTTATCATTTACCAAATATACCATGGACAGAGATGGAAAGCTTGTTTTAAATGGAGACAAAGAGGCTATCAAAAGTCAAGTGTTATGATAAAATTTTAACATTATTTTGTTAAAACATTTTTGTGAAGCTTTAATACTTTTAAGTATTTCTAATATATTTAAGTTTAGCATTGTGATGCATGATCTGTTGTTGGCAGATGTACTAATCTGTGTAGTTAATAAATAATAAGAAAATGTAATTAAATATGGAAGTAATAAACTGAATTAAAACCCTACAAGTCTCAGCAAAAATGTAAATCAGGTTGTGGCTAGCAATTTAGGTACAATTCTTTTTATCTTAAGTGCCCCAGTTCACAAGAGATTTACATATGGTAGACAGGAATACTTATACTTTTGGAAGAGCAGATATAGCATTTAAAAATAAAATACGGTTATTCTGAAGTAAGACAGCAATAGATGTCTGAGTGTTAGCCCAGACATTTTGAGGAGAAGTTTGGATTCTAGAAGTGAAGACGTTTCTGGTTTCACTGCCTCCAGTTCACCCTTCCTGCCAAAACCTTAGCAGTGCTTGGTTCAGTTGGGGCTTCCAAGATTTGGAGGATGAGAGGCTCAGATAACTTGGCAAGTTGCTACTGGTACTCTGACCAAAAAATATTGCTCAAATATCAATTTCACCATTTTTTCAGAATGGGGATAATAACACTAACCATGGATAGGAATATAGAGTCTAAATTTAAAAGCTTGTAAACTACCGGTTTCTATATAAGGTATACCATGTTTCAGTATTCTTTTAAAATGTAGATATATATATACACACAAATACTTTAGCTTAAATTAAAACATAAAGGCTGTTACAAAATAAACCTCAGCTTTTATTCCTAACAGGGCAAGTTCAAAAAGAAATCGATCTTGTCATTGGCCCAAACAAAATGCCCACCTTGGAAGAGAAGAGCAAGATGCCCTACACTGAGGCTGTCCTACACGAGGTTCTGAGATTCTGTAACATAGTCCCACTGGGGATTTTCCATGCAACTTCCAAAGACACTGTGGTGCGTGGATACACGATTCCTGGAGGCACCACAGTCATCACAAACCTCTACTCTGTTCACTTTGATGAAAAATACTGGAGCAATCCAGAAGTGTTTTTTCCTGAGCGGTTTTTGGACAGTAATGGGCAGTTTATCAAGAAAGATGCGTTTATTCCTTTTTCCCTAGGTAAGAGCAATTCCTTCCACTGTTCCTTTTCACAAATCCAGAGATGTGTGAAGTGTAAGGGATGGCAACAAATGGACAGAATGATGTCCTCAGTTCTGATTTAAGGATATCCAATATAATTCAATTTAAAGATATTCAATATAACGCATTCTGGAGATAACAAATTTTAGCATAACATCTTTTGTATAGATAAGCTCAGTATTATATATAAATTAATAAAAATCCTCCTTACAAAATTCTAATAATTGCCAGTTAATAATGACTAGCAGTAGATATAATTAAGAAATTAGTAGGGGGGAGAGGCTAAAATTCACAATGTCATTTTTTTAAAGCATCTTCTGTCTAGATTAGCTCTTCAAGACAAGATGCAGAAAGTAACAAGTGCATCTAAATCAATTTGACAGAATTGGTTTCAATGGCATTTGTGAGCAACAAATTCTCTAAAATCGGTTTCTTAGTGTAAGTTATTACCTATCCTTCTTACAAAATACTTCCACCACTCCTAGAACACAGAAATGACCATTCCTATTCATCGTAAGAGCGGAAAATGCGACTGAAGATACCTTAAATCTTTTAAAACCTTATTTTCAATTCAGGAAGAAGACATTGTCTTGGAGAGCAGCTGGCTCGAATGGAAATGTTTTTGTTTTTCACCTCGTTGCTACAACGATTTCACCTGCATTTTCCTCATGGAGTGATCCCAGAGCTGAAGCCAAGGTTAGGGATGACCTTACAACCACAGCCATACCTCATCTGTGCCGGAAGGCGGTGAAGGGAAGGCTGAGGTGTAGCACTGTGCTCCAAGCTGCAGCTCAGGATCCACTTTGCCTTCTGTTCCTAAACGTGTTCAAGCCAGAAGAACAAAAATTTAAAGGACTAATAGTTTCTTTTTTACGTGGTTTTCACAGAAAAAATAAACAAACAAAAAAAAAAACAATACAAAAGAAACCTGAGCCAAAGGTGTGGAACACATCCTGTGTGGAACTGATGTTTTCACTTCAGACTATATCGAATCTAACAGAGTTTTAAAATATTTAATTACTTAGCTAGTCATTTTACTTTGAGAAGGTATTTTCATAAACATGGAGAATATGGTTCAAAATGCTTATGCTTGAATTAATCCATGGAAATATCATTTACATTATTCCAGCTAAGACATCCTTTATAATTATCCATGAAATTTTCATAGCTAAAAGAGCTTTAAAAGGTGCCTATTTAAATATCTGTAACCAAGAATAAACTATATTTTCCAGCCTTAATAAACAGATTGTCTATTAAAGTATTTTAATCCTTCTTTCTCCTTGCCCTATCTTCCCAGTTGGTCATAATTTTCTAGTGAATCAGACAACCATGAATTCACTTTTAAGATCTTTTATGGCTTGCTTCTCACTTAGCATCATACAAAAAGTGCTCAGTTATTGCCATACTTCTGATGACCACAGGGCTTTTTTTCTCTCCAGTATATTGCATTTCCAGACACAGGTCCTCCCCTGCCTCCCACCACAAAGTACTATGTAATTATTAATCTCTGCTTAAATAGTCTGAAAAAGACAGTATTTATGTTACCAGAGTCACATGCACCTATACTACAAGTAAAGAAAATAAACTGCTCACCCTTCTGACCAAAGGAGAGATTTTTTGGGGGGGGAGGGCAAGCACCATAGGATGGGGAGAAAACGATTTTAAAACTAATTTTAAGCATAGATTTTAGGTGTAAGGTCTACACTTGACTTCTGCCAGCTTCATTCATTATTCTTGCTGGCTCTTGCTTCGTGGTTATTGGTAGATAAAGGTCTGCAGAGTTTGCAGGAGCAGCTGAAACTCCAAACACAGTATTTAGTCCCCTCTGTGTGGGGGGAGAGGGCCCCCAGACAGGGCTCAGAGCAAAACAAGCAGGCAGCTATTTAAGGACAGGGCTGAGTGCTGGACCTGGCTTTTTGCACAGGTAGTGCTGCAACTTGGAGCTGCAGGGAAGTTGAAAGGTAGGAATTGCTGTTTGTCTGCTGACCTGATGTTTTCAGCTTGTGCTGAGGAGAAATGCTTCCTTGCTTTTGAAAGAGCAAAAGAGAAAAAGCAAAGAGAGCTAACACCAGCCCAGTCGCATGACTTGAGATGCAGCAGGTCCAGATTATTGTATCCACATGTCTCACAGAGAGCAGCTCAAACGCAAGCTCCTGTTTCTCTGAAGAGGCTGAGCAGGCTCCTCCACTCCCTGAAAAAGTGCCTTTTGTAGAGAAGATTTAAAACTCCGAAAAAGAGAGGAAGGAGGCAAACCTGATTGCTCTGCGTTGGGCAATAACTGAATAAAAATATAAAAAAATCCACCTGAATAAACCACTCCTAAGCTATTGTCAAGCAGTGGGGTTAGGAGTCATGATCAAGGCTTTTCTGGATACCAACTAGATGGTGTGTGCCTGTGAAATGCCTAAGGAGAAATTGTGGAATCTACTGAATTTAGGGGACTTTGGTACAAAGCAGCCCTGAGGAGTTCAGCATTAGTTTTGGACTCATGGCAATTCTTCCTGTTCCCAGCCCTGTGCTCTTAGATCAGACAGCCAGTGTTTAGTACCTAGTCTTGTTTTCTGGGTTGCAAGAACTCCAGGCCATCCTTCGGTTACAACATGGCTCAAATAATGCTAATTGAAGTGGGGGGCAGGATTAAAAAACATCAAGAACCAGTCCTTGCAGGGGCCCATGCTCAGAATGCTGCTGACCAGTTATAATTCCCTTTTGCTGAGGTATTTTGAGATCTAACTCCGGGCTAGTCTTTAATCCATTTAATGAGAGCCATATTGATTATATGTCGTTCTGGTTTCTAAATCAAAATGGCTTATAAAAGCCTCAGAATATCAATCCAAACTTTTACCATTACCTGCCAACTTATGGTCTCATTTAAGCAATCAAATACCTTTGACAAACTGTCTTTTCTCTAAATCTGTATCAGTATTAGTCATATTTACATGTTTCATTCTCTATCAACTTTTTCATTATTTTCCCTCTGACTTAGAATTATCCTAATGATCCAATTTAATAATTTGAAATATTGACATAATAGTAGGTTTTCCTAGTACTCTAGAATTTCTCCACTTTATAAACATAGATTACAGTAGCCAGCCAGAGGTTCAGAGTTTCCTGGTGGGATGTTCAGAGAATTCCAGCTGAAATATCTAGGATAGATAGCAGCTGGCTGTTATTTAACATTGTTTTGAGATTAAAGGTTGATGTATTAACCAGTTTATCCTCATAACACTGCTGCAAGAGCTGCAGTCAGAACCACCATGGTGTCTTAAACACTCCTTTCCAATCCTCTGTCCTTACATTTAAGTTTTTGGGTTGTTTTTGGCCATGTCAACATCCCCAGAGACTGCAAAGGGAGCACTACAAGCATGTCATATATGACACTGAAAAAATGCTGGAGAAAAATCTCACTCATTACCACTCAATATCTTGAACTTCCAGCAGTTTCAGTGATACTGATGAACACATCCTTGGTATGAACCTAACAAATGCAGGGAGGTTCATTATTTAATTAATTCAGAAATTAACTATACAAAGCAAGGTTTCATGAAAGTTCAAGAAACATTACTGTTTCTCTGAAAGTAAATAGTTTCACTATTGCTGTGATACATATTCTATATGTATCCAGAATGTGTTTAGCCTGAATAAGCTTAAGGGCTTGTGCAATCTCTAGAGAGTGGGTGAGGCAGATTATGCCATCATGAAGGTAGCAAGTTAATGAGAAAAGTAGCAAGGCTCGGAGAAAAAAACAGTGAAAAACAGCAAAAATCCCTTTGAAAAATGAGTGAAAATTAGATTGTGTAAATTTTGCAACAGCGCACCAGATATGGAAACAGAAAGGTTCAGGATAAACGAGGGGTGGGGAGGGAGGGATCATAATGGGGGAGATGCCAGATCAGAATTTGTCTTTGGCCAAGAGAGTTGGACTGATGAAAACACAGGATAACCTGGCCAAGATCAGAGGACTATTCAGTAAGAGTTTGGAAGGAGAGCTCTCAGTATAAATTGCTCTGTGAAGGTACACACAGAAGGTTGCTATGTGTTTTCTTACCGACGAGTTGTCCCAGGTGTTGGGTGCTTTTTGGCACTGAGCCTGATAATTTAAACCCTCTGTCTAATCAAGATCAAATTAAACCATGGCTCTGGAAATCTTCTGTCTTCTTTTGTCCTTCCATAACAATGTAAATTGAGCATCAGCAGATTCTCCCCATTCTAGATTATCCCTTCAGGCATTTTTGAAGGCTGTCAACCCCTCTCCATGTCATTAGAATTAGGCAGAACCCACACTGAGAGTGGCCCTTCCTTCGGAAGACTGCCAGGCTTCAGGGGAAGTTACATTTGTTACATTCTTCCGAATAAGTAACATTCCAAATAGATTAAACCCATTAAAATAATGGGAGCATATCAGGAATGTGCAATCTAATCCAACATTTTACTGCAGCAGATGGCTGCTTGCCAAAAATTTTACATGTGATGTTGACCAGCCTATAGCAATATTCCAGAAAACAGAATAAACTTACTCTTTATTCTGCTGCTGTTTTCAAGTGCTGACTTCCTTTTCTACACTCATTAACAAACCAAACCAAACCAAAACAAAACAAAACGTATTTAAAGGAAATACTTTTAATTTGTGTAATGAAAAAATATTCTGTATTTAAAAGCTTTTTACATTACAGTTAATTTGTTCAGATGCTTATCCACATTGGGCCCATCAGCATCCAGACAACAGGATCCACCCATCCATGTCTCATGGACATTTATACCCTCACCAAAATCATTATTCAGGTCCCTCACTAATACAGGTACAGTTTCATATCAGTAAAGAATGAAAGCTAGAAAATAGAATCACTAAGGATAAAATATCTGAAAGAATTCCAGTTATTCTCAGGTGATTAAGTTTCCTTTCTCCACAGGCACCCCCATTTAAGGAGTCAAAATATCCTTTTGGTTCTCTTCAACTTACACAATAAGCTCAATTTAAAATAATAAAATAATGCTGAACATGCACCACAGCAGAATTTTATAGGCCTAATTTTTCCAGGAAAAACATTGGTACTTATGACCCCTCTTTAGATGATATAGTTTAGGAAGTTAATTTAACTGCTTTTTTTGGAAGCATAAAAATTGCTTTATAAAGCCACTTCAGGGCCTTTTCAGCTCTTGTTCCGTTTTATTTTACATTCTGTAAAGACACACCACTTCTCTCTCAAGGAATATACAGTCTAAACTGCCACACTGTAGAGAGAAATGCAACATACCTTAATATTACACTCACTTCACCACAAATTCTAGGTATAATCTATAAAGTGTTCAAGTTCTTTGTGCCATAATGAACTTCATGATTCTATAGAGGCTGGAAGAATAATTCATTGCTGATTGGAATTAAATTTAGTGCTAAGAGCTAAAATTTGTCTAAAAATCCCTAGTCACTTTTGGTAAGTATCTGAATTACATCATCTTCTAAAGCATCCAACACCTCCCAATGTCTTAAGTATGCACTTTGTTAAGTTCTAGAAAGGCCCAGATATCTTGACAAATATTTAAAATACAACAAGCTTTAGCAAACTAGCTTTAGATAATCATATTTTTGCAAAACATTTTGGCTACCGCCTCTCCATTTATTCACAATCTGACAATTAGACAGATTATTATCTCTGGCTAAGGTTCAAATATTCTCTATTTTTTTTTCAAGAAGATTCTAGATCTCTCAACGAATAAAAAGACTTTCTGGTGGGAGATGAATTATTGGTCAAACACATTTAAAATAAAAAAGCTTCAATATTTACTGAAATAAAGGAGTTGACACCTCTGGTTCTGGTTTGATTATTATTCTTTCTATAACTGTGCACATTTTCCTCTTGGTATTCAAAGTTTCCATATCGGACCTCTATTCTAACCCTAGCATTTAAAAAATAGGTTCAGAAAGGATCTCAGTAACTTATGCAGTTCACTCATCTGCTCCACTAACAGTTTTACTAAAAGGTGTTTTTCAGACTTCTTTTTCATTTGCAGAGACTTTCTTAATAGCCCAAGACAATCTATTTCAGTGAGTCACAGCCCTCTCAATCCTTAGACAATCAGTCATGTTTGAGCCTTGCAACCTAAAGGTGTTACTTCTTGTCCTAAGCACTATAAACACTGAAAACATTATTCTGATTACTCTTTGAAACAGTCTCATAAGGCAACCTTAGACTATCTCCCTCCAGTCTCATTTTCTCTAGACTAGGAAAAAAAACTTTTTAATTAATTTTATCTTTCTCCTTCTTTTCAGGCCATGTCATCAGTCTCCCTGGTCTATGCTGCAATTCTGCAATCTGTCTAAAGGACAGGTGTTTTTCCTGGGGTGTGGCATCTGAAATTAGAAACAGTATTTTGGTAGTGACTTCATTATGATGAATTCAATTAAATTATTACAAGCCCATTCTCAAAGATAGAGGGGCTTACTTATCCACTTTTTTGACTGAAAGAAAGCTGAGTTGATATGACTCAGATAAACTGGCAGTACTACAGATTAATAAATTCTAGTAGGATAAATGGCATGATTAAAGTAAGAGGCATGCTAAGCCCATTTGAATGACTATATATAGGAGCAAATCTTCACATCTGACTGGCACAGGGGACAAAATCTGCACTCTGCTCCTCATATGCAATAATTAATGTCAACCCTATCCTCAGTATTTTTGCTATTGATACCTGCATTTTAAGCTAAGCATTACCTTTTGTTTTATATGCAATTAAAATGAAGATAATTTGATCTCATTCAAGGTGCAAAGGGTTCTGCTGATCCAGAGAGATGAGTCAGAAGTGACTCATCACCTGTTTTTTTGGCAGGATGTTTAGAATATGGACAAATCACAAGGTGAATGGTAGGGATCATTTGAAACACTGTGGTGCCTCACCAGTACTTAAAGGCTGGGTTGGTTAAACACTACTTTTTTTTTTTTTTTTCTTCTGAAACTTCACAGATAAACCAGCAGACAGAAGGTTTCACCTCACTAGAAGATTTTTTTATTCTTTGAGAGTCCACAGATGGCAACATTCTGCCAGGTAGCACAGCCTGTGTAGTAGAACCTACCACAGACACCAGTTGCTGTCCCCTGTGATCTCTTGAAGTCCAGAAATCAAAAGATGACTCATGGTGCACAGATTCCAAAAGGAGCCTTTCTGTCAAACATTTCTGATTGTGTTGTGCCCTTTTTAAAAGGTGTCTGAAGTGTCACACAGAGCCAAGTGTCAATCACATACCTAAATGCAAGGGCAATGGAATGTTTATCCTGTAGCAGCTTAGTCCATCGGCTTCCTTTCCTCTAAAAACATGTTATTCCTTCTCATTAAACAACGGACAAATGAACTGATTGCTTATAGCCCTATTAAACTAAGATCAGATAGAGTGCAGTTAAAAATTATGTTCTTTTGTCAGGTTCATCTCTGAGAATCCACAGTACAATTTTATAGCAAGTTAAAGACTTACTTCAGAAGATAGCGAAAGGAAAATTCCTTATTGGAAAAGTGAAAGTAATTCATTACCTCACTTGCCTTAACATAGACATGACTGAAGCAGCACATTGTCCAGAGACACAGTTCTGAAGAGAGCTGGAGGAAAACAAACAAAATAAATATTGTCTTGATCATACTTTTTGTACCTCATTTAATCAACTTTGTATATTTGTTTTCTCTCATCTAATCTTTATTGGCCACTGAAGGATCAATTTCGTAAAATTGAATCACATCTTCAGTTGTGATAATTGCATAATTTTTTTCCATTACCATTTTCATTTCATTTAAAAAAATCCAAGTATTCTGACATGATAAAGACATATTGTTTCTATAATATTTTGAATACAAACTGGCTTGAGACAATAAACAGTTTCTCTCCTTCTGAATATCTTTAGTATATTTGTGTGTTTGTGCCATCCTTACCTCTTCTTTCTAGTTCTCATCATCCAAGCTAATTCCATCCTCTTAGGCCAAAACATCTCTCCGACTGGGATTCCTGCTCTCACACTCACCAGTGTATGAGACACTTACAATTCTGCACATCTCAAACATTTTTATTTTTTTTTGATAAAAGGGGAAGTGCTGCCATGTGAGTGTTGGTGCCACAGAGTCACAGGATGGGGCAGGCTGGGAGGGACCACAGGGCTCATCTGGTCCAACCTCCCTGCTCCAGCAGGGCCATCCCACAGCACATGGCATGGGATTGTGTCCAGATGGTTCTGGAATATCTCCAGTGAGAGGGACCCCACACCCTCTATGGGCAGTAACACACTCTGGAATACCTCAGATTCTGGCTGTGCTTTCAAAGGATCCAGAAGCCAAGATTCAACTACATCTACACCAGGAGCAAGCACCAAAGACAAAACTGAGCTCTTGTGCTAACTCCTTTTGCTGAATCACCTGCCACTGGTTGTGCTTTAAACTGGACGCAAATACAAAGAAATTGTTCTTTGTACAGAGTGAATCAAGTCTCACACAAGCTTTGTTAATCTGGACTTACCTTAAGCAAATGCTACACTCTTCCTTTCATTTTGAACTTGACACTCACCATTTAACTTTGTCATGGAGGAAGAACTCACAGGAAGAAATTCCAAGTAATTCATTTTGACTGGTTTAGCATCTCCTTCACATCAGAGGACTCCACAAGCACAGAGAGAATTTTGTCCTTATAGAAAACGTGGTAGGTCAAGTTCTGCGTGCATGGGTGCAAGTATTCCAACACACATTGTAAAAGAAGGCAATGAGAAGATGGGAGACTCAACTTAAACCTGAGAATACTATACGTTAAAGTTGTATTTCTGCATGGCATAAACTTCAGTGCAGGCTAATTTGGCCCATTTATTGCCAAAAAAAAAAAAAAAGGAAAAAAAAGAGGCAGCATTGCATTAGAAAGTGTTTTAAGTGTGTTCCTTTGTGTGGCATTCAGCACTACTTAGCATCCCCTGGTAGCTGTGAATTACTGAAGCGTGATCACAGATTTAAGAATTATATGCCTTATATGGAGAGATGTTATTTTGGACAACAGCTCAGTCAACATTCAGAGGACCCTCCATTACCATTTCTGAAAGATTTAAGACACCTTTAGTTACAGCCACATCCATTTCTGCAAACATTCCCTGGACCAGCCTTTGTTAACTTTTTTCCAGTCTTTTTCCTTTGCTCTTAGAGTAACAATTAGTCACATACTGTGCACATATAAGAAACAGGCACTTTAAATTCATGACTAAACATATCTTTGAAGAAAATTAGTGTAACTTGGAAATATCTAATTGAAAATACATATTAGCCTTACAGTTTATTAAACACTGCTTGTTTGATACTGGATTTTAAAATTATTTCAATATTCCTAAAGAGTTTAAGAGAAATCTGAAATAAGAAAGTTGCTGGCAAAAATGTCACCAGATATAAGTCCTGCCAATTATCCAGTAAAAGATAAAATCTTAATTTTTACTTTTTTATACTTTTGTTATTTTTTTAATGGCATTTTAAGGGAAACTAAAAATGGAAACTTGCTATGTAAAATAATACAACAGTAACTTTAGACAAACTAATTAGAATCATTTTTTTCAGAAAAAAACAAAAATTAAACAATATTAATGTGATATTTTATGTACACAAACACAGTATCTAAACACAAAATGCTGAGAGTACAGCATACTGAAAGAATCAGAATTTTTCTAGTCTTCACATTATCTCTAAGAATAATATATGACCAAATAAATGTAAAATACAGGTATATGATCAGTAAGTGCCAGCTTCAATAGTGCAACATTTTATTAAAGACAGAAATATCTGGTTTAACACTGCTCATGTTACAAATAAACTGCAGTGATAGTGATAATGGCAGCAAAGGGGAATTTGGCACTGAAGATATAGCAAAAGCACATTTCAGTGGTCTTTTAAGTGCATCAACAAAATGCTTATTAGTGAAAAATGGAAAAAATACCAAAAAAACAAAAAAACCCAAACAAACAAACAAACAAAAAAAAAACCCACCAAACCTCAAACCTTTCAGTTATTTAAACTGGCCAGTGAAATAGCAGAATGAAAATCTATGTAAAATAATGAAATACAGTTTAAACAAGGTTATCTTTCTTTTTTTCAATTAATGCAAACACAAATATGCTAACACACGTTTAGAAATAGCACACGTGCATTTGGGTTTTATTCAGTTCAACTACACAGCATTTAAAGGTTTAGTATTAAAAGGAGCACTTTTAAAACTAGGCTTATCTGTGGCTTGCTTACCTGTAGCCTAATTTATGACTTGTTTTTTTTTGTTTACAGATTAGACCTACAATGGTAATGTTCCTAAAAATACATTGGGGTGGAATGTGTAAGTTTGTTGTTTTAAAATTCAGCCATCTAAAATGTAGTACAGTACAGTGATTTTTCTCTTGTATCAGGTTTTACACAAAGTTTCCACCTTCTGGTTTCCATATGTGTATTTCATGATGTAAATCAACTTGAAGGCAAAAAAAAGCTGTGTCTGTGATGGAATAAAAATTGTGGGGCAAATTAAAATAGCCATTTTGAAACAGTAGTTTATGTCTTTAAAAAAACACTTTAATTCTCCTAAAGCCTTACATACAAAGAATAAATGAGATACGATCATATTTCCTTAAAATTTAATATGGGAAATGGGTGCAAGATAAAAATCTATGATGTGGTTGGCTTGTTTTTAAATGTGAACCTGAGTAAGGGCAGGAAATACAACATTACTTATGACTAAAAGAATAAAATTCCTTCATAATTTAAGTAGCTGAACAGGTTTTTAATGTTCTACCACAAAACAGCAAGGCAACAGATGAGAATGGCCTTGTATTCAATGAATTATCATGAACATCCACTGCAAACCTGAATATTTTCTGCAAAAATAAAACATCAGATTATGCACAATAATAAAAAGCATCAGAAATAGATGCACCTGGATTTTCTTTGCTCTTTTTAAACCACAAATATCAGAATTCAGCATTTATGTCACAGTCCTTGAACAGTTGCTCTGAGATGACTACATGAAGCACACTATTGCACTAAGTAGACACCCCACAACAGGCTTGCGCTGCAGCAGTTACATAGTTTTCATGTAGGCACAGACTTTTTTCTCATTCATGTTCAAAAACAACATGAAATAAGCAACTCAAGACAACATTAGGATTCATCCCGCGGTTCCTTGTTAGCGAAAAGTTCTTGCCACTTTGGTAATCAAAGTAACTGAATGTTTTTTAAAAACTGCAGGTACCTCAAGGAAAAGAAGAGTTCCATATTCAGCAAGGCAGCATTATATCAGGATATTTTATACCAACTAAGGCATAAAGAACTTTGCATCAGGGTATACAATACTCAATCTCTGAATAAAGTTCCGTATTCTGTGTGGCGAAAGTGCATAGGAGTGGGATTCCACCAGAGTAAAAAGAATCCTCTCACAGTATTAAGGCCTTTCAATTTTATGTGAGCTGTGTCAGGCTGAAGTCAGCACAGTGGAAAAAACATAGGCTGTCATCACACTGGACACCACTGGTGTTCCCTTAGCACGTCTTGTCTTCTCCTAGTTGTCGTTCATCATCTTCATCAGCTTCCTCGATAACCTGAATGTCATCTGCTTGAGGTAAAGATGAGATTTCAGTCAGCAGTTTGGCTCCTTCTGTTTTGCTTTTTTCTTCCTCTTCGATCACTTTCTTCCATATTTTGTGGTTTTCACTGAGGTGGTGTATTAGCTGGCAAAATATTCGTCTACCTTTTTTTCTTTGAGCTTCTGTAAATTATAAACAGATTGGATTGTTTGACATTCCTAGTAATTGTATTTTACATATACAAAACCAACAGCACATTGCAAGTGAGATATAAATTTGAGCAAGGCACATGGATGATTATTCTGAATATTTAAACACTGGCATGGCAAAGGATATCAACAACAAGTTTCTGTTTTAAATAGCAAGTCTCCTGGTAGCAATAAAATTTTTATTAAAAGAGAAAAATGTACGAAGCAGCAAAATAGGAAAATCTACAAGATTTTTTCTGCACAACTTCAACTGCTGTGTCTGAAACTACTGAAGGACAACTAAGCACCAAGTAAAACACAGAAACTTACTTAAAATAAGATCATCTTCCATATCTTCATCATCACTCTCTAACTGTGCACCATCATCATCTTCAGTGCTTTCTGCATCCTCCTCCTCTTCATCCACCCACTGCCCTGGAAGCAACCCAGCTGCATTGTAGGAATTACAGAGGGGGCCAACTATGTGAGTGATGAAAGATTCCTGCAGTTTCGCAAGCTGGGGAGAAGAACGATCCATGAAGGGGCTTATAGGTAATCCAAGACTTGCTTCCTCATCACCCTGAAAAAGAAATGAAAAAACTTATCAGAATTCCTCACAAATTTAGCATTAAATTCTTATTTTTAAAACTACTTTTAATGCACCAAGAAACGGCCAGCTTCTTCACGAGGGGAAGTGGATGGAAAATCATGGATGTCTCCTCTCTAGTGAGCAGTGACAGGACCCAAGGGAATGGCCTGGAGTTGTGTCATGGGAGGTTTAGGTTGGATATCAGGAAAAGGTTCCTCCCCCAGAGGGTGTTTGGGCACTGGAACAGCTCCCCAGGGCAGCAGTCACAGCACCGAGCCTGACAGAGCTCACGAGTGTTTGGACAATGCTCTCAGGCTCATGGTGGGACTCTTGGGGTGTCCTGTGGAGGGACAGGAGTTAGGCTTTGATGACCCTTGTGGTCCCTTCCAACACAGGATATTCTATAATTCCATGAACCATCACATAGATTGTATCTTTTTATGCGGGAGAACAATTGTACAAACTAAGTGAATGAAAATGTAATTAAGCCAGTTAAAAATAGAGACACATTGTGGCTCAGACTTGCACAGTCCACAATCCAGCTTTGCTTGTGTCTGGATGGAGAGCTAGTTCTACTGGAGCCACTACTGCCTTTACAGGAGAGCTTCAGAGGAGGCAGAGATTCAACTTCAATTGCTGAGCTGATGAACAGAAGTGGCAGAGTAATCAGCCACAGCAAGGCATGCTGGCAATGGCATCCCCTGCAAGGCCACGGAAGAATGAAATGAGCTATAACATCCAGAGTAAAGTGGTTTGTTTTGATGTTTTGGGGCTTATTTGTTTTCCCCCCATTTTATAAACGGGAGAAGAAAAAACACTGAAAAGTCACAGAAAAATCCGAGCTATAATTACTTATCTCAGCACTTTCCATCAACCTGATAGTTTTAGTGCAGAATATGCACTTTCAGTCTTGTGGATTTTGCATGTATTCTTTCACCTAGAAACACTTCTGTTAACTTGACTTCCAAAAGTGAAAAAAGTTATTTTGCTTTATCAGCATCATCCTAAGGAAATAAGATCTCCCCCTCAAAAATCCCCTAGTATCTGGAAAATGGAGAGCTTGACTGGGAGCTTGTTTTCTAACGCAATTATTGGAAAGCAAAAGATCGTGATAGCAATCTACCTGTGAAAATAAATTTCAGTGTTCAGAATGAGAAGATGGAAATATGTTACCTGAAGATTTGAAACAAGGAATAAAGCTTAATTTAGTTAAACCACTGGTTAAAACAAAGAATCAATCATCACCTGCCCATCATTGAAAAGAGAAAATTGCTCTTTCCATACCCACCTGTTCATAAAATTCATTGACAATGCCTTCAGTCCATTTCAGATGCAGGTCTCTGACTTTGGCTGGGCCATTGATATCAGCCAGTTTGATGCATATTTGGCAGGCCAGAAGGCGATCGTTTTCATTGCTCCATTCTATGCCATTGCTGTTCATGTCATTGACCTGGGGTGGGCACAGACATCGAGTTAAAACTATGCAGCCATGGGTTTATTAGGCAATCCACAAACCATCTACAGCTGGTTCATACAGAGGAAATACTATATTTGCATTTTAATAGCTCAACTTTAAATAATATAAAACTTTAAGTGCAAGTAATTAAAACTAACAATTACTGAGATGCAATGATAATATCAGCATATCAAGACCAGACCAGTGCAGATACTAAAGTGGAACAAACCTTGGCATTAAATTCTGCAAGGAAATCAAAATGCTTCTTGAGGTCTGTGGCAAGGATTGCTTCAATCACTAAGAAACGAAAGCGCTTGAATTCTACATGATCAAGGTTTGATAAAAAGTTGTATTCTGGTCGAGATAAGAAAAGATTCCAGGCAGATGCAGCATGGTGATTTTCTAAGACTGATCTGTCATTGTAGAGAACAGCCTGGGGGGACGGGGGTGTAGGGAAGAAACAACAAAAAAAAACAAGCAAAGAATTGTAAATTACACAGAGAAATTTTAAAGTCATAATTAAACATTAACATTAGGCAACAATAAAAAAAAAAGTCTGGTCTTCTAGTTTTGGGGTTAAAGTGACACAAAAATGACAAGTGAGGGAAAACCCTCCAAACTTAACCATTAGCAAAGTTCTGTTTCTTTAAAAGTCCTTAACAATGTCTTTGTGATGGCTACATTCAGACTGTAGGCACACATACACAAACCACTTAAGACTTTGCACAGTGTATGTGTGTTTTACATCACTCAGTGATGCAAAAAAAGAAAATAAGAAAATGTTAAAAATATATCTAACTCTACGCTTTAAATTCCTCTTAATTGTGTTGGAAAAACAAAAAAAAAACAAAAAAAAACCACCAACAAAAACCCAAAGCAACAAAAAGAAAAAGATAAACAAGAAACCATAACAAATAAAAAATCCCACCACAAAAAGGACTCCAAAACACATAAGAACTGTCATAATGGAAAATGATGCAAAGTATCACTAATTTTCAAAGGGATATTTTTAATACTGATGCAGAAATTTTAACTGTAAATGAGCTAACTAAAATATAAAAACAGTAGCAGATTTTACTCACAGCTTCCATGTTTATATAATACACCCTATAAAATAATTAATCCAGTATAGATTAAACAGGACCTGGGGAAAAAAAAATCTTCATTTTGCCAATGCTTTTTGCAGTTTTTTGAAGAATGCTTGTATTTTGAAAATTGATGATGTATGTCTGTGTTGTTTGGTTTTGTTGCTCCTTGTATGCTGCTTCCAGCAGAAATATATCGGTGCCTACATCCTAAACTCTCTTTGTAATAGAGTGGTTGAAAACTGATTGGGAAGCTCATTTTCAAAGTCTTTACCTCCTAACGAGCTGTACCAGTTTCTGATCTATTGCTGTTGATGTTATTATTATTTAAGTTTCTCATCTGTAACTTCCTAAGAGAGATCCAAGTAGCAATCGTAGTTGCTTATACAGACCCATGGTCTCTATGAAATAAGCCTTTATTCTATCCTGCACTGATTTATGTTGTTATTATCAATTTTACAAATTGAAAATTGTTTCTACACACATACACAGCCAATACATACAAAACACGTCAGAATTTAACAGGAAAGAAAAATAAAAATACTACACAGGTATAGTACACATTAATTTCCCCATTTCTTAAAACAGGCCTTAAACACTTAAATCCTAAACAACTTACTTTAGGGATAGAGAATAGAAAAAAAAATGTTTATACTGATTTCAGACAGAAACAAGTAATTTTCTGTGTGAAGAGGTTCTTACCTGAGGTGCATTTGTGGCCACTAGGAAAGCATTTGTACGTCCAGGATGATCATAGTCATGCATGGCAGCTGCTACATACAAAGCCATCAATTCCAAAGCAGGAATGTTTGATGCCAGACAACCATAACTGTCATCAACAATAGGACAGCTTTTGGAAGAAGTGTACATGACTTGGACTGGGGCAATACCACTGGCTTCGTCTAAAAAGAAAAAATTCAAAGTATAAAACCAGAATAATTTTTAGAACAGTATTTGTAAGACATTATAAATGTGTATGAACAGCTAGACACTGTTGCAAACATGGTATAGTTATCCTTGCTGTCCTGAAGCTGAATAGTTGGCAAAGACTTATATTTTTAAAAAAGTCATAATAATCTTTACAGATAAACAATTTTGAAGAAAAGTTGAAGTGCCATTGAGTTGCAAATTGGTAGCACTAACAGAGAATTCTACTGTTTGTCTCCAACCTGAATTAGTCCAAGAAAAGATTAATCTGCACCTTCCTTAATATTTCTATAATTTGCCCATTTCTTGAACTTGCAAATCTACAAGAAAACCTGGAGGGGGGCAGTGGAAACTACTGCAAAAGAAATTAACTGTGTTAATTTAGAAATATTTGCATGATAAGAAGATTCACAGTTTTATTATTCTCTTTCCCATGGACAAAGTCACTCCTTCAAAAAAAAAAAAAAAGGAAAAGGAATAGTACTTATTTCATCAATGCATACTCTAAAAAGAATCCCTTTGCCTTAATAGAATAAGCAGGGATTAAAAGCCTGAAAATATTTCTACTGCAAGTTTCCATGCAATAAGGGTCAAATCTCTTATTTTAGTTTTTCCTTTTTTTTTTTTGTAGAGGAGAATAAAATTATTTTTTTCACTTTTCTTCTGTTAAATCTCTAGTCCCAACCCATTTAACACTTGGAGAAAGAAAAGGCAATAGGGTGAAATCAATAGATATGGACAAACTTGGAATAAAGAGAAAATTCCAGCCCCTTAAAAGCCACATGGCTTGTGTCTTGTCTTTTTCTACTACACATATAAAACAGACCTCTTGGAGAGTGCTTGATTTCCCCCTCTTATTTTTCTGAAATACAAACCATTTAGCATGAAAGTCTATGTTTACAATCTTTTCTTATATATATATCCTTTACAATCTTTTGTTATATATATCCTTTACTTGTAGGCTAAAATTTGGTAAAAAATTGCAGATTCTGAATCGAAGAGTTAATTCTGTGAAGTCACAGACAACACAAAAGCACGTTTCACTGGAAGTAATTTCACACAACATTTGAATTTGGAGGTATCACTTCCTTTTCAGGGATGCTTTTATGCAGTTATTGAGGTGGTCACTTCAGCGTTTGGAAGTCTGTATGTGATACCTTGTAGAAAATTCTAAAATATTAATTTTTATACTAAAGCCATTAAGGAGAACTTCAATTAAGTTAAATACCTTGGTATTTTTTCTTTGGTCTATTTAACTTTCCAATAAAGTTAAGAAATATTAGCCTAATGTATTTCAAATGCTAAAAATACCCTGACTATAGCAGAATACAAAGGTTTCATTCAGCACAGAAAATTTATTAAGTGAACCAGTATTCTTGGCTAACAAGCTAACCATTACTCATCTAATAATTTTTCTAAGAGTCAATTGCATGATATTTCTGAACGGTGTGTGCTTTGTGTTTTTTTTTTCTACTGCCTTATATTAAAGTACAACAAAAAAAAATAGTGAGTCATAAGAATAATTAGATATTTTCTATAACATTCTTCAGCAAAACAAGAATAACCTGTGTGAAAACATACCTATATCACTCTCCATGATATGCTCATTACGGATTTGCTGAAATCCAGGAATGGGTCGTGTGGTCAGGTACCACACTGCATGGAGAACATCCGTGGCATGGATACGATTGTGATCTGAAAACCAGCAAAATACAGTTAAAAAAATAGCATCTGAAATGTCATCAAAAGGAATAATGGAAACAAACAAACAAACAAAAAAAGTACAAAATGTATTGTATAAGGGAGATTCTGATTAAATATAAAAGGAAAAATAGAACTTAAAATGTTAGTAGTAGATATATGTATCACTGAACATTTTTAAGGCAGTTAGGTAAACATCAAACACTGTCTATGCACACTTCATCCCAGCTGGGCCTCAGGAAGGGATTAAATGGCCTTTTAAATCAATAATGGTGAGAAGCAAGCATGGCCTGCAGCCTGATGCCTACAAGCACCTGGGCTGGGCAAACATCTGTGGAGTGGGGAAGTGTGTTTTTTGTTTTGTTTTCCAATAAATTTGGCTGTCTGCACACCGAGGTGAATAACTACCACCAAAACTCTCTATTTTCTTCTTATTTCATTAAGGACCTCACCCAAACTTCTGTTAAATCAGCAACTATTCTCCCATTGACTCCAGTGTGTTTGATTCAACCACTAATTCAAATTCTTTCAGATTATCTTCAAACACCAAATTAACAAATTCCGTTTTAGAATCCATCCACTTTGTCCTGTAACTCATTAGACCCGTTCTAAGCTCTGTCAAGTGCATTCATTAAAAATACACCAAGCTGCCTAGAAATACAAATGCAGACAGCAAAGGAGAGACGCTGACATAAAAATTCCATGTGCAACCAGGGAGCACTTACAGGGAATATCCCGGTAGCCGTTCTCTAGCGCACGGAAGTAATTCATGAATTCTTGAGTGGGGATTTTGAAAATTTCGAACAAGCCAGTGTCCTGGAACAAGGTGTAAGTTACCTAAACAAAGAATAAAATTGATTTAAGTCTGAAAAATACACCTATGCGTGTTCTGGTTTGTCAGCCTTAAAGGTGTTCTTGTTTTTGGAATTTTACTTGCCGACAGACATGGAAATCACTGAAATTCCACTAGAGATTATCAGATTGCTATTGTCAGAGGGATATAGTCAATAAATTTTTAGCACAAAAATGTGGATTTTTATGATCTTCTCAATAAAGAATAATACAATCTTTTATTTCATTACAGACAATACTATGCACTACTGATTTTTAATAATATACCCCAACATTTTTCATAAGGCAAAATAAGTCATGTTTTATTCCATTAGCGACCTAAAAAGAAGAAATTTATACTCTGACTTATTATTCAAAACTTCAAATTATGTAATTATAAGAGCAGAGTCATTAATAATGAAACAAAATTAAGAGAAACAACACCAGCCCCCCAGTACTGTGGATGTTTTTTGAGACTTTCGCAAAGAGATTCTATTTCTTGTATTTATTATGATTTATCTTGAGTAACAAAATGAGCTGATAAATGAAGAAGTATTTCCAAAAGGTCCTCAGAATACTCCATGTATGTATATAAACTATTTATTACGGTTTACATGTAGAACTTAGTGTTCTTCAAAGCCTAATCCCCCCCCAAGGCTGCAAATATTTAAAAAAAAAAAATAAAACAAGTCACTGCTACTCATTTTCATAACTTTTTTTCCTAGACACAGGAGAGGAACAGGAAGTTCTGAAGTGTGGGAGGTGCTCAGAGGAGCTGCAAAATTAGGGGACATCACTCCAGGGTGGAAAACTAAGATGCTGGAAATAAAACTGTTTAGTGGTCAGATCCGAAGCTCCATGATTGCTAAATCCACTCTAAAGAAGGAGACAGAAGCTTCCAGATGACCTTGATGAATGGGAGAAGCTGGGGAAAAACAAACAGAATCCTACCTTTGCACCTGCCAGCAGATTGGAATCAGCAAACATTAAACTGAACAGAAGAGCTTAGTAATAAGTCAGAAAGAGATAAAAGGGATGCTACATGCACAAAAGAGCATGGAAAAAAATCCTACTGTTTGTAGGATCAAGAGGCAAAAGATTTCCTAAAAGATCACTTCTCTTTCCCCACAGGTGCAGTGCAGGCAGAAATACTTTACTGAAATAAAGAAAAAAGCAATGGTTGACCAACAGAGTAGTAATTCTGAAAGCAGGAGGTAATTTTGCAGAGCAAATGGCAGATTATGGCAAAACCTAGTGAGTGTGAGTCTAACCTATTTACACTGTGAATAAAATCCAGAAAAACCGGAGCACGTTCTCTATAGAAAACACATTTTTTGTGGCTTAGAGTGACATGGAGTACATGAGAACTCATATTCCTGTTTTTCAATATAGCATTCACATAAATGTTGACTGCAAAACTTCTTCATGGTCTGAACAAAGGACAGCTTTACATACCCTCCTCATATAATAAAGGACAACAAACCTGACTAAGGATCCTTCCAGACTGCTCTCCCATTTCTTTTACAAGGTCAAAAACTTGGAAATTCCAATTGTTCATCTTCTCCATTAGTGAATCATGGTCTAATAACATTGTTTCTAAAGTAGAACTCTGTTCCACCTGTATAAGATTAAGATACTTTATCGTCTCTAAAATAACAATGAAAACTAATTTATCAGCTGTGTTGGCAAAAAAAGCCTTGAAAATGATAAATCATTAGTAAATTTATTGAATGATGCTGTAACTAGGGCTATAATAAAATCATAAATCAATATCACAAATAGCACATTTAAAAGTTTGAGTTTCCCTGTTCGGGGCAGCAGATTCCATAGATCTGAGACCGTGCTAAATTTTCCTTCTTATTTATTTTTAAACAAGATGAGTTAATAAAACAAAGCAAATGTAAGTATAGGCTAACCAAAGATTTACTGAGCTTTAAGAATAGGTTAATTGGACAAGCTTTAAAAACAGCTGATGTATAATACACAAAATGTTAATAGCACTGTATTGAACATTCCTTTCTAAGTCTCACTGCAACTGTTGAATCTTTCATAAACTTCCAAAAGAAAATATTAGTGTTTGAGCATACCCTCTCAACATGAAATCTACACAAATCGATATTGATCAACAAAGCCAATACAATCACAACCCGTCCTGTCATTTGCTAGTGATATTTATACAAAATAAACAATTGTTAAATGATTATTTGAATTCCGACCATGCACCACAACCCTTTAGAAATTACTGTTTTAGTGTTGCAAAGGCCTCTTCACAGCAAGTTAGAAATGACAAAGAAATACTGAATTGAGAAAAGTTATTGCAAGTTGTTTTTTTTTTTTTTTCAATTACATGCTTACAAGCAGTTTATTTTGTGTTTGATCGATCATTTCCTTCCTTTCATCTTTCCTCTTCTCCATATTCACATCTCCATAAGAATCTTGGGAGACATTAGCACTTGCAATTTCACCTTAGAGAAAACACATACAGAAATACTATATCAATAATTGATTTGTAAATTACTACTGTCTAATAATTTTCAACTGATCATACAGATTTGTCACAGAAATATGAGTAATAGTTTGTTTCTGAACAATTTTATTTAAGAAATATGCAAAAACGAAGTAAAAAAGGACAAAATTTATTATTTATTTAAAGATCAAGAAAAGCCAAAAGCATAGCTTTTATTCAAAAAAATTGGTTCAGTGACTAGTTTAGTTTAGTTGCTAGAGCACTTGTTTGATACATGGAGCACAGAAGTATAAAGGTATTAGTGGAGGCCTGTTTTAAAATCCAGTATTTTATAGACAATATTTTTTCTTTTTTTGGTTACTCTAAAGCATACAACAAAGTAAAATACATAGATTAAAATATAGGAAAAAATTATGTAGAAATAGAAAAAAATTAATTTAACTGGTTTAATAAAAAAGCAGCAAGCTGATATCAAGCATTTGTGTATTTTGAAATCCTACCTGATTTTCTGTCTCTGTATTCTGCAAAGTCTGGTTCTGGTATTGGAACAGGCTTGAGTATCTGACGTCCACAGCTTACAGAATACATGAAAAATATTTACAACATTCAGTAACTTTCTTCTTTTGCTACTTCTGTCTTCTACTGAAAAATATCTGCAGATCACTTTTTTTTTCTAAAAATGTTTGTGAAGGTTCCTTCAACTGAGCATTTTCTCCTAAATTTGGCACCCACAGATTTAGTCTGTCCTAAGATAATCAACTTCCACCTCCCCCAGACTTCGACCCCTGAATTATTGAAGTAGTGCTCATAACTAAGAAAGTACTCAGAAACACAGAATCCAATCCCCAGGTAAGAAGCCCTCCTTTTCTGAAATTCCATGGAATATTGTTCCTCTGCAATACCAGCTGCTGAGAAGGATGGGCCTTGTCAAAGCAGAGACACACATTCAGCACTCTTTGTTCTGCCCTGGATAACACAGCTACAGATTATTATGAGATTTATGCCCTTTTTCAATCCTAGTGGGGGTAAAAGTCTTATTTTTTTTTTAATTTATTTTTTGGTTTTCATTTTAATTGCGTTCTTTTTAACCCATATGAAGTCACTGAAATGATAACAGAGTTCACAGTACCTGCTACACATATAACCTACAGGTGTTTTAACTGGCTGCTGAAAATCTGGAGAGCTGGGTGTGTGTCCTGGAGGCTTGTGGATGTTAATGCTTGGTTTGGTGAGGAAATCAGCAGTGTCAGGGAATTCTACAGGTGACCAGTTGCTGAAAGCCCCACTGGAGACAGATCCATGGCTCGGTGAACCCACAGGACTCAGGCCAGGAGAAGCACCTGCCAAAACAAACATTACATGGGGTTCAGATGACAATAAAGATGTTTATCGTTTGCAAAGACTGGGTTTAAACAACGAGGGACATGCTGATGTTATTTTAGTGCTATGTTGACATGAAAAAACCCGTGATGTGTCATTCTGTTACTGTACAAATTGCATGATCCTACCTGCTCGCCTGGGACCCATGTGATGAGCCAAGGTCACAGAGGATGATCTTTGCTTTGGTATGGTCAGCAAGTTGCCACCAAAAGACCCATTTGAGTGAGATCCTTGGCTGAAAAGAAAACAGTAAGGGTTTTTTTGTTTTTTTTTGTTTTTTTTTACTTTGTTTCCTACTTTGTCTTCCACTTCTATTAATAAAATGCTTTTAAAATATCTACGTTGCCCTGTGACAGGTCCACCACCATTCAAGAAAGAGAGAATACTACAAAGCAGATGAATTCAAAACCAACTAGAAAATATATGTCAATTGCATGAAATAAAAACTGCTGCATACTGACTGAAAGCAACAGAAAACTTAACACAGTCCTAAAACGATGCAGTAAATACACTCAGACCACGTGTGATAGGTTTTACTTTCTAACAGGCTGCTTTCCTTGAACATTTGAAGCAGGCTGTTTCCTAACAGACCTGAGGATTGACTGCCCTGGAAATACAATGAAAACCTTAAACAGCCACATAAATTTTGCATATTCAATTATTTATTTTATTTATTATAAGCTTTTAACTAAAGCTGCTTTTGACATGCATTTTGCTCCAGAGCCCAAATCCTTTGACTCAGTTGCTCAATCCTGCCATCTGCTGTTCCAGGGACGAAATTTTGCTCCATAATTTAAAATCATATTTCCTTTAGAGAACAGAAGTGCATTATGCAATTAAAAATAACCATATATGTCTACTTCAAAGTGAATATAGTTAACGTTAAACTATCTTGCTTCAGGATGGGAAAATAGTATTTACCAAAACTGATTTATTCCTTCTTAAGCCGATAGCAAAAAAGTCCAATACAGAAATAATACTTGATCTCCCATCATTAGTTTAAATACATGAACATGAAAAATTCAAGAATAAACATGGATTTATTTCTGTGTATCTCCAGCTACCGGAAAGGGTCCAGCGGAGGCCATAAAGATGATGAGGGGTCTGGAGCATCTCCCATGAAAGGAGAGACTGCAGGAGCAGGGCCTGGTTAGTCAAGAGAAGGCTGAGAGGAGATCTCATTAATGTATATAAATATCTCAAAGGTGGGCTGAGAGGATTGTGCCTGACCCTTTCCAGCAGTGCCCTGCAAGAGGAGGAGGAGCAATGGCCAAAAACTGAAACACTACAAGCTTCACCTCAGCATGAGGAAGAACTTTACCTTTTGAGCCAGTGTTTGAATGAGAAACCAAGTCAAAAATCTGCATACAAACAAAACAGAAGTTCCCAAGAGGTGCTTTTGAATAGTAAGGAAAGTGAGGAAACCCTCTGTAAATCTACACTGAGGCTGCAGCAGGAGGGCTGAGCCTCAAATTGAAATCTAACCGTTGCTAAGGCAAAAGCAATTCCTCTGTCCCTGGTTATTTCCAGTGGATACAAGCTGGGGAGGTTCACCTGGACACCAGCAACCAAGCCAGCAGGAAAACATAACCTTTTAATAACTACTACTGCTTGTAATAAAATAAATCTTCAATTATACTTCATACACAAACCAGAATTAAGTCTTAAAATCTCAAAGATCATACTTTATACAAGGAGGAAAAATCACTGAAAAGGCCAAATTATTTAAGTGGTTCACTTTAATATTAAATATAATACTGATAAGCAAATTTTTGGACATGTGTATATAAATTTCCATCCACTACTAATAATTACCAGTTATCAGCATAACTCAAGTTTTCTTTTCTAAAACTGCATCTGCTACACTTTCTTTATGACCTATGTAGAACCATGTAAAGAAAAAAAAAAAAAAACAAACAAAAACCAAACCAAAGAAAAACACAAACAAACAAAACCATCCAAACAAGAAAAGCAAAACCAAACATATTTTTGCAGATTTCAGAAGCAAAGGCATACTCATTTATACATCTAAATAAAATTTAATATGTGAATTTTTACTAATATATAACAATACACAAAAAGAATAAAAAGCATTCCTTTTAATCTTAATTCAGAATGTTATCTTAATTCTGGAAATAAAAGCTC
The DNA here is from genome assembly GCF_963662255.1 of Cinclus cinclus. Taxonomy (NCBI): domain Eukaryota; kingdom Metazoa; phylum Chordata; class Aves; order Passeriformes; family Cinclidae; genus Cinclus; species Cinclus cinclus. Next base: position 12,681,382 of record NC_085051.1, on the reverse strand, counting down.
TAAATTTGCACCATATTTACTAACAAGTAGAGAGGAGATGGCTATCTTAATGTATCTTACACCTTGCTTGATGAGTGGAGGAATAATAAACATTATAATACACACAACAATGGCTACCAATCACAAGAAAATTGTCTTACCTTTTTAATTACATAGAGATATATGGAAGTTGGCAAGTGATATATATATACATATATATATATAAAATAAAAAGAAGGAGGAAGTCAGTACAAGTTTAGACACTAGTTTGTTTTGCAATCATGTATGTTGGACTTTTTTTTCATTTCCTACTCAAGCTTATACCGAGGCCTAGTTACTATGACAGAGCACAATATTTAACCTCAGAATGACCTGATTTCTACTTAAGACCAACCAGAGTTACAAAGCACAGTACATAATTAACTTTCCCAGTTTATGCTGGCAGAATTTGGAGACTTAATTCACAAGACTTTACATCAAACACTTCTGCTGCCAAGTTCCACCATTATTACTGCCTTTAAAAGGCTGTTCAGTGCTTACCTTGGTGTGTTATATTCCTGATGGGATCTCTTGCTAATGTTACTCCGTTCCCATCTAGATGATGTTGATTCTATGGGTGACAAGCCAGAAACTCCTGAGGATCGTCTCAGCTGTGGGGTTGGCAGGCTGCTCCTGCTACTTAATCCCTGTCGAGTAATTTGACCATGGTTAAAATCCATGGAAGTAAAAGCAGATGTTGAAATTTTATTTATGGTCTGTAAGGGCAATTTATTGATCATTATTATAGCAAAACAGCTGATGTGGTACCTTATCACAGTTATGGTATCTTACTCCAGGTACTCCAAGGGCAACAAGACCAGGAGATAGGAGATGAGCATGCTCAGGGGTTTGCCTAGACAACTTCTACTTGCCTAGGCTGTGAAATCTGTCAAAATCATGAGTGTTAATAACAGCAGAAATCCACCCATCTGGCAAGCATTCTACTGTCATACACGAGGAAATCCGGGGACAGTTCTAGAGACGGTCCTGATGGAAGTGGAAAGTGTTTCTGTTGCAGAGTAGCCTTGCAATGGTTTTTGTCTCATATTTAACTTTTTTTTTTTTTTCTGAATACTGGGCAGCTCACACTTCCAAGAAACCCAAGGGGCAGGGTTAGCCAGTTAGCCCAAATTTCAGCCTACTTCTAGTTACAATTTTTTCCTTGTTTTTAATTCCTTTCCTATCAAGGAGAACAGGCAATTCACCACTGAATCATCAAATGATCTCTGTTGGAAGGGACCCTAAAGATCCTCCAGTTCCAGCCCACCCTGCCTTGGACAGGGTGACCTTTCCCTAGACCAGATTGCTTGTGTAAATAATTCCTCTGCACCTTTCCTACAGGCTCCCTTCAGGTACTGGAAGACCACAATGAGGTCACCCCAAAGCCTTCTCTTCTCCAGACTCAACAATCACAATTCTCTCAACCATTCCTTGTAGAAGAGATTCCTCAACCCTCTAATCAACTCGATGACCCCCTAATCAACTTGAAAATTATAACTGAACATACTTTGGAAGCCAGTCAGGGAAGAGAAATAAAGATGCACATAATATAAAAATATATATATATGGAGGAGACCTTTTATAGTCCAAGTCAGGGAAAGAGAGAATGGGAACCTTTCAAGATCACACATTTTGATCCATAATATTTTCTTTGCTGTGTTATAACCAGGAATTTTTGCTCACTTACCTGGTTTTTAAAAGCAAAACAAATTTTTCTCTTGCAGTAACATACATAGGGGGAAATATTTGGGCTTACACTTAAGCATATAACAAAGCCAAACAATTATTGAATGATCGTGGCAAGCATTAAGGAAATTTCTACACAGAAAATACCCAAAACTTGAGAGAAAACTTATTTTTAAAGAAGGACAAAAAGAGAATAGCTGTGAAAAAACATAATATCTCAATCTCACATACTCTTTATAGCTGGTCTCCAGCAATGAATAGTTTTCATTTTACACGATTTTGACTAGTTATGAAGAAATTTTAAAAATCAAAAAGTATGCCAATCCTTAGCAGCTTTCAACAAAAAAAAAAACACTGAATGACTGTGATCCCTGCTCAACTGATTTCTCTGTGTATCCATGTGACATTACAAGGAATTTCATATTGCAGTGGTTCTGCAGGATCTTCCACAGAGTAACCTGTAGACACTGAGTTTTTCCCCAAAAAATTTGACTCCCAGAAGATATTACACAGGCTAAATCAGGCTCAAAAATACTAAGTCAACAAGATGACCAGTTTGGGACAGGTTGCCCCGTTCCTGGAAATATAAACAACTACAGGGCATGTCCCAGAGCAGCCTCCAAAATAAACAGCCTCAAGCTGTCAATGCTGGGCTGGAATTATTAGCTCTGGTGCTCTGCAGCTGAGTTCCTATATTTTATTTTTTTCCACCACATTTCTTAGCATTTCATATAGAAACTACACTCTTGCTTTCACTTATGAACCCTGAGTAATGGAGAAGTGACAGTAGATTTTACACTGGTCTCATAAAGGGATTTGCTGAAGAAGAAGAAGGGATATTTTTCCTTTTACACAGCTGATTTGCTTCTGCATGATGGCTGGTTTGCTGTCCACAAGAGTAAATTTCTTGGGGAAAAAGGTCAATGAAAAAGCCATACAGACAGTAATGGTTAGATAAAGAACGTGGAAGCATCAAGAGCTGCCCTGTTTGTCTCATATCATGAGACTGACATCTCCAGTTTATATTTGCTGTTATTTTGAGGAATGATGTGGTCAGTGTGCAGACCAGTGCTTGTACCTCTCTATCCATCAACCACCTGAATTTGCATTTTAGTACCTATCTCCATTTCATTCAATGTAGTTTCACAGCTGGTCACTTTTGACCTTAAACATTGTCCATGGGTACTAGCAGAGAACCTGGTACGCATACAGAAGCATTCTTTCTAAATTAATTTCCTTAACCTATTTTTTTTTTTTAATTGCAACACACACATGAACGAAAATAAAAGCTAATCGACCTTGAGCAGTTTCCGGTCTTTTTCAGCAGGATCCTCTATTTCAGGACAGGGGAAGAAGCCAGGGAATGGTGTGAACGGGCTGGCCTTTGGCCTGCATGCTCCTGAGAAAGCACCAATGAGGCTGTTGATGCTTCGAAGGGAAGAGATCACATGTGGTGGCAGGCATGGGTCGCTCAGGAGCTCCGTGAGCAAGTTCCGAGCCTCGTTCAGCACTGAGAGATCAACCCCGCTCCCGCTGCCAGCACTCTGGAAGAGATGGAATTATGACAAACTATTAACATGTCAAAACGCCTCGCGGCATTCTTTGTTTTAAATAAGTACCTTACGCGTTGCGAACTTGACAAAAATAAATTGTTTGAAAAATCAATGCAACGTAATTTATTTTAAAGAAAATGCATGTAGACGTTCAGACAGCAGTGTCTGCAGGTTTTTGTCACGCAATAAAAAGTCATTTGCAATTCAACGTTAGCTTTCAGTTCATTTTTCTCTATTTGAAATCTGTTGGCAAATTTTTTCCATCTCCATTTTCATTACTTTGTCTCAGCATTAAACTTGGTATTCTTTCTCTTCCAACAATATCAACAAATTTTGGCAGTCAAGCTGTTAGAGCCCCTTACAGCAGTAGTTTCCACAACTGCATAATTTTTATTAACCCTGATTCTACTGAAAGAAATTATAAAAAAATTGTCCAAAAAAAGTGATTAGTTTTAATTTTGCATAATTCTCTGAATGGGAACAAGAAGAGCTTACTAGAATATAAGATACAGAGGGAAAAATTAGGCAAATATAGCATCAACAGAAGAACTGAAATTTGACAGCTTGAACAGTTTTGAATAAATTGATAGTTTTGAACTCTGTACTCAATCACATTTCACAAAAAAACCCCAATTAAATTCATGATATATTGACCTGGTAATAGGGCTTGTACCACTGCTTCAGATCCCAGTCCCAAAGTATCATCTGTAAAGATATAAAAAAAAAAGAAGAAAGTATTAATAGGTGATGTGCTAATGTTGGAAAAAAGCAATGGTATAGATTTTGACTATGTGATACAATGAGAAATGTTTCTCCCTTGATTTTTTCGTATGTAATTTGGGCCATACTCTCAGTTAATGCTGCCCAGCAAGAGCCCTACAGAAGAATTTAAAGAAATTGCATGCAACAGAGCTATCGTGATGACAGAATAATGTGGCCTTATTTCAATATTTTTGGATCGCTTATAAATCATTTGACATTGCACATTAAATCTGGTGGTAACAGTGCTTTCCTGCTCCAATTCACCTCAATCTACAAAAGCAAATCTAGCCTAAAACCTCCAAAGTATTTTTTCTTTCCAGAATCACTCAAACAGAAACAATTTTGTAAATACAGTGAAGAAAGCATTACATTAAAACATGTACTTTTAAAGGGGGCAAAAATCTCTCCAAGGAGAGGTTAAAAATTAGTATTTAAAAAAAGCATTTTCTGTTTGCAGGAGGTTTTGTTAGGCTTTGCTTGAACAGAGCTACAAAGCCCCATGTTCTGAATAACCTCACTAAACCCACCAAACCCACAAAAGAACGTCAGCAACACAATCTGAAGATGCTATCAGCTTCAAGTACGTCAACAGCACTCACTTAATTTGTCTTCTATACTGACAAAAAATGAAAACAACATACAAGAAATGAAATTCAGATGTCTGTTCTGTTTCAAATGTTTTCAGTCTTCATGACTTCTTGACAGACGCTAATTATTCTCTGATAAATTAATTCATTTGCAAAACGTGTACTCGCAAATTAAATATAGCTTTCCACTCTTTTACATAGCTACAGAGCACAAATAACATGCCAATACCCCACTTGGTAATTCATATTTTGCAATCCTGGAAGCTTTTCTTATTTTTATAGGTGAGAAGTAGGTATGTTTTTGTTCTTCTGGGAGTAACAGCACTTCCATGGAGAAAACACAATGTTCCAGCCTGGAGCTTGCCCAGAGGAAGGTGCAGAAAGTGTCGAAAAAGAAACACAGGTGGGGACATGTCAGCAGTGCCCAGGCAAGGGAGACACTTAAAAACTCTTTTTCTCTTCGGTTATCTGCACAGAGATGCCACTAAACTGTGTTTAAAGTTAATAGATATGATATCCACTTGCTAGGAAAACTGAAGAGATGTGCCATGAATATGTGCTTGAACTAGGAGTAAGTTGATCTTTGTCAGAAAATCGTACTGGGTAGCACTGGTCAAAGCGAGCAGATCAAAATCAAGAATTAAGAATTTAGGTATTTGAGAGTTTGTGGGATTTTTTTAAGTGAGTAATCAAGTTACCATGTCCCTCTTTTTTTTTTTTTTTAATTGTCTGCCACGGACGAGCAGTAAGATAATGACCAACATTCTCTGGCCATACCCACTTTGCCATGATGCATTTGGTTTTAGAAACATCTTGTCAGGCTGGCTTGTGTTTTTTTTTTTCATTTGTTTGTTTGTTTGAGTGGTTTTATTAAATTTTCTTCATTGTGAAGCTTCTCTTTCTAGATGGATGATTCTTTATTGTACTGAACATCAGTAAATCTTTTGGTTTCATTCTGTCCTCGCACACAGAGACTGCATTAATCTGCTTCATTAACTTTTGCCTCAATCAGCAGCAAAGATCAGCTGTCCACATGGGTTTTGTTAGTTGTATTAGTAACCTTTGATACTAATGGGCCACAGAGTTGCATCAGCTCACTCCTAATCTTGCAGCCTCCATTAGGGGACACAAAAGAGGTTTCCCTCTTAGAGTATTTTATTTTTCTTTTAAATATGTGGTATGTTAGTTTATTTTATTGGCTACAAATGAGCTCGCAATAATCATAAAAAGACCCCACATTTAACAAACAAAAAGCCAAACCAATAAACATCTTGCTTACTCCAGAAAATTTCTGAAACAAACCATTTACTGCAACTCATTTATTTATCCTTTAAGCCACATGTACACATAAGCTACAATTTTGGGGGTCAATCTTTGTGACTAAAAAGGTTCAAAACCTTCCTTTTGGTTTTAGCCCTGCTACTGTAAATAAATAGGTTCTTGTGACCCATGCTCATCCAGTAAACACAAGGCAGAAAAATCTTCCAGTCTACTTTCAATGCAAATAATTGTTTGGTACTCTAAATGCTGGGGCATCGTTTTATACAGAGTTTTATTTACATGAAAAATTTTGCAGCTTGGATTCATCACTGAAAATTTTCTGTTGTCAATTAAACCAGAAAATTTAAGCTTCTCCACTGATACCAATTTTACAGCAAAGAAACAAAAACAGTTTTGAAATTAATAGAAGTTCAGTTTCCACGTGCTTTGCTATCAGATTTTTCTTTAATTCATTATATATATCACCATTAATTAGAAGCCATATCTCCTGAGAGAAGACAAGGCAGTATATCGACACAGCTAGCAAGCTACCACAGTCTGTCACATTTTCAGGGGTCATTCCACCTGCCACACAGCCAAGTAATTAAAATTAACTGATGAGAAGTTTACGTGCAAAGAAGCAATCTCTGCTGCTAAGCACGGCTGGGGAAAAAAAACAAAACAAAAACAACAACAAAAAAAAACCCTGCAGATCTCTAAACAACGAATATTTTTCCATGGTAAGTCCGACTTGGTACATGTCTGCACTAAGCAAACCCTCGCAGGTCAGCAGTGAAAGTGGGGTTACCTTTCCCCTTAGGTGCTTAGAACACACCACAAGATGGCACTCAAAATCCAAAAAGCCTCCCCCACAACAACAATCTCGGGAGAAAGCGGCAGAAAGCAGCAGGATATTACTATATTCCTTAAAACATCCTCTGCAGAATCGTCAGGGTTTGAAAGACAAGGAGGGTGACAATTTTAAAGCTTAACAGCTGATAAATTCTATTTCTCCGTTTAAAGAAGAATTTTCTCCTTAGCATTAAGAAAATTTTACACTTTCTATCACTACCTACCAGACAGTTTAAGTAGCCTAACTCCATGCCTTGCAAGTTAAATCTGGAATACTAAACAAGCAGCATTTCTGGCATTAATTTTTTGTTGAAAGCTTAGTATTCGAAGTTTTATTTCATTACTGCACATCAACAAAAGTTACAAGATGTTCCCAGAGTTGCACTAACCTTACAACAGGAGTGAAAAGACACCATTTATTTTGACCTACTGTGGACAGACCAAGAGACCTTAAAATAGGTCTTAGGCAGAGCCTCAGCAATTTCTGATTTTGCAACCATGAGACTTGTTGCAGAAAGATCTGGGCTCTGTAATACTAAGATTTTGTAATCCATTGCACATAACGTTCTTCCCTCACTCACCTCCTCCATCAAGAAACACCTTATCTAGGACGGGCTTGAGTCATAAAAGTTCCAAGCTGCAGCTCAGACCTCTGCTTAGTACCTCACACACTCTGGCTTTGCGCGTCCATCGCCAGCGGCAGCATCGCAGCAATCGCACGTTTCAGAGCTCCTCTGAAAATCAAACTTCAGTGGGCTCTGACACTGCAGGACTTCTGAAAGGTGCCAGATCTATAGCCATTCCCACCAGAAATGGGTACAGGAAATTACCAGTGAGACTGGAGGAGAAGTTCTCCTATCAGCCTGACTCCAACCCCAGTTTATCCAGAGAGCCATGAACACTCTTTCCTGGCTTTTATCATTGCCTGACAAGCTGATCAGGGGTTGGAAGGACAGCTTCAGTAGAAAATAGCTTCAAATAGAAAAAAACAAAAAAACCTAACCTAAATGAAAACCCACACATACATCATGCCTTATTCTGTAACAGTCAGGGTCTGCATTACTTTTAACTATAATAATTGAATCTATTCAGCCTCTGAAATAAATTTCAACATGGTTAAAAGAAGATAAGCCAGATTATAGAACCCATTTAAACACAAGTGACTTTTCCCACTTTGGCCATCATCACGCAGCGTAGGTCAAACTGAAACTTGTCACTCAAAACAGGCTAAGAGCCTCAAGAGAAGGAATTTGCATCACTGAAAATAAGTTTTTTAAAGGTTAATAAAGTTGCTAAAGAACAAAAAATTCTTCCCAAAGTTGCTGTTCTGAACAACAAACACTGTGTTCAGTACTATGGTGTTCAGTCAGGTCTCAGGAGATTTTAAATACCTGTCACTTAACAGATATAAGCAGAAAAATTGACAGTAGGCGTCAGGCCTTTGTTCTCAAACAATAAAAACAATACTTTCATGTACTTCAGGGGAGTTCCCATGCTATTTGAAGGCATGAAGAATATCAAGGTAACCATCACCAAAGCTTTAGGATGGCACTTTGGCAAAACTCGCATCCTTGGCATGTTAAAAAAATAACAAGGTAACAGCAACAGAGTCCTTCCCTAAACCAGCTTCCAGCTCCAGCAGCAAGGCAATGCTATTTTTCACAAAATAAAAGGCAGTAAGTGCTCCTCCAAGAAGTTTATAGTCAAAGTAAACTAAAAACAGAAATGGGAGAAGACAATCAAGGCAAACCAGCAGGGCTTCAGGGGGGGTTTGTTTTGTTTTTAATTACTTTTCCATAGAAAAGGTTGACTTTCCTATGGCAGTGCACCCAGTGGTTCCAGGCCGTGGAACAGATGTGTCTTCCAGAAGAGTTGGTGCCATGGAAGGTGGAGGATTTTTAGATCTTCTTTACACAAATACTACAACTCCATTTGTCTAAAGACCTGGTTTTTTTGTCTAAAGACCTGAAGCATTTTCAGCTTCCAAAGGCTTAAGTATGATAAAAGATTATGGATTTTACTTTAGTCAAGCTGAAAATTGCTGTACTATTACTACCACTGAAATTGCTATAAAAGTACACTAATCCTTTTTTTAAATCTTTTTTTTTAAATTTTATACTCAGAATATATTTGACTAGGAAACTGTGCAATAGTGCTTTCTTAATAATTTAATTTATATAATATAAAATCATATCAGCTTAGTTACTCCATTATTTGTTTGTGAAAAGTCATTGTAAGAACAATACTAACGCTTATACAGAGATTTAAAATACACAGTTACAAAAAAAAAGTTTTAAAAGTTGAATATAAGCCACACTATTCTCCATTCCCCAAGATGAAATGTGCACACTTAGGCCCCACAAAATGTTAAAATTTGTATCATTGCTATATGACTCCCTAAACTTAAAATAGGATTTTTGTTTCACTGATGATACTTTTTAGGATATTCAAGGTGTGCTTTAACTCTTGCAAAGAAAAGAAAACTTGTACTATTTGAGAACATCCATTCCATTCTCCAAAATTTTAATGGAGAAAAATGAGCCCAAAATTGAGTTTTCTACTTGTGACTGAGTCTTTCATTGATCAAATATAAAGGATTCCTAGTTGCCAGTAGCATCTGTTTGACACCATTAGGCATTAGCTCCGTAAATAAGTATTTCCATAGCAACCAAGCATAGAATTAACTAAACAATGAAACCAACACCACAGCAACTTGATTCAGAAATCAACTCTGCGAAAAATCACCTCATTCAAAAGCCAAATTCTACAACTAGATGAGAAATATATTTATTGCAAAATATTAAAAACGTTGCATTACATACCCACTTCTTTTCACGACTGCCTTTCAAATAAGATAAGATCCATTTCAGATAAGATAAGATTTCAGATAAGATCCATTGCTTTTATTTCTAGATTACTCTTTTGTAGCAACTTACAATCAATTACCATTTTTTAATCCATGTAATTTAATAACACCCAAAAAAAAAAAAAAAACCAAAACAGAGGGGTATGCAACCTTGAACTCTTAGGGGTCTTATTTATTATTAGAGGTCTTTACCCTTTCTGTAGAAAAGGCACATGCTGAAAAACAGTATGTTTTAAGCAGTTAAGTTGTGTTCAGTATGAAGGAAAGGTGATGCAACCAAAGAACGACTCTCAAACTAGAGGCAGCAGTATTTAGATAACAAAGACAACGTTCTGTTGCAAAATCTTGCAGGCCAAAACAGCAGCCACTTGAGTAGATTGTTGTGATCAAGACAAAATACAGCCTTCAGTACCATACTCTGGGCATTTAGAATCATGATGCTATTTCTCCACTCCCTAAACCTTCCCATGAAAAACAAAATGGAAGAGGGGAAAAAAATAGGGTATTTTTGGAACCCTAATACTTATCACTTCCTGCCTCCATACACAATTTATTTATCCAAGGTTATAAAATGGCCAATAGGTTGTGAAGCCTGCAGATAGCCACAATCTTTGAACAGAAGCTGTGTGTGCTTTCATGGTTCTGAGGTTTGGACACACATCCTGACGGAAACAGTCACATCCCCTATCCAACGGCTCAGTTGTTGACTCTGCTGCACTCTTCTATGAAAGACATTACTTTTGCTTTTTCAAGAGCCCTAAAATCTTCCTTCAGTGAAAGGAGATTTGCTTCTTCTTAGTTGCTTTAATTAACACTCTTCTATACACTAAATAGCACCTGCAGTATATTTGGCTGGACGTGTAACAAAGTGGACGGTGCAGGTGTCTCACCACCACAACGTTCCCAGCAGACTCCACAGTATCCTGATCTTCTCTGTAAATACAAATCTTTGACAAGAGCTGCACCTAAGTAAACTTTAATAAGCCACTTTAGAGTTTTCACAAGCTCAGTTACTATTTTCAGTAACTTTGCCCTCAGCACAGATACAAAAACAGCAAAAATGCTCCAGCGCATGCTGAAGTTTCAAAGAAGCCTCCAGCAAGCTTATTCTTACAGTTAATACTACTCCCTGCAAGCAGAAATATTTTTTTCTTTTTTGTTCGGCTGGGGTTTTGTTTCTTTTTTCACATGTTTGTTTCATTTGGTCGTTTTTAAAAAGACATTCTACTTCTGCTTTTGTACCCAGGAGTACCAGCAGGACAGCGCCTACTTTGTCTGCTGTAGAAAGTTCTCAGTTCTTACTGCTTGTTTCATTTGATAGGATCTTCTTTTATATACATGTATTTTTCAAGATCTTCAAAGGTTTCCAAAAGGTTCTAAAAGGTAGAAAATAAGAGGGCTTTTTTCTTATTATGTAGGTAATGAAAAAAAAAACCGTCTAAAACCACACTTAGGTCATTTCCTGTTCCTTCTAGGTTTTGTCAGACTTGCACGTCAGAGTAAAGGCCAACCAGTAATTTATGGCAACTGGGGGAGGGAGGGCTGGGGGTGGGGGGGGGAAGCCTGCTATGTGCAGATCCTTTAATTGTCCATTATAAGCATTTTCCTTTGGAGCATGTGGTTCTAATCACCATCAAAGGAAAGCAATAGTGCTAGGTGGATTACTGCTCTGCTCCGGTGTAGTTGCTTTGGTGTTCTGGCATTCTGCACCACTTTTACTGTCATCCAAAACCAAAGACTTTTTTTTTTTCTCATTTTTTTTTAAAAAGTGGTGTTTATTTTGCAGAAAGCAAGATCTAGAAATTGCTCCCCAAACATCCTTTTCCCATTTACCTACTGGCATTATTTTACAGTTATACACAGTAAAAGCCTTTACTGCTGTGTTGACACACACTTAATGCATCATGTTGGAACAGACAGAGGGAACAACCTCACATTTTATCTTCCTTCAATAGAAGGATATGCAAAAATCTTATGCTGAAATACTTCACTGAATGCTGATGTATTCTTAGTGTAGTAACTAAAAACAATTAGAGATGAACCAATTTCTTCTTCTAACTTATGCTTTTGAATCAATTGGTGTTTTTCCACCTATTACCCCAAAATACAGGTAAGAATCTTGGGTTTTTTCTTTTGAGCAAGCAAAGAGAAACTATTCCCTATGAACACATGAGGGTTTTTTTCAGAATTGAGCTGAAAAAGGGGGTTACTGAATTTTTCATCCAGTTTTCTCGCAAATTTTCTCTTTAAACTCTCATACATGCATATAAAAATACTTCTACTTTCCTCTCTCTCCACTCCCTCTCTAAAAAACAAGAAACATAAAATTAAAATGTACAACTCTCTTAGTAAAAAATTACCACGAATCTGAGAATGGTTAACATCAAATTAATTAGACCAAATGATCATCCAGTCTAATGTCTTGTCACCATCATCAGTAGTCACCTCAGGATAAGGATATTCTCAAGTAAACAGCTACACAGCCCAAGAATCCATATGTTACAATGCATATTGCATGTATATTACAGAAGTCAGTGGATTTTTCACCCTTGTCTTTCTCAGACTTAACATTCTGATAGCTCCAGCATCACACACAAAAGCATTTCACAAGTTAAACACAGATTTTGCAGAGTTCCCTTTCACTCTGGATCTGTCCTACAGTGAGGAAGCAAACAACCAGCAGCACTTTCATGCACTTCACCCACTGAACAAGTTGTTTTTGCAAAAGCTGGGAGTTGCTCTCCAGCTGACTTCAGGCACAAGACAAATTTTTTTCAGACTATGAGGTTGCATTTTCATATCCCTCAGGCTGCTTCAGAGACACAGCACCTTCAGCATAGCAAACCCTCTAAATTACTGAGCACTTCTCATTTGATTGTGTTAATTGCCATCTTAGGGTCTTTTATTTACAGAATTGCCACGGGGTACAGGCTTTACACAATTGAGTGTTGTTTTCTTTCAATGACTTGAGGGTGAACCAAAAAAGAAATATTACAGGGACTGGAGTTAGAGAAGTAAGCTGAAAGAAGCTGGTCAAGACTCCAAAGAAGATATTATGTCATAAAGGAAAGCAAATATTTCTGTAGTGCTTTGGTTGGAAGTTATACACTGGGGCTGAACTGACTTTATTCTCAGTTGCTCCAGCTAAAGACTTTAAAAGCAATAATTTAAAAACAGATGAGAATATAATTATGAGGCTGATTACAAGAGTGAATACGTTAGTGAAAGTTAAATCGGTATTAAGAAAAATTATGGTAATGGACAAGTTTCTGGTTGAAGTGCCAGGAAATACAAGATGATATCTCTTAGAGGGAGACAAATATTGAAACTCTGAAGAATGCAATACAGATTGCTCTCAGAAAGAGAGGGGAATGCAAATTGCTGCATTCTACAGAAAGTGCCAATTTACTTTTCTCTAATGTATTCATGGTAAGTAGTACTTTAGTTGGCAGCTTCGTAAGCAGCTGAGAAAAGAATCAAATGACAGCAGATTTGAAAGAAAGCAGATTTTTTTTTTCCCACAGTAACATTGTGATGCTATTTTAAATGAAAAATAAGCAATAATGACACCTTCCCACTTGTTGCAGCATTAGGTGATGACTAACTTAAACAAAATTTCTTGGGAGGATCCACTTTGTGCCCAAAATGCAAGACTTAAATAGATATTTGTTTATCTTTCATGTGTAAAGTGAACAAAGGAATTACCACCAGCGCTATGGGAGGGTCACAAACATCACTGCACCTTGCCTCGTGACCAGTTCATCAAAGGAAATATGCAGTCAGACCCCTCTGCTAGTGGTGACCATTCACTAATCTGGTGAGAGAGGTCTCTGTCAAAACACTGAGGGATGAACAGGCTCAGATTTCAGCTAAAAGAGGGAAAAAGAATCCCAGCCAGCCTCCAACTCCAGAATTCATTGTGAAATACTGAGTGTTTCATAAGGCTTAGGAGCACATCCTTCTTAATGCCATCCCCTTTACAGAGGTGTAAACTGAATTTCACATTCTGCTGGTGCGCTAACTAAAGGTGGACTTCCACAATCAACATTTCCTAAGTCAGAGGTTCTTTTTTCCATTGGCTTTTTATATATTATGTTCCATTCTGCTGTTTCAACTATCACAAGATTCTCACCCACTTGAAGACATAACTGTGCGACCTGCTGTACACGAAGGTAGTGAAAAATTGCCTCCGAAAGCCTATTTCCATTCCATTGTTTTGATTTACTTTCTAAGCTACTTTACTACCCTACTTGTAGGTTACCTACAGCATTCTGATTGCAAAGGTTTTATAAATACCATCGAATAAAAGCCTAGCACCAAAAATAAAAACCTCATGGAAAAAAAAAGTGATGCTGACTTGCTGTTCCCTAGAGTTGTTTCTATAAGTTTTCCCACAATTTTGATGAGTGAAATCCTAATCCAACTTCATCCTCCATTAAAAGGAAAAAAAAGAAAACCAAACAAACTTTTGTTTCTATAACATATCTTACTTCTGATTTTGATGCGTAAAATCATTACTCAAACCTCTCACTCCCCTCCAAAAGAATAAACATCTTATAAACACCTGGACTCAAAAAATATTTTTTTTCTCTCTCATTTTGGTAGCATGACTCAGATGGAGAAACTAATACGAAAGAAAGAGGTCAAGATGGGTCAAGTGGCTTCCAGTGACTGTAAGATAATAAGGGTAGCTTGCCAGTTTTTTCTATACCAGCAGAAAAGCACTGGAATCTTCTTTTAAACTGCAAGACATTTTCAGCAAAATCATCACAATAGTGAAAGTTACATAAACAACTACAGAGAACAACATTGGCAGTGAGAATATAATTTGCCATTTGGGACAAGTATTACTTACAGTAAAGTTGCAGTGTAGCATGCCCAATAAATCCATCAAATTTTATAAATGCATGCAAAGGAACTCTTCCTTGGGCAACAACACTAATTTTTTTCATTTCTCAGCCTCTTTTAAACAGCATTTAATGTGTTTGCTATGAAATCTCTTTCAGATTGTGTTTCCAAAATAATTACTAATAAGATGAACATAAAAAAAAAGAAGCCTACACTCATCTGTGACTAATTCTCTGCTCTTATCAACAAATTCATCTCTTGACTAGCATCTCATAGAACTTGCATATGTTTTGATTTATTTTCTCTAAAGCAGAAAAGGGGAAAATACCAAGAATTTTAACCATAGAAAAACAATGGGATGCCAAGACTCTCAGCAATATCTGACTAGAAAAATACTGTCCCAGCAAGACAAGCAGGAAAGCTTGGACAAAACCTATCAGACTTATTGCAATTTTCCACGCCATCAAAAAAAAAAAAAAATCCCCCAAACATCATAATCTTTATTAGAAAGGCAAATATTTATATAGCTTGGGGGTTTTTAACTGAAAGCTGTGCACCTCATGCTTTAAAAAGAAACATTTTTTCCATTTCAGGAATTATAATTTTACTCTCAAATTAATACACATAAAAATAATTTCTACAACATTTCATTACTAAATTTAAACTGATATGAAGCAATTAGAATTTTTTTTCTTCATTTGAATCTTTTTTACATATCAGTTAATTTATGATGTCCAAAAAACCTATATAAATCAAATACTCTTGCAAAGCACATACAAATTAAAGTAGGAGAATGTGTGGACAAAACAAATAATCAGGTATTTAGCCATTCATGAAAAATAAGATTTTATTCTAGGCACCTTCAAAGGAATAAAATCTGTATATTATGTTAAAGCTAATCACAAACTATGTCTTGTACTATAGGACCAGAAAATGGCACCTACACCATCAGCTTTTGAAAAGATTCAGAAAAATGTGAGGAAAACATCAGAAAAATTAGACAGAAATTGGGGGGCGGGGTTCGGGATGAGACAGGTACAGAACCCTACAAAATTAATTTATAGCTATACCATGTAAATGTAATATTGACAAAAATCAGTAGGGTTTTCTACACTAATACCTTGCCAAACAAATCTACTGGACTTTTTGAAACAGACTGCACACACCAAGAAAAGTGGACCGGCCAGTCAGTGTGCTTTGATTTAAAAAAAAAAAAAAAACAAAACACAAACAAAACACAATGAACAACTTGGATATGGTGTCCCTTTAATGATCCTGAAGAAATCACATTTACATGGGAAGAAAGGAATGGCTCTCCTCAGGATTAGTGATCTGGTAACATAAAAATTTAAAGAATGAGACCACAATGTTCACCAAAAAAAAAAAATAATGCCAATAGGGACTTCCTCAAAGATTCAAGTTGGGATCTATCCTAATCAGCCCACTCAAAATTAATTGAAAGAGCAATAGATGTCTGAAGTGTCAACATGCTTTGACAACTCAAAATTCCTGAGGATATTGAAAAATAGAGTTGATTGTGAAAAACAGCAATAGGTCTTAATATAATGATTACATAGGAAAAAAACATTGCTGAAATTAAGCACTGAGTAAATGCTGCAAACAAAAATTATTTTAAAACTATTTATATAGAAACCCGGGCTTATATTACAGCAATAACAACCAGAAAAGAGATCTTGGAGTCAATTGCCTCAGCCCAATTCTCAAAAATGCTAAATGAAATATTAGAAAGGGAATATCAAACAATACAGACAAAACAGCATCACTACATATTTCTGAGCAACACCCACAGTCCGAGCTGCAGAGAGAGAGAACTATTGAGGAAATAAAAAGGGGCAGGCTAATGAGAGAAATCAAAGGGATGGAGCAGTTTCTACTGTGAGGAGCTGCCCAGGCTGTGAGACTGGGATCCCTCAAGCGTGAGGAAAACAGGGATTATTACAACGCTCTGTAGTTACCAGTGTCATGGAATGGTTGGGCTGTGCTGTTCACAAGCACTGGAATGGGGGCCATGTAATTAGACCATCTGGCAGCAGGCTTAAAACAAGCCTAAGGAGGTATTTCTCACATACTGCATAAATAAATTATTGCAGTAATTGCTGCTGGTTTTCACAGGAAAAAAAAAAAAATCAACCAAAGATATTAAAAAACTTTACACAGAGTCATCAATCCATGGCTAGTCATCACAGCCCAGATGTATCCTCTAGCTAAGGATGGCCTAAACTCTGACTTGACAAAACATGGCAGAGAACCCCAGGAGGGAAAGGGTCACTTCTGAAAGAAATGCCACTACTGACATTGCTACAGATGAAAAGCCTGGGCTGAGTGGGCCTGTTTGATATTATCTCCAATTAATGTAAAGAAAGTAATTATAAAAATGGGTCCATCTCAGCAATCTACCTAGTTGCATGAAACTGTACTGTTCTTTATATCCTTGGGAAGTTTCCTAATGAGGCCCGCTTATAGAATTGCTCCTCTCACCCATTTCTGTCTGAATCAGAGGTCACCAGCCTCTTTGTGCAAATCTCACAGAACCACAGAGTAGCTGGGGTTGGAAGGGACCTCTGGAGATCACCCAGTCCAACCCCCGTGGCAAGGCAGGGTCACAGGAGCAGTGACACAGGAACACATCAGGTGGGTTTGAATGTCTGCACAGGGAGACTCCAGGATCTCCCTGGACAGCTGTCCCAGTGCTCTGACACCCTCAGTGTAACGAAGATTTTCCTCACGTTGAGGTGAGACTTCTTCTGTCTCAGTTTATGGCCATTGCTCCTCGTCCTATCCCTGGGCACCACTGAAAAGAGTCTGGCACCACCCTCTTAACATCCACCTTGGAGATATTTATATGTATTCATCCCCTCTCAGTATTCTCTTCTCTCAACTAAACAGACACAGCATTCTTCATCTACTCTTGTAGTTTGGAATATTCTTCTCTTCTTCCCACCCAAGGGCAGCAGTCTCCTACTCCACCCAAAGACTTCCACATGACCCAGTCCTTCACTTCAAAAGAAATACAGTTTTATAAAATATGTATTATCCACCTGATTTGTTTATATTATGGCTCAGATATTATGTAATCCATTTGTTCCTTTTGCAGAATAAGTAACATTGATGATCTAAGAGCCTTCCTCCTTAGCAATAACTAAGACTATGACTTCTTCAAAACAGATATAAAACAGATCAGATAGTTTGGGAAAGCCTAATTACATTCCTTTTCAGGCTGTGTGTATTTTAATACACACATATGTGCATATACATCTGCATATGTACACATATATATACACAAAAACTCTATAGAAAAGTGTACATAAAATATCTAATCACATTATAAGAGCTCTTTAAAACATTCTGTACTAACAGCATTATCACCTCTGTCATGCTAGAGCATCAGCAAACTAAGTAACATATAATAAATGAAGGAACATTAAAACCACCTTGCATAGTGCTCAGAAAAAGCATGGGGAAAGTAAACTACAGAAGTTTTGCTTTTTCATGTAATGTATCTCATCTCTTTTATTTTTCATCGCATTTACAAAACGTGAACATCTGGCAGACAGTTTAAAATAATCAGGAAGGTTCAGTAGAGACAAATATAGGGGGAAGAGCAGCACTTCCAGCAGCAGAAATCTCAAGTAACAAAAAGCAGCACCAAATATTAAACACAAAACTCAACCAAGTGCAGATAGCTGAGAACTTGGTTATAATTATACTGAACTAATCAAACACATTGATCAATCTGTTACCACACATCCAATTAAAATCTGTTTTTGAAGATCAGAGGATATTGCAAATGCAATCCAAAGATGACGGGCACTGTCACAACTGGAACTATTACTGCTGTAAAAGGCACAGGCTCCACATCTCTGAACATCATCACTAACAGCTTAAAACAACCTAAATTCAGAAAAGATGTGTAAGAATTATTGAGGAGATTAGCACTTTCCTTAAAACTAGCTAGAGGCCTTTAAAAGCTGCATTTGAAATTTGAATGTGTTCATTACTAACTACATTTCTAAATGAAAACAAATTTAGTTCTTTCCCCATTCTTTATCTGCTAATAATTTCACTATTACTGCTTTGAGAGAAAGATGAGCAGCAGCAAAAGGAGAAAAGTAGGGCAAAGGAGATATAAGGAAGGAAAATATCATTGTGAGATCTTAAATTACTATTCTTTAACTTGTTATTTCTTTCAAAAGGATGATTTAATATTTTAAAGTATTTTACAGACTTCTCAGATTGCCATATGAAGGTCCATGATCAGCTCTATCTACACAAGTGCTTATTTTTTAATTTGATAGTGATGGCTGATGATCACATGATGATCCATAAGAAAGAAGAGAGAAATAAACAAACTGTATATAGAAAAAGTTCTATTTATGCTAACAAAACTGGAAAGAAAAAATCATAAAAAATCACTCACATATAATTTTATATACTATGGATACCATTGTAAATAAAGGTACTTTGCAGACAAAAGGTTAAAATTAGGCAGCCATAAACTCAGAAATGTAAAAACAGATCGACAGAACCTTGTCTGAAGCATGGAAACACAGAAATACCCTTTTTTTTATGCTTTCTTTTCAATCTGCCTTTTTGTACTGCCTAACTTTTTTGCATTTGTTTCTGCCAAGGACAGTCAGCTGGCTAATAAGGGCCATTAGATCAGCAAGACATCCCATAATTGCCATGAATATTGCCAGGGATTTTGACCCCCAGATCACTCAGGAGGGAGTTGATGGGAAAAAATCCAAAAGTCTCTCAAATTTCAATGAAGACAGACTTCATAAAAAAAGAAACAGGAAAAAACCCAAATAAAAAAAACCAAACCCAATTCACCTGAAATTTACCCACTGCATTTGCTGCTTCTTTCCTCCCCCCGCTTTCGTACTTTTGCAATAAAAAACCCATTAGAGTTTGCCCTTATTTCCACCCCTTCTCTCCATCAGGCCAGCAAGATTTCAACCTTTCCAGGCCTACACATGCAGTGGTTTTCTCTTGGTCAGAGAAGACAGTTACCATAGAATCACAGAATACCCTAAATTGGAAGGGACCCATAAGGATCATCAAAGCCCAGCTGCTGGCTCTGCACAGGACACCCCAAATGTCCCACCATGAGCTTGAGAGCATTGTCCAAACACTCCTGAGTGCTCTGGCTGCTGTGACCACTGTCCTGGGGAGCTGTTCCAGTGCCCAAACACCCTCTGGGTGAAATCCAACCCTTTTTCAGATAGCCAACCCCTGGCACAGTTTCAGGCCATTCCCCTGAGTTTTGTCACAGGGCACCACAGAGAAGAGATCAGTGCCTGCTCCTCGTGAAGAAGCTGCAGATTTCAACAAGGTCTGCCCTGTCTCCTCTTCTCTGTGGTGCGGTTATCGGCCAGAAATGCTCATTAAAGACCCATTACTAATCCCAGCTTAAAGTGAACTGGGAGGACACAGTGCCTCCTTCGCAGCTCTGTGCTGGCAGTTGTCTCTGTTCCCTTGTGCTTCAATTATGCCATTGATTGCTGAAAGTATCCTTTATCACTGAGGAAAAGCAGCCACAGCAGCTTTAACAGCAGATGACAAAACGGGATACACAAACACTTATGAAATATTAAGCCCAGAGGGACTAATTTTATTCTTTAATTACATTAAACAGAGCAGAACATAGTAATTTCTGCACCCATCTCATAACTATGACTGGTTTACTCTAGAACCTATTTTTAATGACAATGTCTGGGTCTTATCACAGAAGTTAATTTTAGTTAAAAGAGCTTATGTGTGAATGAATACTTTAAATATTTGCTCTAGATTATGTCATATGCAGAATTATTGCATTAAATCACCTCTCCAGACTACGTGGGAGCACAAAAAACTCATCCTCCAGAAATTAATGTTCCTTTAAAACTTATTCTGTGTCAAACAATTACAGCAAGAGAGCTCTTCAGATTCCAACTTCCTACAGTATCTTTTGCATGTACAATGAGGAGTCCTATGACAAGTTCAGCAGAGCAGGAAGATCACTGTTACATTTCAGCTTTTTCTCTCAGGAGTAAAATAAACAAAACTTGTATTTCAAGACCATCACAAATATTGAGGGGGGGACTGAGGAATCAACACCTGCCATAACCACAAAAGCTAAACTATTTAAATGCTTTAACAACTAAAAGGCAATTTATAAATAACATCATTAAAGACAGACAGATTTTGGTTCTGTGGGTAGTTTGTTATCAGAACTGCTCTCAAGTGCTTCACAGAAAAGCAGTAAAGCACAGATTTAACTGCAGTCCATGTACAAAGATGTGAACAATATTACAGATCAAAAGCTCTGACACAGCTCCACTTCAGAGAATTGCTTCCTTAAGAAAGAAGCAAGAACTATTTTATCCAAGATGAATTGGTCTCTAACCAAATTATTTCTCAGAACGTGTTTCCCCCTCATTTATTGCAGGTCCTAACTGAGTCTAAAGTAGATTTAGAAACATTCCCAACTTGCAATCAGGGCATGAAAGTTTAGGACTGCACTGGAGGAAATTACTGATGTATCCCCAAAGAATCCTTTAATTCCTGGGGACAAGTCCAGACCAAATATCACATTTCTCAAACACATGCCTAACTGCAAAGGTGTACACAGACACATCCAACTCTGAAGCAGCCTCTATAATAAAAGTGGTTCAAAGGCATGGTTAAGTGTAAATGAGAATCTTTGATGCACAAACTAGAAAAGACCAAAAGCAATTTGTTTTAACAGATGTTACAGTATGGGAACAAAAGATTAACCAGACAGCAAAAGTAGTAAATTGCTTGGGCTTAAAATTGCTGTGTAGTTTTAAGAAATGGTAGTTCTAGGATTAAACTTTTAGGATTAGACTGTTTTATGCCAGTGGGAAGACACTAGAAAGGCAAGGTTTGTTTGAGTGTCCATGGGTCCTGACATGGGAAGAATTTTTCCCGTCTCCAAAGCAGTTGTATGTGTACACCTATGGAATTTAACTATGGATGAAGAAGCACAACAACAGAATTCTTAACTAGAGGGAAGTTGCACAAGTCTCATACTACTTTTTAGAAGTAGTTTTCTAGGATTCCAGCTCTTGAAATTCTACCTATGAGCCTTAAGTCCAGCAGAAGGATGCTACACAAATGTCTAACCCACTTGAATAGACCATTGAAGTTTTCCTATTGTATGTTATTCCATTTCTTCTCTTGCTACAGCCCTTAAAAATGCTCTTACTCTCATTATATAAAGGTTATTTCCTCTTTCTGATACAACTTTCTTTCACCACTTTCTTTCATATAGACAGCATCACCAAAGGCTTTTAACATAATTTAACATTTTCATGCTGCTTACATTGTAGTGTCTGCACTGTCCTACAATTCTTTTTTAAAAATAGAGATGACTGCAAAATGTGCTGTTTAGACCCTTTCAAAGAAATTCAGCAGGGTGTGCAAAACCCACTTTGAAACATCATCTCATCAGGTTCACTCTCACAGAATAGTTTGGAAAAAGTAGCAATGTCCTAATTTAAGGGTGCTTCTCTCACAAGCCATCTGCCTCAAGCAAAACAGCTGCCAGTGATGCAAGCTGGGAAAGTGGCCAACCTGGCTCACGTGCAACTATATACCCAATAGAGCAATTAATAAGTCACAAAACAGTACCCAATTATGCAAGCATTTCTGAATCTTGGGGCTCAGAGCAGGGTTGAGAGAGCATGAGACAGCCTGAAGGAGCTCTCAGCATTCAACTCCACTGTATGGATGCTCCAGCACCACCTGATCTTTCCTTCCTAGGAAGATTCTTCAAAAATATGAGCTCAGATGCCAGTATTTAAATTGCAGGAAATATCTTAAATAATTGCTTAAGCCCCAAGACTCGCATAATGCTGCTTTTCATTCAAAAAGCACAGTGTAGTTACTTATGAAGAAATGAGTCAATAATGATTTGCACAAGTGACATTATCTTACCCTGCTTATGTGAGCAAATTATGACATTATTTCTATTCTTTCAAATATCACCATCTGAGTTTCTGTATGTTCTGTTTTTAAAAAGAATTAATAATTAAAAATTAAATAAAGAAATCCTCTGCAGATACAAACTGAAATGCAGCCAGGGTTATTTTTTTGGCAGGTAGAAAGCAAGATTCAAGCTGAGCACGTCTGAGTAAGTTTTGACAGTAGTGTCATATCAAATTAATTTTTCAATGCTCTTTTGTTCACAGCAAGTTCCACTAATTGTCAAAATATAGGAAAATTAAGGTCTACACATGTTTCAGTCTCTAGGGACCTTCATCAGGAAGAAGTCAGGCTATGTTATAGCAAAAAAGAGTAGTCTACACTTTGTGTTTTGTCAGATTAACTGGAGGAGCTGTGTATTATGAGACTGTCTCCAGGTTTATGAAAAAGAACACAGACTGATCCATATGCACAATACAAAAATCAAACCAGAAATGCAATTAAACATGTAAATATGCCTTGTTTGGTAGCAGTTTTCTGTTTTGTTTCCTGACATAGCAGGAATACTTGTTTGTCAAAATATTATTACAGTACCACTGCTTGGCAACCATCACTACAAAAGGAGATAGTCTAAAATGAAGAATACAACTACACCTCTGTTATAAGCCCCATGCCAACATCACTTCCCCAAATAAGAGTATAAAGTATATGTTTCAAATGTAGACAAACTGAGAAGATGCCTAACTCGGCCAACTCTTTCTTTCTCTCTCCCTCCTGCAAAATATATTGAATTATTTGTAAAACAGCAATTTGTTCACACTTGTGCAAAAATAAAAAACTATTCATGTTCAATAAAATAGAGGATTAGAAATCATAAAATCAAAATCAATTTGGCAAATTTTAACTCTAAAAGTGTAAACATCTTCTAAGAGATTCATAACAGTCACATGCTTACTCAACCAAGATACTTGGTTCAACGAGACAGTTTTAGAGTGGACAGGGAGGAGCTGGAGGGAGACAGAACCACAGAGAACTTCACATCTTTGGAAACCTCAGGATAGCAAGGCAACAGGGAAACCCCTGCCTGATTACCTGGCACTCACAATGTAGTTAAAGATTTACTGACAGGAACTCTGTTCCTTGTAATTTTAGCAAATCTCTCGGAAAGGTCTCACTTCAAGGGAAAAAATTAAGAATCAAAAAAATTCAAGACTGATGTCTCAAAATTCATGCAATGAAATATTGCATGGCAAAAGAGCAAAGGGAGATAGTCCAAAACAATGCACCAAGACTATTATTACACCATGAAATTAAGATTGCTATGCATTCACAATGTTCATGAGGTCTTTTTCCCTCAGTAACCTCTATCTGGTAGAGCACAGACAGGAGCTTGCCATGAAATCATTAATACCTGCAATCCCAAAACTTAAAGGAACTGGGTTCATCAGTAAAATATCGACTCCTCTATCAGTTTTTTTAAATTATGCAACACATTCAAAAGCTAGCAAGCAAGAGGGGACAGACATACAGGTAAATAGAAAGACCACAGACCCTGTCCTGCACCTTTCTGCCTGCAAGGCAGAATCATGTAAGCTTCACTTCCTTTGGAATCTGAGCTAAAATACATATTATACCCCCAATACTATTTACTGAATAGACATACCTCTGCCTCTGAAGGAATTGCTCTTTCTGCTCTGCTAACTTCAAAAAAAGGAAATAGAATAGTTCAAATCTATAGGTTGCATCAATCTAGAATGACAAAATTGTGAAGGGCATGAAAAAGTGCCAGGCAACCTCCCCAGAACATTGAAGGGCATGCAAAGGAGCTGTGTCTCTCTCTCCTGCCACTGCACAATCTCTCCATTCCCATATCCCACAGAAGTGCTGGGGACATGGGGTTGCTCCTCAGACTCAGATAAGGTCAATATTTAACTCTGACCTCAGCCCTGGCACAGTTTTGTTACTTGCACCACCCTAAATTTAGCTTTGTAAGCCTCAATACAAAGTGCAATGTCAATACTTACAAATGTGTTTGCCACCAAAACCTTTACAAAAATACTTAGACAATAACTCCCCAGACTTTTATGACACAGCATTTACCCAACTAATAAATGGCTTTAGAAAAAGCTCCTACAGGCTTCCTATTACCTCACTATTTATACAGAGAGGATGAAGCTGACAGGACAGAAATTCCTATCTGGGGCCTGCCATTTACTTAATAAAGTCATGGCATGAGGTACAAGCAAAGGATTGACCACTTCTGAAAAACAGGAGCCATCTGTCACACACCAACATCCCACAAGTGCTCCAAGGGCTTTATGAGCATCTCAAGCCAGCCACACCAAGGCACAGTTATGAAATTTTCCATTCTGCTTCACAATACTCCTGATTTTATGGGAAGCTTTAACCCATAAATAGTCATTTTGCATAATAAGTAAAGAAAATGCATCTTTATGCAATATAAATGCAGTTTGTGTAATCTGCAAAAAGAGTAAGATTTCAGTTTTTGTAATGCAGTCCATTTGAGCAAGGATCAAGTTTAACTTGAAAAGTAAAATGAAAGTTACATGATTCCCACATAACAGTAAGACTAAATTAATTACTCCCTTAAATATTTTATCCATAGAAATACCAAACTTTTCTTTCTTATTTATATTCTTTTTCTCTTTATTCCCCCTCCTCTTCCATAAGCACTTGCGTGTTTAAAGAAGTTAAAACAATGACAAATACATTTGCAGGAAAATCAAAGTGCTACAAACTGAGGAAGGTCAAGAGTGTGACATCAGAACTGAACTTTACTCTACAATGACATGTTTTTAGCCTCACTATCACATTTCAACAAACCGGTTGAATATATTTTACCAGTTAATTTTCAGTGTAATACCTGACAGTTTTTTTAAATCTACAGTCCTCCCGGGTCCTCTTCAACCTCAACCACTCTGATGGGCACACAGCAAGTCCAGAGTCCCAAATGAGACCAGATTTTTAAAAATCCAAGAAAATTCTAATATTTTTTTTCCCATCGTCATATCATTTTGTGAAAGGAAACATAAAAATCTGCTTGTATGTCCATATTAAGACATGTAGAATAACTTTAGAATGGGGATAGAAGTTGATTTCTTAATTATGCTTAAATAGGAGTTTTCTGCATTGTTTGCTTTTCTATACTAGCTATTACATTTTGAAACAAAAAATGAGAATATATAAATATTCACTATCAAAACACAAAACAAATACAATCAGTAGATATTTCCAGGAGTATTAAAGTAAACCAAAAAAATCATACAGGCTGATTTCTGCATCATCGATTTCCTAATATTAGTTAAATATTCCAGTACCTCCTGCCACCATTCTTCTTCCTTTGTGGCATTGATCTAAAATAGGAGGGATTTTATAAATTGCTTGATGGGTTATAGTTATTAGTTCTACATGGTTCACACTACGGTTCTCTCATCCTTGAATGAGTCTTTCTGGAAGCAGGCTAATGTCTTTCCCAAAAAAGCTCCTGTAAAACTTCCTTACTTCAAAACAGTCAGACCTTCTTTTAATAGCAAAGATAACACCACGCTGGTCATAATTTTATACACAGCTACTGTGAATACTGAATTCAAACAGTGTCATTTGAAACTTCAAAAGGTCTAAGGATGCAGCCTATTTTCAAGTTACCACTGTGATCAACTACATGAGGCACCATAAATCAAATAACTCCAGAAGCTTAATGGTCTCTCTGGGCCCCCCAGCAGGGTGCTGAGGCACTGGGCAGAGGATGCAAAAGCAGCTCCTGCCTTCAATCAGCTCAGGTAACAGCCCTGCTGCAGCAGAGAGAACTAAACTCATTTAAAACCTTTTACCACAGCTCTGTCATTCCAGACATACGTCACCATGGTCATTAGGGAATTTCAGAGTGCTTCAAGTTTCCCAAATCTACATGGCGCCATGGTTTTGTGCTGAGCTGTAACATAAAAGGCCCTGAATTTGGAAAGCAGCCCCATATTCACACAGCCTGTGGAAATGTCTCAGGGGGTATGAGGACAACATGCTTGGCTTGTTCAGCACCTGATAGCTAAGGGCTGATGATCTCGTTCCTCAAGCATGTGTTCAGTGATTCCTCTTCATGGCATCATTCCAGGCTGATTGTGTACAATGACTGTCAAACAAAATACTTGCTCAGTGAAACTACAAGATTGGTCAGTAATTACAGAAGAAGTTCATGCACTCCATCAGTCTGACACATTGCTTAGGGAAGATAAATTTTTTAAAAGGAGACTATTTTGTCTGGAAGATGTTCTCTATGAAGTGCCACCCACTCTACCCCCTAACTCTGGTGGTTTTTGTGGTAGTAATATAAACTTACGGTCATCTTGATTTGCTAATTTATTTTTTTTTAAGACTACGTGTGCCTTCTTCCCCTGAAGAGCTTAAATTCCCATAACATCTCCCTTAAAATCTGGGATTAAACTGAGAAAGTGCAAAAAGAATCACATAAGCACCACCCTTTTTGGAACTTTCAGACAGGCTTTTTTTTTTCCCCACTCAGAGACAACTTGTGAGTTGCATTTTATAGTATTATGATAGCAAAGGCTACTTAAGTGTACAGATTGACAGACAAGAGACAACAAAAATATTTTTCCTTTGAGAAGACACCAGTCTGCTTTTGGATGATACCAAAAGACCCTGCCAAGCAGAAACAAGTGCCAGTATTGCTACCTCAAACAATAATCACTGCATCCAAAGAATGCCTTTGCTGCTGCATTAATATTTCTTCTATGATGAAGGAAAAATGCAGACTGAACCTCACAGGATTACCAGGTGTCCTGTATAATTAAGAAGTTATGGTCTAGTGGCCAAATCGAAAGCCTTATGAAAAGCCTTTATGGTATGGCTTTTCCTGCATTTCTGAAGTAACTGTTGTTTTTCTGAACACACAGGAATCAAGGCATCCAGAAAAAATGGTTATTATGCAGATAAATTTTACTTTCCATGTACAGTTAATCTAGATATGCACAGTTTAGTTCTCTGACATTGTCCCAGATTTTAGCATCTAAACTCTGGCAGCCCTAAGACATTGCCAAATTTCTACAGACAAAGAAAGAGTCTGTTTCACCCCTAGATGTGATTGTGACTAAGGAGCTACTTCTGACCCCCCTCCTCTCTCCTACTGACCTTGGCAAAATACTTGTAAAATGGGACTATTTATGAGTTGCCCTCTCAGAAGTGGTTCATTATTGCATCCTCAGTCTGTATACAAAACAGTTACTGGGGGTAAAAGATGCAAATTTGACTTTTCTGATATTATTAACAAGAGAATGTCGAACCAAATTGCTACAGGATAGTAGGAAAGAAAAAGAAGTCAAACTGCTGAGAAATCAGCCTCTTACATAGTGAGCAGACACAGGCTGTCATTCTGAAGAGCAGTTTGCACTGATGTAGGTAGGAAAAGCTGTGAGATCGTTTCTCCTAGTTTAAAAAACTTAAGAGGACAGTGGAGTAAATGACAGAATTCGCCTGCCACAGAAGTACAGACAGCTTTTCAACCAGGTATTCATTGGACTTCATTGGTTTAAACCTAAATCTTCAGAATATATGTTGAATGATGAAATCTTAAAAAAAAATGCATTTTTTGCAAGTGACTTTTATCACCTGTGTAAAACTGTAAGTCACCTGTGAAACTCCTGGATCAAATCAACAGGATAGAAATTGTTAACTCAACCTTTAATCAAACCAAAGAGAAATGCTGAGATTCCTCACACTAACATTGTAATAAATTAAATGAACTCATTTAGCTTTCTCATATGTGCTGTGCAAGCAGTAGTCCAAATTTTTTTGGAGTATTGTACAGAACGTGCAAAGTAAACACTTGGAAGCTATGAATAAAGTAATAAAAGCTCTAAGATTAAAATAAACTTTTGAAGCAACAGGATGAATCCCAAACTCTCAGTATATATCTCCATCTTAATTCCAGGCAGAAGCAGGGTGATAGTGCCTGACTCAAGATATGAGGATTGTTGCAGTTTCACATGGAGGTGACTCTACCCCAGCTCTCTGGGACATTTTCCTAAGCATTAGGGCCTCAGACACAACAATTAGACAATCACTGTGGCTCCAGCTGCTACTTTACAAATGCTCCAGCAGAAGCATCTTACTCTTTTTAAAAACCAAAATACTTCAAGTTATCACCCCTCAGAGATAATGCACAGGGAATGTCTAACTGCTGGAAATAAAAGCAAATCCACGGGCAATTACTCAGAACAGCTGATGTACCATAAACCAGCCAAGCCATAGCAACACGCCCACCTACACAGCTACAGGATCACGGGATGAAAGGTTAACTTCGACCATGTCAGAGTAAGGAAACAATTTAGTATTTCTTTCTATTCCACACTTTTAGTGTGAATAGTGACCTCATACGTTCCTTACTGTAAGCCTTCCAAACTGTGATGCAGATTAATTTTCTAATGTGTTTTTTATGATATGTTTAAAACAACATCATCTCCAAGACAGATGAAAGCACTATGATAAATACTTTAAAGACAAAGACAGAAAGACAATTGAAATAGACTGGTTATCAGCAAAACAATGCTGTATCAGGCCAAGATTCTTTGTCATTCAGTTTTTACAACCACAAAATGACATTCTCTTATCATATTTTCAACTCTGAAATAAAACAAGGCATAGCTCTTAAAGCCTCATCAACTACAGAATTTTTTGCAGATCTCTAATTACCAACACTGATTATTTCACTGAACACATCCAGGTTGTACCTGGAGAAAGAGAGAAACGATTGCTGGAAAAGGAAAGGTTTTATGATAATGCTGTGCAATTTAAGAGATTTGAGGGCTGTTAGTACAGTAATATTTCAGGCAAAACTGCAATGCATAAATGCAGGTTTCCTAAATGCATCACATGCTTTACTGCACCTAATACTCCAATATTTGAACTGAAATATCTAAAAATCCCCTATACAATATAACTTGGATTGTATAAAATACATCCATACTTAAGTTGTATAGTACATAAGCAGCACTCACATTGCTCTAGACACTAAAATTATTACAGTTAATGCTTTAGAATCACAGTACCACTGCCACGTGCTGATGTGTTATAAACAAAGATTTCAATTCATGACTGACAGAACTTGTTCTTTTGCAGCAGAACAATTAATGAGCTGTCACATTCCTTTTTGGTGATGCACACAAGTAGTTCGTCATCACTTACTCCAGCAACTGGAAAGCATTTGTCAAAATTCCGTGGAGAAAATGCATGTCTGAAGTTCCCAGTCACATAAGGTAGCCTTGAGTTTGATGCAACGATTATGTCTGGGAAACACCATGCTAATGTGTGTGTCTAAACAGGAAAAGAAACAAACACCCTCAAGTGCCAAAACACTAAGACTTGGTTCTAAGGGACTTGCAGATGGGCAAATGAGGTTGAAATTTTGTCTGCCAGCAAGGATTATAGCAAGTGTGAGCTGTCACTCTAGAGAAACAACAGAAAGGGAACCCAACTGCTGTTCAGGGTACTGCCCCAAAATTGCTGACTACTGTTGAAAACTGCTCAACCATTTTTCTTTTCACTTCCTCTGCTTTTGGTATAGTGCCTCCCATGATAACACCTGAATATTCACACATATTCTTAGAAAATTAGTAACAAAATGTTTGCAAAATATTGCAGTGCTTTACTGGTCAGTACCTCAGACTAAAGGAAAAAAAATTAAATTATCTTGTAAAATTTGGACGTCTAACTGGACATTCAGTTTCTTTCACCACAGCTTAGACTTCAGCCACTCAAAGTAGGATTGATGGACCTCAGTTACAGCAAGGAATGGTTCCCGTTACTGCAAAACGGATCCACAGTCACAAAACACAAACCTAACAAATAACAAAACTGAAACACACACAGGCAATTAGGAACCACTTGGGAATAACAAGATTTTAGTGAAACTTCAAGGATCTCACACACAAAAATAAATTCTGGTGACAAAGTCAGAATAAAATTCAGTTCTCCAATGTAAAATTTAACTGTCTCAAGTCCATCTCTTTGTTTTCTGATCTCCAGCTCAATTCTTTACACTTGCTTGTGGTCACAGAACTGGGAACTACAGTGAGAAAACAAAAGTAAACAAAACTAATCTCTTGTACACTGAGATGTACCACAAATTTCAGGATTTGGAGGGAAAAGGGGGACAGAAGAGGTGTGTGGAACTATATATTTAGAAGTGGTAAATTCATAGGCACTTTTATTTCCAGTATTATTTATTTTTTTTTCAATCTTTCAGTAACACAGACCATTTTAACTTTTTTGTTGCTACTTCCTAATTGTTGTCAAGGCACACCAAAACTCAAATACCACCACCAGTCACCACACTGATGGAGTGACAAACCAACAGATCTGTCCCATTAGAGCAGGGACAGGCAGAACTCAGGTTAGGGTTTCTTTGTCAGGTGAGTATTAGAGAGCATCAAGAGCCTTTCTCAGGAGCTCCTGCAGCAGAGGGAAATAGTGTCATCCAGGTTCCTGATGTTCCTCAACAGGCTCAAATTTCAGCATGTTCTCTCAAATACAAGATTTCCCCAGCCTCAACTATTCAGCATTAATCCAGACCCACCCCATCCCTCCTTATTCCAGTTTCATTCTTCAGGTATCTCCAGCTATGTTTACTTCTCAAGCTTCTCACCAAAACCTCCTTGTCTAGCATGTCAATCTCATTACTGCAGACATAAAATTATCCCACCCTCATTCGAGCTCAAACCACCATTTCAGCCTCCTCTACTTCAGTCCCAACTTCTTCCTCTATGCTTGCCAAAACATTGGACTTATTTTCTTCTCCACACCCACATCCCGTTCTTATCCCTATTGCAATCAAATCAGGCAAGACAAGGCAAGGGAGAGACAAAGCACAGAGGAAACTGTTCTCCCGTTCTGCTCTGGGGCACAGCCCAAGCTCGGAGAAGAAACTACAGGGCCAGGTTCCACTGCAGATCAGATCAGAATCACACATTGTGATTAAGTCCCCAGGTACTGTGTTATAAAGATAAAAGAAAATAGAGCATATGCAAAAAACAAACCAAAAAAAACCCCAAAAAAACCAAAAAAACCCCTAAAAATACAGCTAATCTGAGAGCAGAATTTCAGAAAGACAACACCCCACACATCCTTGCCATAAAGGCCATTTCTCTTCAACATCCAGTCTTGTCCTACAACAGAGGATTTTGAGACAATATTTAAACCAATGAAGGAAAAAGAAAGAAGTAAAAAGGTAAGTTTAGTCTATGTGTCAATTTAGTAGCTTCCTGTTTGGAAAAGGGAGGCAAAGACAAATTAGATTATAATTTACTAATCAATTTACTAATCAATTTTGGCTAGACAGGCTTAACAGAAGCTTGACTTCACTTCAGAATCCTTTATCTAACCTAACAAATGTGATCTCCTATGTGCAGAGCTAAAAATCAAAGCATATAAACATTTACTCAAATACACCTATGTTCAGCCCAGGTTTTACATTTTTATGATCCATGGCATTATGTAAAAATGAGCTTTACATGCTTGTATTTTGAGTTGCTCAAGAGGGACTCCATGCATTCATCCTAACAAAATACAAAAAGTAGAAGCAACTCCTGTACCTACTGCATATCCTGTAATTCTTGCTGTCACACACTAGCTGCCCCTATCTCTGGCATTCCAAACAAACCACATTCTTCCAGCTCCTCAAATTCCTGATAACTGGTAATTCAGGTGACAAAGTGGAGGATGGACAATCTTTTAGAAATCCAAGCAGACTGTAGCAGATGGATCTTTATTTAATCTACAAACTTGCAGTTCCTTAAAAAAATTCTCACAAGATGGTTTGATGCAAGACTCACAAAAGCAGTGTTGACTCCTCCCCAAAACATCTTTCTCTGAAGTGAGTCATTTAACATTTGTTATGATTTCTACCACTTTGCCTACTATGAAAGTCATTGGAAAGTTATTGGCCAACAATTCTTCAGAGCTTCCTTGGAGACTTTCATTAAAAGACTTACATTGGCCAACTTGCAGTCAACAGGGACCCAGTCAAATTTAAGTGAAAATGTGAATATTACATTCATCAGTTTGGGTGGTTTTTCCTCAAGTGTCTTGAGAGCCTTGGGCATGCATGATCTGGTCCTGAGAGTTTGATGTTCTTCTGCTAGTAAATGTATCCTGCAACACTTAAATTCGACTTAAAACCTCTAAAACATCGCCTGTAAACTTCCAGCATAGCAACTTTCTCCAGATTCTCCCACACTGAACTTCCTCAAAAAAGAATATTTTCTTTACCTGCTGTGGCCTCTTCTTGACTGGATGGCTCCTTCTGTTTCTGAGAGCCTGCTAGTCCCATAGGCATTCTAGAAGGCTTCAAGCTTCCAATGCATTTGTACAAATACTATTATTTTTTTATATATATTTTCTACAAGTTGATAGATTATTTTTTATCTGCCCTGAACTATTACATTTATTCTGTCTGTTGTAAATATAATTATTTTAAGAATACTTGCTTTTTCCTATGAGCCCTTTTTAGCATCATCTTTAATCATGGCATTTTTCCTTTTTATCTTCACATCTTGTTCTGATAAATGGTGTACATTTGCCTCAAGTTTGCACTATGATATCTTGGAACTGTCCTGATCTTGCCTGCAAGGATTCTACTTCATTTGCTTTTCTTTTTGATTTTAAAAGTTTTTCTGAGCCCAAGTATAACACATTTTGCCTTCCACTGCTCCAACATGAACTCTGAATGATCATTGACACCGCAGTCATTATTACAGAAATGTTCTCTCATTGCTATTTTGAAGGAGATCCTAAATATATTCCTCAGGAAGAAGTTAACGGTGGTGTTTCCTTTTCTGGCTGGCTGCTCTAATAAACAATCATTGATGTTATCTAAACATTTCGTCCCAGCACCCAGCCTTCATGCAAAATCTGCACAAACGACATAGAGATATGTTTAATTCATGTAGCTTTAGAATTTTTAGAGTACCACAAAATGCAAGGCCTCCGAGGGGAGAAAAATCTTCAGTTAAAATTAATACTGGTATTACCTCCAACTCATTCAACCCCCAACAATTTATAACTATCTGAATTCTTTAGATTTGTTAGATTTCCACTATTCTTAATTCAACATGAAAGCCAACTTGTAAAAAATGACAGTAGTGTTCTTTATTTTCTTGAGACTCAAACTACAGTAGTGTGTTATTTCTACCGATAATATCACTCTTAATTTCTAACTTTCTGAATAAAGCCTGGTGTAAGGGACTATCCAACTTTTTAAATCCTATAACACAAATCTAGTATACTACTTATGCAATGAGGAATTGTCACAGACCTTAGAAGCTTATTGTTTCTGTTACAGAGTGTTTAGTAATGATCTCTTACTGGTCTGGTCCATCAAAGAGCTCCTTCAACCTTAATAATAATGATGTTAACAAGCATCAAGATATCCAAGCCTCTAAAGAGGTTGCAGTACCCCCTTCTGATGGAGAATGACATCTAGCATCTTTGTGTGGCAAGGTTTTGGTAGCAGGGGGGCCAAGGGGTGGCTTCTGTGAAAAGCTGCGCGTGTGCAGTTGATTCATTGTGTATCACATTCTCTGCAGTGAAGGACAAGAATCATATGCTATCGCTTCCTTCTCCAGCTTAAGAGGTGCAAGTTTCTGATAGTTCTGTATGGAACATTTAAAGGAAGATACAGATTTATGCTGTTCAGCAAAATATACTTCAAAGCTCATTTTATCATTAGTTCCTTCAGCAACTTTAAACAGTAGCATCCAAAATCAACAAAAGTTTCACACCAGGATAGGGATAAGAGAACAAAATTTAAAACATCCACAAGAGGTTTAATTTTTGAAGAATTCAGACGTTGACATTAAAGGCAACTAATACTGCAGTCAGAGGGCACTGCAACACAGAATTAAAGCATATGAACATTTTCCTCCAAAATTCACAAGATTTAATCAAAATGCTGAGGTAAAGATCAGAGAAATGAGAAGTTTGTGCTCTTTTATCAGAAATATTCAGGTTTCAACGATATTTAAAGGCACAGTGTGACTTCAACACACAGTTGCTATGACTGCTGTGCTACAGAATGAGAAAATGTTAAAGGCATCTTAAATGCCTCTTTCAGAATACCAA
This sequence comes from Cinclus cinclus, assembly GCF_963662255.1. Lineage (NCBI taxonomy): Eukaryota > Metazoa > Chordata > Aves > Passeriformes > Cinclidae > Cinclus > Cinclus cinclus. Next base: position 12,646,853 of record NC_085051.1, on the reverse strand, counting down.
ACATTTATTCTGCTCCCACCACCTTCTGAAACACAGATTTAATATGTGTTGATAAGTTTACACTAACGCAGTGAGCTAACAGACTGTTCCAGGTCCTGGTTGTAGCAATAAGAGTCTGGTTTTTTGCAAGTTTAATCCCATGAAAAGAAAGATGGGATATGTAATGAAATATGGCCTATTTCTACAATGACAGGAGAGTTATGAGCAGTCACCAAAGGTACTGAGATGTTTCCAGTTCATTCATAAAGCTAGCAAGGAGCGTGCTAGAAAACTAGAGAACTATAAGCTAAAAAGCTCAGGCAGTACTAGCTCAGTAGCCACTGAGTGGCTGGAGTTCAACATTGACTCAATACTTAAATATTTGCTCAGCTCCTTTCCCAGGATTCACAGCCTGAGAAGAATTATGTGCTACTGCAAACATGCCCTCAGCAGTACCTGCTCTAGTTAGCTGTGTCTACACAAATCTTCACACCAACAGGTCCTGTCTTCCAGGATAATTCTGCTTGACAGGAACCTCAAGGGGTCACAGAGTCGTAGTGTGCCAATAGCAGATGTTTTCTATGAAAGAATAAACATTATCCTGTATTCCCGTCTCACCTTGGAGTAGTTGCCAGTTTTATTTCCCTTGTGATAAGTTCAATTTCAAGCCTCATTTCTCTCAGGGTTAGAACTCCAAATGTTAATAAGCAGTTAAGCTTTTACACCAGGGATGGAAATCCCTTTGCAACTGCTGTTACCCAAAGCAGGATGATATCTGCTGGTCCCCCCAGGTAATTCAGGAACAGCTGATGTACAATACAAGACAACCAAGAATTTTTGGCCAAGATGAACAACCAGGTTCTGGAATAAGGCAATGAGGCAAAGCTACCAAAAGCTGAGAGAGAATAACTAATGTTTCAGAAAATATGCTGCGAATCCACTCTAGAAACACCATGTAAAACAGATCCAAAAAAAGAACACAGCAAAAGGAAATCACAAAATAAAGCCTACATGTCCAGATTGCCTCCAAAGTCTACACTGGGAATTAACATACTGAGCTGGAACCAATTCTTTCAGCCATACCTACCTTAAGTACAAACCTTTCCCTATTTTTTGCAGCCATATGTGAACTATCCCTCACAGAGTGTTTATTCTGGGCTACAGAGACAAAAATCATATTCAGCACTTATGTACCAATGTATTTGATTTGTAACTTTATAAATGCACGCTAATAGCCAACTTTTCTGTTAATTGTCTAACACATGCTAACCAAACCCAAGGTATATCTGTTGAAGTCCCCTAGCCTTTCAAGGTGTTTCTGAGGACAAAAGCTTTATAACTGCCCAACTTTATATCTCAAATAAAAGCAAAAGTCGTATGAAATCTAGGAATAAGACATTTACAGGATCAAAGATCAAATATATCTTATCCTAATCTTCATATAAACAAAAATAAAATCTCACTGATAGCAAATTATCAGTGGGAGATTATTTAATTTCCAGCATCTCACACTAACACACACATCTTCCCAAATTATTCTATTTCCTTTTCAAAAAAATTCCAGCAAATAAGTCATCAAAAAGTTATAAAGAGTCAGCATGGGTATTCTTGAAAATCTAGAGACAAATACTTCTCAGTTTGTCTATTATAAATTTACAGAGAGCAGGTTATGGATCAGCACCCAGTTACAGTTTCACAAACTAACAAAACATACAGGATGGTAACTAAGAAACCTGAGACCAGAATGGTTGTTATAGGCTGTACTGCAATTAAGAAATATAATAAAAGCCAGTTGCTTTGTCTCAATTTAAAATAATTATGGTTAAGTCACAGGTGTTCTTGAAAATTTAATTTTACTATTTTATACACTTAATTCAAGAAGAGGTTACAGTAACTGCCAAAGCTGTTAAAAAAATTAAAGAGCTTCATTTAAAAAAATCATTATAGAATTTAAATTTATTTTGTACAGAGGAACATTTTGAAATCAGACTGTTATAAGATCACAAGTCATAAAAAAAGGAACGAGGAAACAGTGACCTTTTTTGTCTATATACTTGTATTTTGGGATCTGCTGCGACTGCTTTTCAAACTTGGTGACAATGAGAGAATAACTTTTTCAGTAATCCATTTCTCTGCAAAATCTTTAAAAACCTGCTCTCTATGAACAAGAGCAGAACAAATACTTGCAAAACCCCAAATCATATGTACTAGGTGCACCCTTTTCCCTGGAACTATGTAAAGACAGTTGACGTAATTCCAACTGATCTCACAACAGCAAATCAACAACATTCCCCTGCAGAAGGAAACCAATGTAATAGCATGGTATCTTAGCTGAGTGGGTGGATTTTTCTGCTATTCTCTTGTCTCCAGGGGTTTCCCACAAGAACATCTGTTATCATTGGGCACAACTTCGAGTTGCATCAGCCTGCGACAAAAAAATCCTAATGGCACATAGTTATCAACCTTCATGAAACAGAAAACCGGCGTATTACCACAATATATTCGGAATATAAAATCTCATGCAGTTTGCTATGTCAAGAGAGTTTCTGAAACACCTTAAAATAACTTTTACCCCAATCAGTTATTGTCATTGCTAGATGACATGAACATTGCTACAGTGAACTCATGATTGTTGCAAATTCTGCCCAAGGAACCGGTCAGCAGAAAGTTAAAGACATTAGAGTACTTTTTTACAGCACAAGAATCAGATGCCATGAGCAAGGGCTAGGAACAAGCCAGTCCAAACCAGGAAGAGACAGTTCTTCCCCAACAGGTAGGAAGTAACCTGCTTTACCAAAGGATGCAAGGAGTTCAAATCAGTTCAAGGGGAAACTGGACAAAGGAGGAAAGTTCCGTACATTGAAAAGGAGACTGAGCAGCACTCACTACTAGATAACTAAACCACATCAGAAAGTCCCCCGAGCCAAAAACAGGTGGAAGTTGGGAGAGTGTAGGAAGGTGGTATGGGAGAAAAGAGTATCATATGTGATCATATTTTTATCCTTCCATTGGCTTCTGATTACAGCTACTTTCTTTTCCCCCGTGACCTTTAATGCACTTAATTGCACATTAGCCCTTGCAATGGACGGGAAGATGATAAGCAGCAACTTGTGATTATAATTTTTATTGATTTTTCCCTTGGTGTGCTGCTTCTAGAGACACTGCAGTAGCAGGCAGATGTGTTGGACAGGCAGAAAAAGTTCTAACACACCCTTTGGCCCCGCAGGTCTGTTTAATATGACATCTTCAAGCCAAGGACGTAAAAGATATTTAACTGTTATGACCAAATGTTAAAGTTGACCTTAGACAAAGATCAGGGATTAGAGATGGAATATTAAGATGAATGAACTCTTAATCTGAGCTATTTTTATGTTTTAATACTAATGAAACCCACAAGTAACTTCACCATTTGTTTAAGAGTTTACTAAATTAAATGTCATTTCCTAAGTCTACCTTTCCTATTGAAAGCTGAAAAAATAACATGTAGTAAAAATGTGGTTAAAGGGAGTGGAGACCCTACCATGTGAGAAGACACTGGGAGAGCTGAGCTCATCCAGGCTGGAGAAACAATGGATTTTTGGTTTTGGGGGTAAAAATCCTGCTAGTGTCTAACGTGAAGCCATGACAACAAAGCTAGGCTGTACTCTGTGGTGCAGCGTGAAGATGTGAGACAATGTTGAAACAAGGAGTTCAGTCTAGAGGCAAGGAAAAATGTCACGATGAGGGCACACAAGCCCATAGGCACAGAAGGGAGACAAAGCAAAGCAGAATGCCCAGAGAAGCCATGGAATCTCCAGCCATGGAGGTCCTCAAGGCAAGAGTGGATAGCATAGTACAACAAAACATGGATGGGGTATTCAAGATTGGCAAGATCATCACCACAGCCACATTCCACATGGACCTTATTCAGCTTTACCTTTTCACCTTTATGCTTGCTAATATTCTTCTATGTTCCACAGGCACTTTAAAAAAAAAAATAATAAACTTCATCTGATTTAAGTTTATTTGGAGCGCTTGCTCTAGGCTTTTATTTAGTTCTGAAAGTTGTTGCTTCTATTCTTCAACCAGAAGAGGAGATTCTATGCTTGTTTTCTCTTCCTGCCCTATTATGCCATTCACTGCTACTACTACAAAAGCTTCACTTTTTGGCCTACCATGACTGCAGTCCCACTACTTAATAAAAAGCTCTTCATACAAAGAGCTTTTGCTACAGGTAATTTCTATTCATCGTGGGTGTGCTGCAAGTATATTCAAGTACAAAAAAATTCACAAAGGCATTTTAGCCAGCTCCACTCCAACTCCATTTGACACCAAGGCATGCAGTAAAATATTCCAAGAGTATCATTCCAGTTTTTCCAAACATATAGACTCTGGCCAAAAATCTCTAAGTAAATATGGTTCACTTAAACTGGAAATGGTAAGCCTGCTTTCATTTCTAACAGTCCTATTTCTAACCTTGAGACCAGGTATGTGTAATCTTCATGCTATGACACACGCTCCTTTTAAATCCTCATTCTAACCGTGCTGCAGAAAAGAAGTAAAGCAGCTGCCCCTTTAAAGCAATAGCAAAGAGAATATATACCCCTCCTTATCATCCCCTGCCAACGAGATACAGGGGCATATGCAACAGAAGATACAACTGCTAATCAAAATAAAATACATTAAAAGAAAAAAAAAAAAGAAAAGGGGGAGTAAGGCATTGCAAACAGTACGTATGCTTATTTAAAGCAGTAATCTCTTTGGTCTAATCTAGTTACATACTTTCGTCTTTTCTAAGAGTCTGCCCACAGCAGATAAACACACAAACCTTCTTGTGCTGCACCAACTGACGTCAGCAGTCGCCTAGGAACCGCGTTTGGTGCAAAAGTGGTAGTACCGAAACTATGTTTACAATTGAAAAAGAATGAACTATGCAGGGCTCACCAGAGCTTCGGGGAAAGAGGCACAAATTTATAAATGCAAACTGCAAAAGGGCTTCTTGAAAAATTCACGGGGCTTTCAGAGATGTTTCAGCTGCTCAAATATCTTCTGGCTAATACCTAAAGCAATATTTATTTTCTATATTTACAATAGTAAAATTTTCATTCTGCCCAGAAAAAAAAATAATAATAAAAAAAGCAGTTGTCAGTTTTGTCAGTTTGGAATGTAAACTTTGAGCTTCTTTCACATCTGTATAATCTGTACATGAAAATTCAAATCCAGTAACAACTTTATTGGGTAACTGTTTACAGGGACAAAGCCCCGTTGTTCCCACAGCAAGAAAACAAAAGATGTCACAAAACAACCTGCACCAATAAAAATTATCATCCCATCACTATTTCCTAAGTAATCAACTGTCTAGGAAGCCCAGTATTTAAGGAATTTAGAAGTGCTATATTTTAAATAAATCAGTAGAAAAATTATCTAGAAGACCCTGAAGAATAGACAACATAAAACTACATAGATGCAAAGTGGTTTGAGACAACTTCTCAACCTGAATTTATAATTACAAAATTTTAATTTTGAAAAAATGGGTGTGAAAACTCTATGAACAGGCTTTATTAGTACAGTGTAATTTACAAGTAAAGCTCAAATTCTAAGTAGCCTGATACCTTCCATTCTATAACAACATTCTGTGAAGTCTCTACCACATCTGGAAATCTACTGAATAAGAAAAAAAAATTGCATAATGTATACAAGTTTTTAAAATGGCATTTAAAATGCTCAAGTATTATACCTCTAGTAAGCACTCTCCAGCTCCAGTCTCTGGAAATGAAGCAGTTTTCCCATCAGAGCTGGACCTAATAGGAATGCACTGTAATGTTAGACATCATAACAGAGGGAGTCTGTATTCTGTGTGCTCACATGATTCTGAGAAAACATGAGGGAAGAACCTAAAACTCAAGTGGCCATAAAAAGACACTGCAAAGAACATGGAACAATCTAAGTCAATATTACAAAATCCAGAATGCTTATTTTCATATTCTTCTGACAGATATCCAATATGAAACCCCGCAAGTGTAATTATGTACTCAGACCTGAGAGGTTGTGTGTGCATTTATCAGAGTTTTTTGCTGCACACATCTGCAAAAAAAAAAAAAAAAAAAAAAAAAAAAAAAAAAAAAAAAAACACCTGCACCGAAAGAGAACAGAGTCTGCCTAATATAACCATCACCATAAATTTAGGAAGCTAACTGGAATATATGTTATATTAAATGGAAGTGACCAATATCAGGAATATTCCCCCTTCATTTCATAAAAAATCCCCACCACCCATATGTAAAGTGGGAAAACTATAGAAAAGGCAGTAAACAGGGGCAAACCTTTCTTTTTAAATACTTAGTTCCTGGCATGAAAGCAATTTTACCAATTCTCTAAAAACAAAACAAGCAAAAGGAACAAGTAAAACCAACTTGTTCTGAAGCAGATAATAACTGATTTTATTCATCTCAGCATTTTTTGGTCTTCCATCAGGAATGGGAGAAAGCTCTGATTCCAATTTTGGGGTGATTCCAATGCACTCTTAAAGAATACTGTCTCTGGATAAAGCCCAGAAGTCATTTGAATAGCTATATGACCCCAAACTGAAACATTTCAACATCATCCAAAAGTCTAAGTAGTTCATCTGGAAGTACAGCTGAGAGATCTGAAGAATAAAATGGCTCTAGTAAACTCAGCAATGCCTTACTTACTGATTCATATACGAGTTCTGAAATCACCTCAGCTTTCTTTCTGATTTACATGCCTGTACCTGGGCTCTAAGTCAACTTTACCAGAATTCTGAATTTACTTCCCATCACACCTCTCATCATGACAGCTGAAAACTGAGCTGCCAGTCTTCTTCCACCCTTGGAAAACAAAGCATTGCTTTTCTGCTGCTGGATCTGGAACCAATCAAGGTGCTGAAGGGAACAACTTGCTGTTCAAACTGCTGTACTTTGAGAATTGTGAGGGGCTGGAGCACAGTTCAACCATGCTTCCATGGACAGCAGCAGCAGCAGGAGACTGTTCTCCCAAGTCCCACTCCTGGTAAATCTCCCAAATAAAGACTTTCAGAAGCCACCTGGATAATCTTTCCAACACGACTTGGGATAGGAAGGAAAGATCAAGAAACAAATGTCCAGTTGTTACCAAAAAATGCAGCCTGCACACTAAGCACACACTACACAAAATTCTAGTCAGAATTATGCTCCCACAATGACGCTTTGTGATCCACAAAGAGGTAAGACTTACTGGGGGAATTGTTTTGTTATTCTAACAACTGGTCTTGGAGACGGTAAAGTTTTAAGTGTCTTTTCCCTTCTTCACCCTCTCTTTTGTAAATGTTAGCTAGTCAATTTTAAAACAAACAAAAACATCACCTCACTGCCTAAACAGATGACACACGCCTATGAGCAATGTAATAAACTATAAATATAAAAACAACCTTATCTGAGAGCAAAACGTGAACTTGGAGATACAATGAGAAACATTCTTCACAAACACAAGTTCCATTTCTTAGAGTGGGGCAAAAATAACTCTGAACATCAGAAAAGACTGAGGAAAATGAGTGGTAATCAATGTTAATATATCTTCATGCTTTCTGGTCAATTAGTGAAAGGAAGTTCTATGAAAACTCATCTTTTGCTTGCAAAGCAAGCTTCTTTGCTCCATCCTACCATCTGCTGCCCATTTTACTATTCTGGGCTCTACAAGAAAAGACTGTGACCCGACCTTTTATTTCTGAATAGATACAACACAAACAAAATACCAGTGAGACAACTTTCTTTTACATCCCAGCAGCAGCAGTGAATCAGGCCTCGTGCCAAATCAGAAACTTGTTCAAACTCACCCTCCAAAGAATGGCCATTGCCATTTCAATCTAGTAGCCTACTACACTGAAAAAGAAGTTGTAGTCTCTGCAACAGACACACAGAGCACAAAAGAAATAGCCAATAAATAACAGCATTTCATTTATATTGGTGCTGTCATTGCTAGACAACTTGTTTCCATAACTGGTAATGGCTGAGGAGCAACAAATTGAGTCCTTATAACAGCACAGGAAATACACTGTCATGTTTCACTACATAGAAGAGAATCTTCCCAAAATTTGAATAAACATCTCAACACAGAGTATCAGGACAAGAAGCACACTTTTCCAGTAAAAAGGTAAGTGCCTCTGTGAGGAACACGAATGATGAAATCCTAAGAAGCTTTGTCTTATGACTGGATTACCTGGCAGCTTGGAGCTGGATGTTTGTCAAATTTCACTGAAACAAGCAACGATTTCAAAGATACTAAGGGTGAATACTTCAGGCTGATAAAGTTGAGGCTGTTCAGCCTGGAGAAGAGAAGGCTGGCTGGAGACCTCATAGCAACCTTCCAGTATTGGAAAGGGAAAGGCAGGGAGAGACTGTTGCCACAGGACAGGGGAAAATGGCTCTCTCAGAGAGAGAGAGAGCAGGTTTAGAGTAGATATTTGGAAGAAATTCTTTACTGTGAGGATGATGAGGCATTGGAACAGGTTGCCCAGAGAAGCTGGCAGCGTTCAAAGCTGCACTGGATGGGGATCTGAACAGCTTGGTCTAGTGGAAAGTGTCCCTGCCCATGGCAGGAGGGTGGAATTAGAACATAAAGGTCCCTTCCAACCCAAATCATTCTATTATTTTATCAGTGATTGTGTGATAGAGAGGTATTTGAATTAAACTACAATGGATGCACACATACACTATGTGTTGATGTTTAAATTTGTCTGCATTTACATTAAAGTCTTCATTAAACAGAGGGTTATATCCCAAATAAATTACCCTAGAGAAGTATATCCAAAAAGAAGATCAGAACAACCACTTCAGAGACGTCCTGGAAAACAGACATCTGTGGTAAGGGAACAAAACTTCTTTACCAAGTTCAGATACAATTATAGAATCATAAAATTTTTAAAGTTGGGAAAGAACTTTAAGATCATCAAGTCCAACTATGTTTACTACTACCACTATGTTCACCATTAAACCAGGTCCTCAAGTACCCCAAGCACAGGTTTTTTGAACACTTCCAGGGATGATGACTACACTGCTCCCCTGGGCAGCCTGTTCCAATGTTACCACCCTCCCCACGAAAATATTTTCCCTAATATCCAGTTTAAACCTCTTCTGGGGCACCTTGAGGCCATCTCCTCCCATTTCATTGCTGGCTGCCTGGAAGAGGAGATGGGGCCCCACCTGGCTACCACCTCCTTTCAGGCAGATGTGGAGAGCAATGAGCTCTCCCCTGAGCTTCCTTTTCTCCAGGTTTAACATCCCCAGCTCCCTCAGCTGCTCCTCACAGGATCTGTGCTCCAGACCATTCCCCAGCTCCCATTTCCCTTCTCTGGACCCACTCCAGATGTCCTTCCTGAAGAGAGAGGTCCAGAACTGGACACAGTGCTTGCAGTGTGCCCTCACCAGTACAGAGGGACAATCCCTGCCCTGCTCCTGCTGGCCACACCACTGCTGATCCAGGCCAGGATGCCCTTGGCTTTCTTGGCCACCTGGGCACTGCTGGCTCATGTCCAGCTGCTGTCCCCAGCACCCCCAAGGTCCCTTTCTGACAGACACTTTTCCAGCCACTCTTACCACAGCCTGTAGTGCTGCAGGGGGTTGTTGTGACCTGACAGGATAATGTCTTATATTAGAAACTAACAGGAAAATAAAATAGGAAACAGGAAAATATTTCTTAAATACTTTTGCTCTTGTATCATAAACTTTAGGGATATATTTATGCTTTAGCTTCTTGAAAGGGCTATGATTTCAGGAGTCAGTGCATGTTCAGAACTAAAGCTTCAATCATGAAAGATGTGCAGAGGAAACTCAGTTTGAGAGCTCACAAAAACAAGCTGGTTAAGACTTGAAAAAGCAACTTATAAAAGAAATGCTGAATCAAACAGTTCAATTAATTTCTCTTCAATGAAACAAAATCTATATTGGTGCTTGAAAACACTGATGCAGAAACTTCAAGCTTACTAACAGCATGAGACTGAGTCACATTGCTGTGTTTAAACAATGTTGACTCCCACTTTCACACTGAAACAGTTTTAATTAATTGCCTCAGGCCACAGAAAACTAGCTACTACTTTGCAAACTAGAAAATGCAGTTTCTCAGTGTGTATAAATGGTTATTAAAAATTATTACAACTGCTTAAACAAAGCCATTCTGTATGTTTCACATGGGTTATCAAACTAGTTAGAATACTAAGCAGTAAAGTTTAAATGTCAAAATAAAAAAGCTGTTATGTAATTTCAGTAATTTTTGATTAGATTTTTGACATCGGCAATTTTAATAATATAAAAAATTGTGCAGCTTTCTTGAAATCACAAGACTTCAGTGTGAATATACAAGGAAATTGACAATATGTAGTTCTCAAAATGGTTCAGCCATTAAATAAACAGATCTGAAAATGGGGTGAGGAAGCTATCTTCTGTGAAAATTAGAATGTCCAACGTTCCCTTTTTGCTTTTCATAAAACTGTAAAATTTTGGGGCACACAGAGGTTTTTTTTTCTAATTCAAGCCTCAAAGTAAATGTTCTAACAATCATTACCAAGTAATCAGCACAGCAGAATGCAGCAATTCTTCAGTCAAATAAACCCAATAAAGCTACACAAAGAACTTACAAGAAGCTCTGGAAGCAATGATATTAATTATCATGTCAGTATTTCTAATTTTCATATTAAAAATTTGAAACATTTTGAATACTTAGTTGAAATTTTCTGACAAAATATTCTCTTCTGAAAGCACTGTCTTCAAGCATTTTGTCAAAAGAAGAATCCTTTACAAGTGTTCCAAGAAAAGGGAGCCTAAAACTCTCTTTCACATAATGAAACCTAAAAAAATACAAATCTATGATAGCTTTTTTTAGCATTTTAACAAAGCAACAAAAATCTGTAATCTTACCATGAGTCAAGATGTATATTAAATACAAAAGAAAACTCTTACGAGATTCTGAAATCGCTTCTGTTTGATGCTTGTTTCAGACCAATAGATAAAAGGGTGACCTTTACTTTTCCTTGACTCAGGGCTGTAACCAAGTTAATTAATTAATTAAAATCTGCACACAGGACATTTGCATTGAGAACCAAGCCTGTAATATTTTAGAAAGACAGATTTTTGACTGGAGGCCGCCAGACAGTGAGGTTTAAAAAATAAAGCCAGGAAATCAGATTAGAATTGCCTGGTCTGGCCCGGGGTTTTATCCCTGATGGCACTGAGCATTTACAGGAAACACTGGCCGAATTCACAGAGCATTCAACTTTTGACAGTTTTTCAGCCACAACAAGGAGATTCGGCAAAATATTTAAAGTCTTGTGGGCTACTTTTCCAAATATTTAATTTATCAGAAAGATTAAGGGCAGAATGGAATTCAGCACAAAATATCCACCCGTGCCCACCCAATTTCCTGAGCAGATATCACGGGTTACTGTACCATTAGCAGCATTACATACAACTAGTTTAGGGCCACCACAAAGAGGAGTCACTGTGCCCCTTTCCTTGAGATATTATAGGGTCATTTATAGCTCTTTACAGTCATTACAGTGGATGACTGCTAAGAGCTACACTCTTCAAAGTGCTTGCCAAACTGCTTCGGTCAATGAATAATTCTCCTCGACTATTTCTTACAAACTATTTCTAATCATGTTTTCAGTTTGAAAAGTCCTTGTTCTGTTTCAGCTCCTCAGTGCATTTGTGCCAAAAAGCCACACTTACTAAAGACCTTTCAGAACACATCCCTGGCAGTGCTCAAGGCTCAGGGTTGGGTGGGGTTCTGAGTACCCTGCCCTAGTGGAAGGTGTCCCTGCCCCTGGTGGGGGGGAGTGGGGATAGAATGAGATGGTTCCATGATTCTCTGATATTCTGGGAATTCCTGCGACAGAGGACCCTGCACATCCTTTATACTTCACACCACATTGTTTAGAACACATTACCATGCACAAACCCTACCAAAGAGATAAAGACCTAAAAATTGCTTATTTGACATTATAAAATTAAAGTGTTCTAACTCCATCTTCTGGCTAGGAAAAATTGATATGGAAGATCAAAAATGACTGAGTGAATTCAGCTTGACATTAGGCTTTACTTACAGACTTCAGGCTTCTAAAGTTTCCTCTTTATGTGATTCAAGCTTTCTCTCCAGTTTATTTTTCACTTCCCTCTCAGTTCTCACAGGTTTGAGTTTGATCTTTGTCTTCATCTATATAATCAACATTTTTGTTAACGTTTTGGTTTAAAAAAATGTGAATTTAATCAAGAGCAAATTTCCTCCTTATCTTCCTGAACATCATTTTAAAAGATTATAATAATAATAATAATAATAATAATAATAATAATAATAATAATAATAATAATTAGGTGATAAGTAACGGACCTTGCATTAGGAATGCATCATTAGTTGCACAACACAAGATTTGAGATTTCAGATTTCCTAAAAGAATAGAGCTAACAATTCCAAACAGCAGGGCCACAGATGTTTTCACACAATTTTCTCTTTGATCACAAACCTTGAGCAGACAGTAGAAGAAAACACAAAATGTTCTCAAAAGAAGCAGATACCTAAAGTCATTTCTCTCTATTCCTCAGCAGCTGAATTTGTTCAAAAGCTGAAATGAGACACGTGGTGCTCTTGCTTCAATCTCCACTCCCCATCCCTTCTGCAAAAAATTGGCTTGGTGTCTTAATGCATCTTACACTAGTGATTCTACTGAAGGGTGACAGAATAGGTAAGCAGATAACTCAACAAAACTAACATAACACACAGAGACCAGGAGTTATTATAAAAGCAGTAAGCAATACACGATTGGATTGCCCAGTTTCAATTTATAGAAAATTGCAAACTGGATGGAACAAAGGAACTGGTAGGAACAAAGTCATAGGACCTATTTGTCCCATGAAATTCAGCCTGGGCTTGAAATATTAATGAGAAACTGACATTTTCATAATATTTCCTAATTCTGTCTCGTGAGAATTTTTAGCAATGTGAAAATTAAGAGCCAAGGACAAGGCTTACTACAATGAGCTGGATAGAAGCTTCCTAACCATAACAACTTACTTATCTGGAACTACAGGTACCAACAAAAAGTACCAACAGGTACCAACAAAAGTCAGAAAAATCATCACGTAGAAGCATCAGAGGGACAGACACTTGCTGCCTCAGTATGAGAGGATTTCCACTTCTGCACCCCCAGGTAGTAGATTTTCTTCACTACCACATTACAGACTTAGCCCTGCAGATGAAAGCATGATGAATTGATGAGAGTCCAAGACTCAGAAGGTGACTCACAGAAGTGTTGTTACAGTTTTATAAAGTTTTCGTTTTATTTCGCTCCAGGAATTATGAAGAATTTTCACATAAACAGAACAGTATTAAAGCACTGGTTTAAAAGAGTGCCAAATATTCTGGTGTTTGGAAGAGCCTAACTCCCATGTGCCATTTACCAGTGCATTCTGTACTGATGTATCAATGCAGCATGATTCTGTCTGTGACCACACAGATCTTAATTTGTTCTTCAAACAAACCCCCTGCTCCATTTATGTGCAAGTCTCAAATATCTAAACGGCACCCTTCCATTCAAAGCCTTTTTGAAAACTTTGTGTACATTGCAAGCACGCTACCACATTTGCCTGCAACTGCTTAATTTTAACTACCTGTGTGCCATATTTCAGCCTAAAATTTCTTCCTTTACATCAAGCAGACAATGCAGAATATATGGCTCACTCAAGACATGCTAAAAAATACTGAGGCTTTTGGACACGAGGGGATGCTCTTTTGACTGATTTATTGCTAAGTTCTGAACACATCCATTCTTTACACGGCAGTGCCATTAGTTCTCTTAAATCAGCACAATTTGGCATGGGCACAATAAAGCTGCAGCCCTGCCCTCCCTCTCTGCTCATTCCCATCCCTGGGTGACTCCCTCCTCCCTTCTGCAGCAAAAGCCTTCATGCAGACACGTGGCAGGGAGCTACAAAAAAGAACTGACTACTTTTAACACGGATTAGTTCCCCAATTTAGTTCACTGTGTAGTCTCATGAATGCTTGTGTCAGCACAATGGGGGAGGGTGCCAGGGCAGGAATGAGCAGACAGGGCTGGGAAAGACCACTCCTCTCAGTGTTAGTGCCATAAAGCATTCAGGGAATCGGAATATTTGAGTAGAGGTGATCAGATTAGAAACTGTATGTCCAAAGGTCAACAGAAAAAGATTCAATTTTTGTGACAGTACAGAAACTAATCTGAATTGGACACAGTTCTTAGCACCAAAAAAATATGCTCTGACCTCAGAACTCATAATTTTAATCAAGACTTGCACTGCAATTGTACCTCCCAACCAACAAAACCTGCTCTTGCACCACACATTTTACTTGGTTCTGCTGCTAGTATTATAAGTGAAAAAAGAGGCAAAAAAAGAAAAAAAACTGAAAAAAAACCCCACCGGTATGTGAAGGAAGACTGGAGGAAAAATAAAATATAGCAGAAACAAATACAAGAGATCAGCACTCCAGTTTTTAAAAAGTAAATACATAAAGGAGGGTGGGAAGAAAGGAAGGAGATATAGAAAAGTTAAAGCCTTGATTTTAAAAGCCATTGAAATCTTGGCTTCCAGTGTGCATCTTAACAAAAACATTTCCTCTAAATAGGTAAAATATACAGAGAATAACACTTTAACTCAAAAATGCTTATAAAATTACTATCCCAGAAGGAAACTGTAGTGGAATATGAAGACTGAGAAAAATCATCTGCAAGTGTAATCTAGAGCAATGAGAAGGAGAAATGAGCTCTCTGTTCAACAGGATTTTAGCAAACTGTTACATTCTATTGATTAATTAAGGACTCAAGTTCTGTGTGGATGCCAAACACATTGGGAGGAAGCCTAACACTGGAGAAACTGGGAACAAGTTAGTTACTTGGACCCAGCAAATAAATAAACTTTGAAAATCACAAAATAGTAAAGGAAAACTTGTGACATGCCAGGAAAATTTAGAGATGGCTATGGCATGCCTCTCTGTTATTTCCCCTAGCTTTTATCCTCTGAAAATCCAAAACAAACAAAGCAGCCCAATGACAGGTTTATCACAGACTGAAATTGTGATGTTCTAGGGTGGAGATGTAGAAAAACTTCCTATTTATAAGAAAGATATTTTAGTATCAGGAGAAAGGGTCTAGAGAACAGAAATATATCTACATACTTCCTCCTATTGATCATAATGATTACATGGAAATAAAAAAAAAAATTCCCGGCAAAGATAGCTTGAAAATAAAAAGACCTGGAAGAAAGTTATTCAAATTAGACAATGAAAATTATTATTATTATTTATTTATTTTAATTTATTTTTAAAATGCTGCCCATATAAGGGATTCTAATTGTCATTTAGGAATATGATGTGGACACAAAACAAAGAAAACACCCCTTTGTGCTGGTCAGAAAAGCATGGTAACATTCCTGATAAACAAAACTTTACACGCAAGGTGATCTGACTGCTGGCCATTTTAGCTTCACACATCCCAAAAGGATTGTCAGCCACTTTCTTCACGTTTTCAGGGGAATTGTCTACAAAATAGTTTTTAAGAGCTGCAAAAATGTTTTGCTGATTTGTAAAAATCACAAGCAGTAGGAGATGACAGAGACCTCAATCCCTTTTCTTTCATAGCACCCACCTATTTGGGCTGGTTCACAGAACAAGCAGTATGAGAAAAGTTGACTTTTCATGACACTGACAGATAGAAACCAAATGTTTCCCCAGGAATTGGACAAAACATCACTGATTTTGCTGAAAAAGCACGCAATCCCTTATTGTAGTGCCTGAAAAATGAAATAGCCAAGTAGCATCCACTTCCATCTGTTATTACAGACTTATCTTTTGAAACATGCATGTGTACCAAACAGTCTGGCTGAGAATCCACAAAACAACAACTGAGTATTGTCAGCTCATAAAAGCAGTTTGAAAATAGCTAACAAGTGCCAGAATGAAGATCAAATACAGATTATTAAATAATATTAAAAGTTATGCAGAAACATAAGTATGTGTTCATGTAACTCCCATTTCCTTCATCGAAGGAAAACTGACAAGACTTACAGAGCTAAAATACTAAACCAGGATAAAACAAAATATCCAATATGCCTGATGTACTGCATAACTTGCAGGAATTGCCCTAAAAATTGGCAGAATTACAGGACTTAATTGAACTCAACCTGATAACACCATAGCCTCCATTTTAATGTCCAGAACTGAAGGGGCAAAGAGAATGAAGGACAAAATTAAAAATTGCGATTTCCACATCTTGCTTTGTTAACACCTACACTAGCTCTTTATTGATCACCCAGATTTAAGTCCAAATACCCATTGACTTCAACAGTAAAACTTCACATCTTGCAGCTGAGCCAATACAAATACACACCAAATACAGCCCTTACCAAGCAGTGGCCACAGACAATGCCTTAGTGAGGCTGGGCAAGGCAGCCAAACTACTCTGAAATATCAGCAAAACCTGCAGCTCGTCCTTTTTAATGGCCAATAAACCCCTGGTGTTCTACCTACCTACACACCTTTTTTTTTTTTTTTTTTTTTTTTTTTTTTAGATTTCAGTAAAATACAATTGGAGAAGAACCTGTACAAAGGTCCCAGGCCACACAGGCAGTGATCACCATTTGGAATGCAACCCCAGTGACCAGCTAACCATAAATGACACTGGCCTGCAGTCCAAAAAATGCCCTAAGAGCGTGGGCTGCCAGACTCTCACAGACAAGGCAATTTATCATAAGTGTGCAGAAATGAAGGTACTCAACTCTTGTATCCAAGAGTTTGGGGGGGGCAAGGGGAAGGGAAAGTAGGGCTTGAAATTGGGAAGGTTCAGTCATTTGCTTGGTTGTCTTTTTTCCTTTATGCTTTTAATAAAGATTAAAATCTTTGAAAATAATTTGAAATTCCAAGCATCCAAACATTTAAATTATATTGACTTTTTAAGCATTGCACAAACTGAGGATCACGTGTATTCTGTATTAACCTTGATGTTTTAACAGCTCTGGCCTCCAGCTACGTACTATAATTCTAGTTTGTTTACAACTAAGTTTATTTGTGCGTTTGCCTATGTAACAAATTCATGGAAAAATAAAAACACAAACACTTCTGGTTTAACCTGTTGGCCACACTGTGATTTTTCCCTAAAAACTCAGCCATAGCTAGCCACGAGGCCATATACCCATACTAACAGTATACATCAATACTAAACCAGTTAGTGTAAATTTGTTTACAGTTTTTAAGTGAAATACAGAAGATATGATGATTTTCTGAGATAAAACACACGCTGCTTTCAACACTAACTGGTTTATATCAGTGGCTAGGTAATCACTGGAAATAAAATCTTTTTGCTTTAGAAGTTAAGCCTCAGGTAACATTAATTTTGAAAACTATGTTTTAATATGTAGCACACAAAAATACTTCAGCCTAATTGCTGGAAAAGGTGGCGATATCCAAAACATTGGTGAAACTCGCAGAGCGCTTAATTTTGGCAACTAGGGAAAGTCATTTTTCATACAGATCACAAAAACGTGACCGTACACTTTTTGAGAACCGAGCACAGCCGCAACCCTCTTTGCAGAAACAGCACGGAAAGTTGAAATAAATTGAAAAATTCTCCCGGGCAAACTCTCCTGAGCCGCAGTCACCCAGGAGAGAGGGCTTGAGATGGAGCCGCTCTTTCTTTCCCTTTTGTAGCAGGCGAGTTCAGCTTGCAACACTATCAAAAAATAAAAGAACTGTAAGCTAATTGCTGGCGAGTGTGACGCAAGCGGTTTCCTAGGGAACAGCCCAAGTTGCTGAAGTGCCTGATCCAGCATTTCCTCATCTGTTTGCACTCACAGCAGCAGTCTGACAATGTAGTCACTGCATCCTGTTTCACTCAGCAGCCAGGGCAACGCTCAGCTTAACCCTTACCTTACACCTCTGCTCTTAGCCCAGCTCAGCTCAAACTAAGTTTACAGCCAGGCTTTGCTCAAGGGGTTGAATTTTCTCACAACTCACCAGCCGCTGCCTTTTCTATTTTTAATCGAGAAGGAAAACAATTTAATTTTTTTTTTTAATTATATTTTAATTTGTAATCTGTATCTGCACTGCTGAAAGTTTCGGCCACAAATTAAATTTTAAAAAAATCAGTCGCCTACAGGCTTTACATAAAACAATTTATATGTATTTCTGATCTCGTCTTTATAGCTACAGAATGTTCCTGATTGTATACTACACTTAAAGTATGCAAATATCAATATTATCTATCAAACTGCTTCTCATTCAATTCAAATAGATACTGATTCATTTATAAGCAGCTGTAGGCTCATTTATAAGTACCAAACATACTTTTAAAATTTATCAAAAAACGGTATATACACCAAGGAATTAAAAAAAAAAAAAATTCACATTTCCATCTACAAAAATGTAGAGAGCATGGACCTCACCAGTGTGCAGGGAAGTTACAGATACTGTAGAAAAAAAAAATATAAAAAAGAAAAAATGCTGGCCTTTCTGGCAGTACGTTGGACACACAAAAAATAGATTATTTTACAGTTTACTTCTTATATGTGAATTTTAATTTGGTCATTTCAGGACATGAATAAACATGAAACAAACTATTTTCAGCACAGAGCTTTTCTGTGCTGACATCAGTGCTTATCCGGTGTAAAAAACAACTGTTTTTCTATACTATGGGAATAGTTGTGGGCCACAAAGAAAGCAAAAAGGTGAGATAAAAGTAATTTGTTGTTTGTTGTTGTTGTTAAAAATTCTGGGCAATTCTTCACCACAAGGAAAAATGCACAGGAAATTTACAGGTGAAAAAGTCTCTCCCCTTCACAGGGTGAGCTCCTCAGTGCTCTTCAAATGGGAAATCCCCCTCTAGCATTCTGAAATGGAAGGCAGCCAGCCAGAACAACCTGTCACTGCAGCTTCCTGACCACCAAAGAGAAATGGGTAGCGAAATTGTGAAGGTGCAGGCAGGAGGCAATGGCAGAGACTTCTCAGAATTCCTTTCCCCAAAGCTTACTCACCCAGGGGCCAGTCTGCATCACGCCAGAACTGCTCTGCAAGGAGATCAAAAACATCCTGATTTTCCACTAACTGGCACTCTCATTCTTTCTAACACAGTGTGTTTCTCCTTTTTCCTTGAGAAGCTTTCCTGCTCAAATCTAGTATCAGAATGTAACAATATACCAAAATATAAAATAACAAGTTTTAGGCTAAAAAGCCAGGGGTACAGAGAAAGGAGCAGCCTGAAATAAAACTCCTGAGAGCAGTATGCATTTATGCACTGTAACCTGTACTCCTGTAGAATAGAAAAAACCAAAAAAGTTAACACAACATGATCAACGCTCCAGCTTATTCAGCAGTTAACTGTTTGCTACCATCTCAGTGGTGCATTTCTCAAAATACAGATGTTCCCATCAGTAGGCTTTTCTACTCTATTAATATAGATTTTTCTCTGCATTACTTCTTAGCTTCTTCCCATTCACCTGCATTCCTCTTATGTTATCCCTCTGTTCTACAGTACCCACATAATTTGTAGGAAGGCAGAAGAAAAACAGAAATAAACATTTTCTTCACCCATAGATAGTTTTCCTCAACTGAATGGAAAGCTAGCTCAGGAAGAAAAATAAAGGAAGTAGTCTGGTATGTGATTATGGAAATTCCAGAATGAGATCAAGCAGTTTCAGGGATGAGGAGGCAATGATAAGCAGAAAACCTGGGATGGCACAAGGCATGTTGAGAAACCCTAATGTCCCTGGAGGGGAGGGAAGCAAAGCACAGGCTAGCAAGGCACAGAAGATTTCCACCCTAACTGTATTCAGCAGTGGATTAGGGAGCCCTGAGAAAAGTGATGGCTTTAGCTTATGGGATTCAGGGCTCAGACAAGTTCTCCAAAAGTAAAACATAAAATGGTTGCCAAGGATATCTTCCATAAAATGAGTTTTTAGGTGAGTGGGTTAGAACCAGGTGTGGAAAACATCCACATACAAGTTCTGTCAGAGGACACTGAAAGATATTTATATACAAATATGAACAAAAGCCTCTACAAGGGTTGGAAATCTATCCAAATACTACTGCCTTAGTACTTTTACAGTCCTCAGAACTGTTCTCTCTCTTATAGCAATCCACCACCATAGTGTAGTTTTCTCCAGCTCTGTGTCCTGCTACACTCTGGGACACAAGAAGAAAAATACAGCTCTAGTCACCAAGATAGGTGACAATCCAAATTATGCTCATGGCAAGAGCAAGGCAGGGAACTAGCTGTCCTTTTTAACTCTGTTTTTTCTTGGCTTACCTCTCTTGTTGAAATCTGCAGGGGTACCACTGCAGAATGTCTTGGAGAGTGAACCAGAGCTGATGGGAAGAAAAAGACAGATTCCCAGCTGTGTCCCACGTCTAACAGATATGTTGAACCAAAGCATTGCTCATATATTGGAGGTAAAGTTCAGAATTTATTTTAAAAGAAAGAAAAATTCTGTGAAAATCCACCTAAATGTGCTGGCCTAATGGAGGTAAATAAAGCTCAAAGTATCAGGACAAAAAATATTCTTCTGCTCCTACTGATTCTGTTACAACCCAAGCTGTAATCAGAACAAAGCACCTCAACTAAATTCATTGTCAGTACCCTACAGATCAGGCAAAGCTTTCCTGTAGCTCTCAAACACTGCAGGAAAGTACAATGACAACTACAAATCCTCTGAGTCTTTATCTCCATTTTTAACGGTGAAGTGATGGGAGGAAGATGTTCAGTATTTATTTTTTGAGGCACAGCTCATTCCATTCTTCCTAATGATTTAAGAACTGTAACATGATAATTCATTAGTCAGCCAGCTCCTCTTGCTACAACTGCAGCCCTTGAGTCAATACTACTCCTGTTCCTCCCTCTTCACTTGCTTACAATAGGAGAGAGCAAGGTAAAACATAAACAAGATCTCTAAAGGTTTAGTCTTCTTAAAAAAAAAATTTTTTAAAAAGCATCCAAAAAAACACCAAACCCCAAACCAACCTAGAAAACCTTTGTCCCCTCCATCCAGGAAATAAACAGGGGATTGTTTTGAGCTTTGAAATTACTCAACACATGCAGATACTCTTTGGGCAGCAAAAAACAAGCTCCCAGCCACCAAAGCCCACATCTTAAGAGCTCAGATCTGACAAATAAATTTGCAGTTGCACTTATGGAAAAGGAAGCAGATCAGTGAGTACTTTGCATCTAACCTGCAGAACTGAAAGAGCAAAATGAACAAAGAACTTCACAATAAAATAAAGTATCAAAGTAAAAGGTATGCATGAAAGTAAAAAACAAATGTATGCAGCATTGTGAATGTAGCTGAACTGTATATAACTTTTCAATAATGGACAGTTACAAGGAAAGGATTCTAGAAGCATTTTAATGCTGTAACTACAAATAAATATTTAATTCCTCTGTGTTAAAAGTTATACATTACAAAATGTTCTATAATTTTTTTAACAATAATTTAATTGCTAGGTTTCCAAATACTAAAGTATTTTGAGTCAGAACATTTTCATATCTCCGGTGAAAGAGACATTTTGGACAATTTTGGACTGAACTATAGCACTGATCTTATAACAAAGAAAGAACACACTGGTAGGAAGAGGTGGTCAAGTTATTGTAAATGAAGAAAAGTTAAAGACAAGGACAAAGAGAAAAAAAATATATCTTTTTTAAAAAGACAAGCAAATAAGCAATTTACTTTTGAATGTTAATCTCCTGGAGAATTATTTTCTGTGTACTTTCAAGGCCCAAACAGTAAAAAAATAAAAATGTGGCTTCTAAAGGCACACCAAACCTATCCATCACCAGACAGGTGAAAGAAACATAGCTCTAGGAATGCATTCAAGACTGTTAACACTTGTAAAAGTTATAAATTACATTAAGTCTGTGAATTTTTAAACAAGTAAGGACTATAATCTCAATCCTTAAACACTGCAAAACACATGTTCTTTTCCACTTGAAAGCTTAAGTGCTCTGCTGACTCGAGGGAGCTTCCTACTAGAACATGCATTAAGGCAAGCATGGAAGAGTTACAAATCTTTAGAAGGGAGATTTTAACAGCAACTATTCTTATAAAAGACAAATTACCCAGGATTACATGTACCTTTAGAGGTGCACTACTGAAGCTGTGGTGACTTTTGCAGATACCTGAAATGGCATCTGCTTATTACATGAAACGGAGTTTAAATATTTTCTTAAGATGTGAGACACTTTCCTAAGCAAGATATCAATTTCATATTTACAGGTGTAATATCAGTTTCTAACTTAATTTGTCCCGAAATGTTATGCCTAATAATAAGTTATGTAAATTCTACATGCAAGCACCGAGTTTTACTCACTTTTAACAAGACTGTTTGAAGCTTAGGGTCTCTCATCTACTTCTGATTTTTGCTCCTCACAAAAAATTCTTGTCCATCACAAACAGAATGAAGTACTGTTTTTTTTTTTCATCAGACCATTCTGCAGATGTCTCTGATATGACAGTCATTGCCTCAGAGGATTTGAAAACACAGACCATACTTAAAGCAATAGCCAGCATTGCATCTGCCTCTGCTCATCTACTCCCATTTTCTTATTTTCATCTTGACACCATAGAAAATCACTTGCAAACTTATTATTTTTTAATTTCTTTGAAATTCTCAGGCATATAATGAACAGACACCAATTATGAAAAATAAATTAAGTAACAGCAGTGACAAAAAAAAAAGTGGTCATTAACACAAAAGCTGTTACAAACTCTTTCTTCTCAATCCAACTTGTTCAAGCAGAGACTCCGAACAGAAGGGAAAATTAGACTTTCTGTATTATGAGGGCACAAATATTCTGCTGTGCTGAATAAAAAATAGCAAGAAATGCTGATTAAAAGATCTACTTAATGCGTTCTACAACTGCCTAAAAATAAGCTAACAGATACTTATAATCAAAATACTTTCAACTGTGCTTTGCTGTAACAGCAAAAAGATGTCATTTGCATAATGGTAATAGCTCAATTTAACTTCAGACAGACATATTAAAGTTCTTTAATCATTAGAAAGATCTTAAGTAACATTCTGAAGCTTTTTTACTATTTAAACAAAAAAACCAACCAACTAAACAAACAAAAATTTTAAAAAGTAAACACTAGAAGCCTAAACATCTGTGTGAATAATCTATGGTAATTCTCTCACTGCAAGGTTCATTTGAAATCTGCTTTGTGAGCGTGTTCCAGTGATCCCCAAAAGGATACTCTGCTGCCCCAAAAATGCACTTAGCTGAAACAAGGACAAGAGGACACATGCAGGCTGGACACGACAAGCTTGCTTGTATTTTTTAGTTAAGATATGAAATATACTGCTCTACCCTATACTAACACGTTAGGAATAACCAAGCCATCATTAATGATTTATTTACATCTGTGTCTCAGTGCCTTTTTGTACGTACAATCTCAGTGGAAACAGTAAAACCTGGACCAATATTCATCTTTCCCTGAGCAAAATAAAGTCTGCTTCTTGCAGATCCGACTGGCCAAGAGAACTGTGCTAGCGTGCCTTTACTCCTTCCAGCTGAGCCAATTCCTGCAGGGCAGTCGCTGCCAGAGCAGATGGTGTTTCACAGGCACAGCAGGATCTCAACTTTTTCAGCCTGCTAATCACACCTCCAGGTTTCAACACAAATTTCCCTCCCTTTCTGCTCACACGTCGGAACATAATTGCTTCAATCTACAGAAATGCGGTTTAAATAAACTGAAATTTAAGTTCATACGGTGTAATGCGGGAGGGGGAATATGTAGGAAACTGTGGAATTGCAAGAGCAGGTACGGAAGAGCCTGTGAGTGTATTTACACATTTTACACTGTGGAGGTGGAAAATCGAATGAAAAGAAGGCCACTGTGAACACTAATCAACATAATAATAATTTAAGAGTTCTCTCAAAAC
This sequence comes from Cinclus cinclus, assembly GCF_963662255.1. NCBI lineage: Eukaryota > Metazoa > Chordata > Aves > Passeriformes > Cinclidae > Cinclus > Cinclus cinclus. Next base: position 12,622,952 of record NC_085051.1, on the reverse strand, counting down.
ACATTCCTGGGTTCTTTGTTTTTTTTTTTAAGGTAGCATCATTAAACCACACACGACACTGGGTTTATGAACTATTAACGACACCCTATGAATACAGATCTCTATCTTTGTCTTGGAGAAAAGTCATAAAGGCTCCTTGGCCGTCACACAGGAGACAAGGAGGTATCCCAGGGTCACTGGTGAGCAGTCAGCAAACGTCCAAAAACAGGAGGTGTATCAACAACTTCTGTGAAAGGATGGAAGCTCTTCTGGACAGCCAGAAGGTACTAGGAAAAAAAAAAACCCTCATTTAAAAAACCCTGCACTTCTTAAATTAGTAACTTCAGAGCACTCAGAAATTTAGAATTCTTTTAAGGGAATCTACTAGGCAGAAAGAACAAAATTATACTCCTGAAAATGCTAACAGGTATCACACAATACTTAGGAGGAAAAATAAATAAATAAAAATATGTTGTGATTGAACATGTAATATCTACTGACTCCAAGAAAAATAAAAAGATCCTAAATGGAAACACAGGCCTTAGGTTTTGAGACACAGTAGGAAAAAAAGGCATGTAGACATTAAGCCTAGTATGAGAGTGTCTTTTTTACCCTTCAATTTAGCTCCTATCTTGTTAAAGGGTGTTAATTAACCAAAAACAAATGAAGCATGACCGGTAATGAAGGTTAAAGAGACACAGTAAAACCATAGTGTCTATGCAGGGAGTCATAATTAAGTTGTTATTTCAATTAAACTGGTGAAATTTCCCTCTGCTAACTTAAGCTTTCACACACTGTTAGAAAAGTTCCTTCTACATGATGAGCTCCGCTGACAACACCATCGTGACATAAGACATTAAGAGGCAGGTGTGACCCAGGCTTGCTGTATCCTCAGCACTCAGAGGTACAGTTCCCCTGGGGCGGGGGAGCAGCACTGGCTGCTTTGGGCATAGTGAACGAACTCAGCCCAAATTAAACCCATTCCTATTTCTGTGACCACCATCAGCACGGACGCAACTAAACCAGCGTACCTGTCATGCTATTCGTGCCAAAAAGCCTGGGATTTTCCTCATAAAAGAGGGAAGATCTCCCACAGCCAAATCCAAAGCACTCAAATACAGCCTCATACGGTACCCTTTCTACAATATCTTGAATAATTTTAAAATAGTAAATTATAGAGGGAAAATATAATTTTCATGTTCCATAAAACAAACTTTTTATTTATGAAGTGAACAACAAATGGAACATTTGCTGCAAACATGCCTTTGACTTAGGGAAGGTATTCGGGTTTGCATAATGGGACATTAAGGTTGGCAGCTCAATACTGGGTAACAAAACTTGTCAACATTACCATTTCATCAGGCATTGAATTGGAAATGTGCCAGGTTTTTTCACACGCCCCTGTAGAAACTGAAGCGAGCACTGATGGTCACAAATGTTCTGCATAACAGCCCCGTTTTTCATAAATATTGAACTATCAAACAAATGGAGGGATATAAAAAAAAAAAAAAAAACAAAAAAAACCAAACTACTTGGGTATCTGCGCCCTGGTCTGTCCCTCTCCCTGTAAATTTGCACTTGTATCAAAGGAATGTGCTACCTACAAAAGCTCTGTGTGAAAAAGCAAGGATGGCCCAACACATAAAACTTACTCCTCACCAGCTGCCCGTGTTGATATGAGTGATATCCTTCCCCACAGCTGAATGATCCAGTCTCAAAAGCAAAACTGCTCTGGAAGCTGACATTTTGTTTCAGCAGTCATGCCTTGTTATGGCCCTTCTAGTTCCTAGAACAGTTTGTTTTGCCACACTCATCAATAAGGCCATTCACTTAACTGGTCTTCCTTAAGCACAGAGTTCTCTGACCTATTTCTTTCACAAATATCGGTAACACTTCCCCAAATATCAGCATCTGCCAGTTTACTTGTTACCCTGTGAACTCTCATTTATTAACATCCATGGCTCCTGTCTGTTTTGAAGGCTCTAGCACAATTCTACAGCCACTGGATTCTTAAAGTTATTGATCCTTTCCATGCCTCAGTAACAATCACTCAGACATTGCAATCTGCCCTGACCAATCCAAGCCCTAGCTTTAACCTTAAATTTTCATTTCTGCTTTGAGTTGCAGGAAACTTCCCCTTTTTTGTTGTTTTTTCACCATTAAAAATTATTCTGTAGTGTCTTGCATCTTGTTAAGCATTGTTTTCTGACACTGGAAAGGACATGTTGAAATTTAACACTTCCTTTCACTCTCTTTTATTCTCATCTTCAACAATTCTTTCAACTTGCTCTCCACATAGTTTTACCCTGGAAAAATCAGTGAGATTCCAGCAAAATATTCTATGTCTGCAGCCTTCTGTGTTCTGTCCTCTCTTTTCTCATTTGGCAGACAGAAGTTTCTCATCTGTTTTCCTCCAGAGCTATTTACATCAACAATAGAACAGACTTCATCCCCCAATTTTCCTGTCTGTAATCCCCAATCTTTGCACAAAAGCAGAAGATTTTCTCTTTCCCATCTTCAGCAACTGGTATCATCTAACAGCTGTATTTAGCTTTGTTCGGATTTCTTTTGAGGGTGGTAAAGCTGCATGAAATTTTCATTTTAATGTATCAGAAAAAGACAAACAGGAATAAAAAAAGCTTTTTTTTCTGGAAATATAAGTTTCCAATCAAATGTCACACAGGGCCCAGGCTGAGAGAGACTCCCCACCCCACCTGCATCATTCTGGTGTTCACTGGTGACATGAGACACTGTCATGGGGATTGTGAGAGCTCAGCTCACACTGCAGACATGCCCTGCATTGGGCCATATTCCATGGGGTTTCTTCACTTCCCTCTCATGTTTCTTTTCATAAAATTTGCTGGGATTTGATCTTGTAAGGCCAATATACTACAATCTGTTCCATTGTTCAAGTTCAATTATTAGAATAGTACTATCAGGCATATATTGTGTCAAAAGATGAGTCATTTTCTCAGGAAAATATACCAAATTTCTTGCCATTCTCTTCCCTTTCATATTTAACCTCCCAGAACACACTGCTCACAAATCCCAGCATGGAGGCTGCCCCCTCTTTTTCATTCTAGAGACTCTTCTGGGCACCTTTTGCTTCTCATCTCTACAAGTTTCTTTCATAAACTTAAGGCATCTTCCTGTTCCAAGCTGAATTTTAGTACTTTATGCAATTTATTCTGCTGTTTTCCTTCAACACAGTCAATCATGCAGTTGTTGGAACCGTCTCGCACAGTTTCTTTCATTTCTTTCCTACTAGTGCTCTGTAACATGCTTCCCTCACCTTCCAACTAATTTCTCTAGCATTTCCACAGCAGTGGCCTTTGATCTCCTTCCTTTCTCCACTTATATTTTCTTTCCAGGAAAACACACCTGAAGCAACAGTCAACCTCCTTTGCTACACAGACAGCTCAGAGACACTCTTGCCTGTTTTTACTTATGCAGAATATAAACTGCCACTAAGTCTTGGATATCTAAAAGCCAGCTTAAGGCAAACTTAGCTAACAGATTTCTTAAATGCATTCGGTCTCCCTAAAACCCTTCTTTATCATTCCTGGTGGTCCCAGGTGAAATTTTGCCAGAGGATAGCATCTTAAACTCTGACCCCTCTACAGGTAAACCATGATTCAATCATCCTTTCTTTGTGGTATAATACTCCAAGAGAGAGAGGGAGAAGGAGGAGAGAGAGAAGGAGGAGAGAAATACAGAACTTCTACCAAGAGCCTTCTCATTTCACATTTCATCCAACTCAAAATATTTTGTCAATGTCCAAGAGAACCAGACAGAAACAATAGAATCTTACTCATCCAAAACATGGGTGCAGAAGCAGTTTTCCAAGTCTGTTGCTTTCACCATGTAATCCTTCTCTTAGCACATTCCTCACACTCAGCTGCATCCCATTGGAACTGATTCCATTCACAGCACAACACACACTGCTACCTTGATTTTCTCTCCCTAAGACCAACACCTGGGACAGGAAGGTTTGGTGAACAGCAGAAACACATCTTGCCATGCAGGTACAGCTTAACAGTCATTGGAATAGTGAGGGGGAAACTTCAAATAGCAAAGAGCTGGTTTGTCAAACACAGCAAGGAGAATTCTGTTTTGTTACTGGCTGTGCCCAACAGGTAAAGGTTCACCTGTTTCTGGGCTGCAAAGTGTCTGAGTTTAACCATTTTAAGACACTCTAAAATGCACATGAACAAACAGCTTCTGCACTAGGAAGCCTATACCCTGAAAACTTAAGGACAAAGTGTAATTTGTTTCACAAATTGGTAACAGACAGAGATGTAAATTTCACGAGCAAATAAGGAACTGGGTTAATTTCAAGTTACACAGATATTTCAGAGTCCTGAAGTCAAGTCCTGATGTTCCTAAGGTAATGAAAGGTACAAGATAGCTTGGAACAGAAACTGGGGAGAGGTGATGGTCAATCCAACCCTAACCACCAGACAATTCTTCTGGTAATGAACAGAGTGCAACATGAAAGCAGTCTTTGTCCATGAAATATCCCAGCTTTCCTACGTGCCTGAACCTAGTCAGATAACCAGAAAAAGTGTGTCAGCTCTGTTTGTCGACTGTTTTGGACACGTATCATGTGTATTTAATTATGAAGGCCTATTCTTTACTCAAGGAAAAAGATTAATATTCTTTCTGGATTCTGAGAAGCTCCTGGGTAAGACATAGTCGTTTGCGCTCATATACATGTCCACTATCAGGTGAAAGAAAAAAAAAAGTCTTACTACCATATTTTTCAGGACATAGTGTTTACAAGGTCTGCAAAACTGACAAGCTCCTTTTAGATTCCCTGATTTGGCTTTCAGACCAAAAAAAGATTATAAAATTAAGTGTGCAATGTGCAACAGTCAATAAGGATAAACCCTTTGATATCAGTAGCAATAGGTAGAACTAAGAGATTAGCATTCAATTAGTACATGCAGTCAAAATATAACCCACACAAAATTTGAAATACCAATCAATACTGCAGTCTTACTGCCATTCCTCTCTAGGTCCAAGATGAATACTGAAGTAAGAACACAAACAGCCTGTTTACTGTTAAAATCATATCAATTTCTAGTGGCAGAAGTATTAATATAGTAGAGCTTATAAAAGGCATTGCCTTTGCAAAATTTTAGCCATAATTTTAGTCATATTACTTCCCTTGGTATATATTTATATATTTTGATATTGGCATTTAAGTATGCTTATCTAAAAAAATAGACACATAATTTGTTCAAGTTTCTTTCCTCCCATCTCGGACTCTGTTGCTAGACAAAAGACACACACAGCATAAATTTAGATACTTTGATGGCTAAAGTAGATGTAGATACATAAATGGTAAGAATAATCTACTTTTATCAATTTTCCAGCCTTATAGTTCCTGCATCTGTTGAAGTCCAAAAAGCAATACCTTAAGTATTTGTCATGAGGATTATTCAAATTTTACAGGATCATGCTTACAGGGCCTCTTTCCACTTGTACCCCAGAAAAAAAAATTATAGTTCCATCCAATTTCTATGTGCACGTGCTGCTGGTTGCACATTCCCCTGTGTGCTAGTATTCCATCCTGTTCCCACCCCTTCCAAGCACACAGACCCCTTGGAATTGTTGGCAGAAGAAAACCAAAAAATCAATAAAATAAACACAATTATTTTCTTGTATACTTAATTAGACAGAGAGCACATGTAACTTCAAACGAATATGTTACTGAAAATTCAAGGTCAATACTAACATTCTCATATTTTCATCAAATAATAACTAAAATCTACACAAAATTATATATGTTTTTAATATAATGAGAGCAATCAGCCACAGGAATAATCTCCCCAGAGAAGTAAAGATGCCCCAACATTGGACAAGTTTAAGATTTAGCTGGACAGGGTGCTGAGCCAGCTTGTCTAGACAGTGATTTTGCCAAGAAAGGTAAGACCAGATGATCCTTGGGGTACTCAACTGACCTGCTACTCTATACTTGACATAAATTTCTACATATAAGAGGTTTGTGACAATCACACAAAATACATCTAATAGAATCACAATAACTTATCTCCCATTCATCAAAGTATTTCTGTCATGATGCACCAGCAGCATCTTCCTAACAATGTTCCTTAAACTTCACGAAATATTAATATTGGAAAAAAACACTGTACTGCTTTATAAATATTTGCAAAATGTGCAATGAGACCATAAAGAAAAGCCACACAATAGATGCTCTCTGAAAAGCATTAAGTACATACATTCCTTCAGTTTCAAGGAAGCAATATAAAAACTTTGTACTGTTTATTCAAATAAAGTCACACATTACGGGCTTACTTCTCCCTAACCCTGCCCAAACAATTCATGTTTTATCAGCTCTGCAATGTCTGATCGCTCTCCAAGTCAGACAGGAGATCAGAGGATTTAACCTGTGTTATCCTTGTAAAACTGCATATAAAATACAGCAGAGAACATGTATCTGTGAATCTCATTTAAATTGTGCTTATCAAGGAACAAATATTTATTGCAAAGCATAATAGATTATTAGGAAAATTAAGAACTTCATATCTCTTCATTGTTCACATCTAGTGATAACAAAGATATCAAATTCTGGAAGTCTACCAAAAAGTTACATTTTATTATGAACACGTATGATTTAAGCATTGCCAATAAATTATACATATTTAGTTGTAGCTGACATTTATGATGTTACTTGAAGAATAATGAATGCCCTAGCTTGAAATATGCACATGCCTTTAAGAAGTGAGCCGAACGTCAAAGGAAGCTTTTAGTAACTTGCATATGAACAAATATCTTCTATCATCTAGAAAGGTTAATGAAATCACATCTTCTGATATTTCTGTGCTACAGACAAATGTGACAGCAAAAGAGAGCATTTGCTATCCAGAAGGGAGCAGAGAAAGTAAATTATTATATGATAGTCCCTACATATCTTAACTGCTAGTAAAATGTGTTAATGTTTCTTTCATTGTATGCATTAGATAATCTGCAATTTACTGAATGAGTTATTTCTGAAGACTGTCAAGCACGCTTCCATTTTAACCTTTTATGCAGAAACAATTACTGTATTAATCACAGTAATTAATAATTACTGTGAACAATTACTGTTAATTCTGTTGTTCTGTTGTGCAAACTCGGGGGGGAGGGGGTGTGGGGGCAATGCTCAAAAACTACTCCACCGTTTCAGATTCACCTCGCATTTCCTCAGACCTAACTCACAGTCAATCACAAGACCTGCACTATAGAACAAATGTCAAGGAAAAATTGGAAATTTTCATTTGGAGCCGATGAGTTTCAGCCAGCCACGACAGTAGCAGACGGGGTATTCTGCAGCAAGCATCACTTCGCAGAAACTGCTCACTTGAGCGTTCATTAAATACACTCCCCTCATTCTCGCTCCCTACAAGGGGCTGATAATCCACTTGCAGCAGCCTCGGGCCAGCTCCAACACAACTCGATGCTCCTGCAGTTGACGTGCAAGTGCCCGAATAAAAACAAACTCCCCCACACGCACGGGGGTTTTACGCTACAAAAAAACAAGACTCATTGAAAAGTTTTCCGGGAGGTAGAAACCAACAGAGTTCCATTCAAGAAAACTGAGCGTTTCGGGCATCCCTCCAGCCCCTACTGAACAGCTCTCTCTCTTCAGTAAAAAGAAGTTTCTTGAAACCCATCAACCCAAAACTAACGTTCACTTAGGTGGAGCGAGGAGCAGGGCTGAGAGAGAGGGAGGAACAAAGGACAGTAATGTGCAGGGCAGAAGGACAGCTGCCACTCAAACAACGCCACGTTCGATAAATAGCACCCCTCACAAACAGGTATTTCTTTAGCGCTTGGCAATGATTTTGCCGATAGAAAGCGGGAAGAACCAGAAGCGCCGAGCAGCTCAGAAAGCTGTGGTTTCTTTCTCTCGGGAAGGCTGACAGACGCGGAGGAGGTGGGGGGCTTCGGAAAAGAAACAAAATAACAAGGTAACTGATAGCTGAAGCCGACCGGTTTGATGTTTTGCTCTAATCAATAGGAACTGCTGTTTAATAATTGAGATTGCACAAAAAGCGAGCGAGCCTTCTGCCCTACAGCAAACACATTATTATGATTTAGCACCCACGCAGAAATAAAGGGTTGTATCGATTGTGCAGAACCGAGCTGAGGTACCCGCTAAGGGACTAACATTCTCCTCCATTCCTCTAGCAGGAGTTTGTTAGCGAGCAGACATCCAGCACAGACACACACAGCAGTCAGGAAAAGATATGGAGCGGCGCTCATTCCTCCGAAAGTTTCTCCTTCAAGTTTCGGAGAAACCTACCTGCTCTCTGGAAATGCAAGGCAACGAGGGTCTCCTAAACATTTTGCAGCTGCCGTAGTAGCTGGCCGAAGTTTCCCCTAGGGATACGCAGCTAGATCTCCTCCTGGGTCTGATCACAGGCACTTTTTCCTCCGCGCTGGGGAGCCGTGGGTGGCGGTGATGCTGGTGGTGCGCTCCCCGGCTCTGCGCCGACAAGATGCCGTGCTCCCCGCCGCAGAATGCCAGGAGGCAGCCTGCCACCCCGACCGTGCCGGCCAGCAGCGGCCCGAGCGCCGGGGGCAGCGCCCGGAGGCTGCTGAGCGACACCAGCCACACCAGGCTGCAGAACAGCAGGACGAGGAGGCTCCGGCGCAACTTCAGGGAGCTCTGCGGCAGGGTCAGCGCCGCCACCGAGACCAGCACCGTCAGGAGCCTTCCTAGGAACATCTGCGGCTCCTCTTCGCGCCCCTCCGCGGGCAGCAGCCACTGCAGCGCCACGAAGTCCCCCGAGTAGCAGCACAGGGGCAGCGCCAGTAGCCACCAGCGGGTCGTGCCGCCGCCGTGCTCCCCGCGCCGGCCGCCGGCCAGGTAGCAGGTGAGGAAGAAGAAGGCACAGGCGATGCTGAAGAGGGGGCTGAGGCAGCGGGTCAGGCACAGCAAGGCGTGCAGCGGCCGCGGGCTCCGCCAGCTGCTCCCGTCCTGCTGCTCCCGGGCGCTGCCCCGGCCGGGAAAGGCCAGGAGCGAGAGGACGGCGGCGGCCAGGACGCCCAGGGCGAGCCGAGCCCGGGAGGAGGGGGCGGTGGGGAAGAGCAGCAAGGAGAGGAAGCTCTTCGGAGGGTCCTGCCGCAGCGGGGTCGCGCAGCTCTTCACGTATCCGTTCCGCAGGCTCTCCGCGCTGCCGGGGCCGGCCGCCCCGCCGCCGTCCGGCTGCGGGCAGGGCTGCGGGGCTCGGCCGGCCCCGCCGGGGGAGGCGGCCGCCGCCGCAGCTTCTCGCTCTTCCCTCATGGTGGTCGGGGACGCGGCGGGGGGAGGACGGCGGAGGGGCGCGGGTCGCGCTAGCTGCGTCCCGGCCGCGCCTCCCGCATCCCCTCAAGAGAAGGGCGCGGGGCTGAGCCGCCGCTCGTCCCCCGCGGGCAGCGGCGTCCGCGGCATGGTGGGCGAGGACGGCAGAAAGAGAGAAAAGGTAAAAGTGCGGCTCGCCCGCTGGCGTTCCCCGAACGGCTCCGGCGGCGGCACTCGCGGCCGCCTCCCAGCGCCCGGCGGCGGCAGCGGCGGGGCCGGGGGTGGGAGCGAGGCGGGCACAGCTCCCGCCTCCCCGCCCCCCGGGAGCCGCGCTTCCCGCCATCCTCTTTAAAACGTACATCTGTCTGTCTGTCTGTCTGTCTGGCCGCCTGTGTCTGCCCGGCCGCCCCCCGGCGCAGCGTGCGGGACTCGGGCCCGTCCCCGCCGGGCGCCGCAGCGAGGGACGCGCGGCCGAGCGACGGAGGGGCAGGAACGCTGAGCTGGCGCGGCTTTGTGCTTTATCTTGTCATTTAGCTTCGCGATGCCGCGGAAAAGTTGTTCGTACGGGCTGTGAAGCACACGCAGAGTATCGAAGCTTTTTCCCTCCGACGAGCATCACTTTTTCATTTTCGTTCTTTTTTTTTTTTTTTTTTTTAACTACTCGAGAAGTAAGTATGGATTAGAGTAATTGTCTACGTTTCTCCACCCCCCCCGCTCTCGTTAGCTCAGTCACAGACTAGACATCGTTGCACGACCAGGTTTATTTGCATGGCTAATACTTTTGGAATGGATCAAAATAAAAATTTTTGGAAAGGAGCTGGAAGTGTTTAGACAGCTGTAGGGGAAAATAAGCAGCTAATGGGATTTTGAGTAATGCCTTTGCTCATTCATTCTCTTTGTTTGTTTCTGGTAAAGTAACTGCTAGACACTTCTGAAATTTATTATAATTGTGCATGTTTACCTTGTTGCTTAGAACAAAGGTCCTCTGAGTCATGTTTTCACATAATGTTGTACTGCTTTACTTACACGGGTTCAGAAATCAGTTCGGGTAAGTCGGTGGTTGCACTTTTTGTTTTGTTTTGGTTTTTTGTTTTTTTTTTAGTTGAAACAAGGACCTCTTGAAATTGATTGGTGCCATTTCTTGTGGTTCCCTCCCTTTGAGCAGCCCCCGAGTAGCAGCTGGTTTGTGGAAGCTGTGGGGGTAGCAGGAAATGCTGCTGCAGGACACGGGCCTGAAAGCTGGCCATGAACAGAAATCGTCGAGCATGATTCCTGACAGAAAATGCAGTATGCAATGGCAAATACAGGAACTCCTGTATGCGGGAGGGAAATAAGCAATTATTTATATTTTAAAAGGCAGATCAATCCGGTGGAATTTTATTACTATATAGCATCTTCCTCTGTTAGAAATCCCCCTACACTCTTTTTCAAGAAAAACAAAGGAAAAAAAATCTCTGCTGACTTGGTACACTTAATAAAAATTCTGCGCTATCATATTGGTTCTGAAAGGTTTTCAAAAAAAGAAAAACGTCTAGTTTCTTTGGGATTTTATTCCTACATTTTCTTGTATTCATATGTTAGTGATATCACTTTGACCACAATCGAGTACACTTGCAAATGCTTTTAAGGCTGAGAAATACCTTGCTTCTATGTATATTCTTTGTTTCTTTCATTTCCTTGAATTCAGCTATAAATAAATGCATTCCAGAAATAATTTGCTGGTGTAATCTTCATAAAAACACGTTTGGGTGTATTTGTAGCAGTGGAGACTAGGAAGTGCCTAAGGGAGACCACAGAGATAGGACATCACATGATCCCTAAATACCATGGATGCAACCATCTGTGGCTTCAGCACTGTCTGAATCAGAAGTTGTGTCTTATTCTTGACAGTTCTGAGGAGGTTTTTAATCCACAAATTTGGCCAGTCTTAATTGCTTTGGTTTTTTTTAAGTCCACATAGGATTTTAGTATCTGCAGAGTAGTACAGGGAAAGGTCCTTCCTCAATGAAACTTGACTACAAAAAGTGAAATATGGTTGTTTTTCTTAAAAAGTTTCCTATCTGTCTTAACTGACATTCTTATTTTGACAGAAACAATGAACAGTTGCTCTCTAGTCACCTTCTCTCTTCAATTCATGATTTCATATCTTTCCTCATTCTTGCATTTATTTTCTGAGCTGAAGAGTTTGGGCATATTTTTTCAGATTCTTTTCATGCTACTGCTTTTTGTCTTTTTTTTTTTTTTTTTGAGCACTACTATATTCTTTTTGGAGCAGAGAAGACCAGCAGTTACACCCGGTATTCAAGAAAGAAGCACAGTGCAAATAATGGTTTGTCTCCTTGTAATTCCTGTCTCTCATTTGTTTTGCATTGCTAGGGAAGTGAGACAACAGATAAACTAAGCATTGTTGGAAGTGGTTCTGTTGAACATTGAACACTGTTTTCACAGCATTAAGTATACAGATCTCAGGGTCTGTGTTCTAATTGCTAACATCTACATCCACTAGATAATTTTATAGGTAAGAGTAGGGGGTTTTTTTCTGTGTTTACTTTACAGTTATCTGCAGTAATTTTCACCTGCCTATGAACTCAGCATCGTGAGGCTGTAAGCACATTCCCTCAGTCAGTTCTATCTTTACACTCAGTAACTTTGTATTAACAGTATATTTTGCCACCTTCCCAGATTTTTTTCAGATAATTTATCATTAATTAGCTTTAATTTCAGTGGTATGTGTGCTGAAGAAATGCATACATTCCAAGATGTAATGGGAGTATAGTTGGTCTTTAGTAATGTCTCTGTTGCCTAACAACACTCTTCCTACCACATTACAGGACCCTGTCTTGAGGAGTTTCCAATTTAATAATGAAGAATTTCAGTATGAACACTTGGTATGAGCACTTTAGTGTCTATTGTAAATTAGAAGAGCATTAACTAAATTGCTCCTTTTAACAGAATAATTTTTAGAATAACTAAATAACTTTTCATTAGCTATTTCTTAAACAAATACAGAAAAACATACTCTTTTATTAAAATTGGAGTGAAGACATTTATGTCAGGGGAATGTCATCATTTTTGTCATCCTCCAGTTTCACTACCAAAACAAGATGATTGGCTTAGTGATTTGAGTCAAGTTGGCTGTCTCTATCTACTACTAATAAATACTAATATAATAAAATATTAATTTTAAATGGCGATAAATAAGATTTTCCAAGTTAAGTCTGTTTCATCAGTGATCTCCCTGTCTTCATGCTGAGGCAGCTTTATTGTTCCTACTTTTCTTATTTGCTCCCTTTCCTCCTGAGCAGAGGGAATTAGCCAATGTCTGGGTGGAAATTTGTCTGCCAGCAAGGGCCAAGCCCTGGAGATCTGATCAGGAATATACTGTTAAATCTCAGATTTTCCTTGCAAAGTCTGACCCTGCTGCCATCACTGTGTTTTAATAGAGAATTTTCATTCATTTTGTAAACTCAAAACCAGACTTAAATTTAAAGTGGAATTCTTCATGGATGAGACTATGAAGAATATGGTGTTTACACCCACAGCATACTGGCAGTAGAATAGAACAACTCATAACTGATTTGGCAGTAAAGACTTATTTTTTTCTTCACTACATCTCTACCAGCAAAGTTCATATGCTGGTGGTCTCCATCTCTACAGTGGAAAATATTTACCAACTTTATTGACAATTTAAGATACTTTGTCAAGTTTTGTTGGTTAGTTTCCAGTGATCCTGAAGACCAGTGGGGTTCCTTTTACTTCCTAAGTGATTAAACTTTCAAACACTTAAAATCAGATTTTGGGAAGATGGGTGTATATTACTTTGTAATTCACTTCTGAAAAGCATAACAATGATTAATATTTCAGATATAAATTAAAATATTTAGCATAAGAATATGAACCAAAAGCAGTCATAAAGCAGTTTATTGAAGCTCTCCTAATTCAGAGGATAACTATTTTCATAGCTTTGTTTTGAGGTTTGGTTATTGTTTTTCTTTCTGGCTAAGGAAATTGCAAGTATTTATTTATCCAGCTACCTCCACATTTTCCACTGACATTATTCCCAGTGATCCCTACAGTGATAAGTGGTCAATGATTCTCACATAACATGAACTACAGGAGCCTTACAGACCTGCCTGTTACTCATCACAGTGGTAGAACAACTGCAACAGCACAGTGACATTTTCCTAAAAGCTCCATTTTCCCCAATAGGTTATTATACAGGCAGAATAAAATGCTTTCTTAAAAAGAGACCATGTCTTTTCTCTGCATAAAAAGTCAGTTTTGTTTGGTTTTTCCTTAATTTGGTGAAAGAAAAAATAAAAAGGAAGCTCACTGGAAAAGCCACAACTACCAGCTGGTAGTGCCTCTGTGTGAATGTCCCCATTTACACACTCAAACTTGCACCTAGAGACCTAAAACTAAATTTAAAATGTACTTTAGCAAGTTGTGTCAGCTGCCGATTATCTTCCTCCCCGTTTTCCTTGCTGGTTTGGTATCACTTCTGAACACTGCCAATAATAAAATCGATGTGTAAAAGTTGAAAGAGTAGGTTTTGAAATTGTAAAGCTGATTTGTCTTTTGTCCTATTGGACTTGTAGGAATGGGTAAGCCATCAAAGTGAGCATTCCTCAGAAAGCAGCAAGATACTCCTTCTTCCAATGAAGGACTTTTCTTTTTAAAAAGGATGGAAAATCAAGAAAATAACACAGTGAAATATAGAAAAGCTGAATTTTGTTCAACTGGACTACTCAAAAAATTCTAAAATGAGGCAGTGAGAGAAGTACATGGCAAGAACCTTATCCCTAAAAGTATGTCAGCTTCTCAGAACTAGAAAGCTGGAAAACCTTCATTTTCTAGGGGAAAAGATTGCTGGGGACCTATGGCTAAGCTCTGGGAAGCTATGGCTACCAGAGAGCATCACTAAACCTTTGGTGGGGGATGCTGCAGTGCCAGGGCTGAGCACTGGTCACACATTCCCCCTGCACTGCTCTGCCCAAGAGGCCCAGGACTCTCAGGATCTGCCCAGCTTTTCTCCTCCAAGGGGGCTCTCGTGCCTTGCCTGGAAAGGGTGAGGGGATGGGCCAGCCTCAGAAGCCACCAGGAGCTGTGGCCAGCCATGGTGTTGCTGTACATAGAGCTGCTACCTCAGCACACGCTCTGGCCATCGCTCCACAAGTTCTGCTTTTGCTGGGGCACGGTGATGGGCTGAGGACAGCTCCTGACCACTGCACTGGCCCCGGAGGCTGGCATGTCACAGAATCGTGGAATCAATTGGCTTGGAGAGCCATTGAGTCCAACCTGGGACCCATGCCCACCACGGCAACTCCAGCAGAGCACCGAGTGCACACCTATGCTTTCCTTGAACACCACCGGCACTGGGGACTGCACCCCACTCCTTGCCAGCCCATTCCAATGTCTAACACCCCTCTCTGGGCAAAAGTACTTCCCAATGTCCAACCCAAACATCCCTTGGCACAACTTAAAATCCTTGTTGGCATTTGCTCTCTCTTGTCCTTCCCATCTCTGATATGGCTGGCACTGCCTCGTCAGTAAAAATTCCTGCCTGTAAGCAGGAATAGAGGCTTGCCCATGAGTGCTGCTCAACTTTCTGGCCGTTCCAAGGGGCTGCTTTCCTTATGCTTCGATGTCCCAATGATCTTGGAGTTCAGCCCTGCCCCAGAGACAGCAACAGTGCTCAGTGAAGGGGGGCCCTGCTGAGGCTGCCCAGCAATGACAGGGATGTGCCCCTTGGTGGCCTTGGTGGCCACACCAGCTGAAGTAAGTGCCCCTGGCACAGGAGGGAGCTGGAGCCTCACACAGAGCCCTGCAGGAAGGATGGAGTGGCCTGGAGCTGCAGGGGGTTCTTTGGTAGAAGGGAAGGACCCAGCTCTCAGTCCTGTTGAACCTCCCACCACTGCTGGAAGTGGTTGGTACTTGAGGTACCATATGATAGAATACCTGCACCCGTGTAACAGTGGCTAATGATAGTATGGCCTCCATACACAAAAAAACCCCTTCACTTTCTGTTTTGTGATTTCTAAATGAAAATTTGTCTATATTTCAAAATACTAACTTATTTTCACATTGTCTATTCTCTGTTCTAGTGTAGAATAACTAAAAAAAACCTGATAACAATAGCTCTTTTCACTCAAGGCTGTAATCTTGGCATCTTCTTTTGCCTATTTCTTTTGACTCACACATCCAGGACCTGTCTAAATCTTACCACATCCATTTTAATATTTCTTAGTTTTAATAATTGCCTTCTGTTTGTAGAGCCCAATTTTATTTCATTTTTGTCAATGCCCTGTAATCTTGGTATGCACAGAGATAATTTCTGTTGAAAATTGCTGTCATTTTCACCTCAAAACACCTTTTTCTCCTGTTCTTCAGACACATGAAATACAGACATTTGATTATTCCTTCTCAGTGTAGTGCTGCCATTCCAATCAGTTTCACACTGTGTGGACAACCTTTGTACATGTTTAATAAATTTGGACATAGTTGTCCAGCTCTTCACTTCATAAAACATTCTTGTGCTTTCTTTTGAATCAGCACAGAAATTAGTTAACTTCTAGGAAGTCCTTTTTAAAGTTTCTTTCTCTTCAAGCATTTCATACTGTTAAGTATCAAATTAATAACAATCAGATCTAATTGTTATTGCATGTAAACCTGCCCTGACTGTAGTCCTTGCCCTTCTTTTCATGGGGAAAGAAATTATCAATTTGGTACCTAATTTGGAAAGTTTCACAGAGGAAAGTTTCACAGAGGAAATTTCACTCCAGGAAATTAGGAGGCACATCAGTGCTTTCTAGAGCCTCCTTTTTGGCTTTCTCATAATAATCTAGGATCATTTGTGTAGAAAATCTTCTGTTTGTTTGAAGAATCAGTAAATTGATGCCACGTTCAGGGAATAATATTCTACTGCCTGACTATCTATCAGTGAGGTGTAGAGCATAGGGGGAAAAAAAAGGTGGGAAGAGATGACTTATTTTGTGTGCAAGCTCTGAGTTAATAAATTACTGGTTTTGCTGCTTTTCTTTCATTTATATCCACTAAGAATTTGATGGCCAAACACCATGTTTTGAAGTAGCTTTTCTTTGAATATTAGATCTTGAGAAATTAATTTGTCAATTAATTTTAAAACAGGATTGCACAGGCAGTTATTGTCTGTGTGTACCTCAACTTCTTCATCAGTAGTGCATCAGATGCTTGAATAAAGAAACAGCATTATTACAACATAGCCAGTTAGCAAAAAAAGGCCCCAAGCAAACAACAAAATAAAGAAATATCATGCCTCCATAAAACCCATGCAAGTGTGGCTCACTTTTCACTAGGAAAATCAGAAGTTTTGACCAAAGTTCAGTGCTGGCAGAAACACCAGCATTTTGCCTTATCTTCCTAAGTTCATGTGGTGGCAATCACTGCAGTTACTCTGTAGAAATATGTGCTGCAGCCAGCAACTGGAACTTCTTGGATTATCTCCTGTTTCTCCATGTTCTGTGCTCTCCTTCAAATACAGCCTGTATCAGCTGCTGAAGTGTTCGCATGTGTGCAGTGCAGAAAACTGAGAGAGAGCTGTGGTGGTTTGTAGGCAACGAGGAATAATGGAACAACTCCTGAAGGAGATGGTAAAATGCAGATCCTGGAGGAATTAAAAACAGCCTGCTGAAAGAGGCTTCATGTGCAGGTGTATTCACTAAGCATGGGGACAATATTCTTGCAATTGGGTGTTGTTAATCTTTCTTGTCTAAGGGTGGCAAAGAGAGATTCAGTTGCGTTCCACATCAAGCAAAACACTCGCTGTCAAAGTTACAACACTGTGACCTTCATCATGTGGCAGCAAAGACTAAGTTACAAAAAAAAAATACATCTTCTGGTTCAATTTTTCAAAAAACATGGGAAAGAAAACTGGAAAAGACTAATGAAAAGGAAGGTGTTTTTTGTATGATAAGGTGTCCTTAATGGTAGTTGTGCTTGTCAGTTTAAAAAGCACAGGCAGTGCACTGGAAAGTTGGAGTTGCCATGGAAGGCCACGGTTAGATGAGATTTCCCATTTCTAGTGAAGGAAAACATCCATGAGATGATCTTTGACAAACTGTGGGTGAATAGCAGAAGTGTTGTATCAACTTAATTAAACACTAATTCTCTTTAGAAACTACAAGGACAAATATTTTTCCTGTGCCCATATTTTTATTTTTATGAGAAGAAGCAGCAGCATGTTGGCTTTTTGGTACTACATCCAGATGCTTCCACTATTTTATTTTTTAAATCTAAGGGATCATCCTCCACATCTGAACAAACTGTGACTCTTTGGAAATGGACCAACATGTGCAACCCCAGGCAAGCACGTAATGATGTGCACCTCTACAGCTGAAATATGTTTTAATCATACCCAGGCTCTCACTTTGAGGGTGAAAATCTCAACAATGATTTTTAATTTTACAAACATAATCTATTCATGCCGATGTGATTTCAGCAGTTAGGTCATGAATAATCTGCATGTTTCTTCAACTAAAATTATTTGTCTAACACATCATATTGGATCTATGGAAAATTTTCATGGAATTGCATACCTTTTTAAAACAACATTTTTGTGCCATATATAAAGTATAAACTAAAAAAAAAATATTGATAAGTTGTTCAGAAATTACACATTTAAGTAAATTCGGATGTCTTTGGCAATTGTTTTTTCCAAGGCATTGTGAATTTGCATGTTTACATCCTAGCAAAAATAAAGATAATGGGCTGTCACATTCAACAAATAGCTGTCAAAGTTCTGGTTTTAAGATTCTCAAGAACTGTGTAATTATATATGACACTAAGTTTTTTTACATGACCTTATTTAGAGTATAGTGGTATAGTATGGGGGGAGGGGTAAAACAAAAATGTAAGAATTTATCAAATATTATCATATTTCACTTTTTCACCCAATTACTAAAGTGCAATTTGTCATCCTATATTACAAGTGAAATTGGAGGTTAATAATATAAAACAGAAGGTAGGAGACTTTCTTCATATGTAGCATTTCTATAAAAAGTTTATTTTATGCTGAATCGTGTTTTATTATAAAATCTGCACCTTCAGTGAAATAACATTAAACCTAAGAATATATACTAATATTTCAATGTCAATTCAGTCCTTAACTTGCTAATTGAAATTTCTGTCTTGAATTGAAATAGAGGCATTTTATGGACTCTGCTTATTAATAGAGTTTAAGATTAAATGTAACTAGGGAGCTGGTTTGATTTATCAGAGAAGTCTGACTTAACACATGAGCATCAGATGCATAAATATATTCTGAAAAAGATCGAAACCAGTCTGAATCTGGTCATTTATTGGGAGGGAGAGAGGAGAAAAAAAATGAGCTGAGTCTTTCTGTGAGCTCCCCTCATTTCCAGGTTTATCAGATACCCATTTTATTGACCTTAAATCAGTGAGACAGGTCCTTGTTAATTAACATTAGTTTAAATTCTGTTAAGTTGCTAAAATTGCATTATATTGTCAGCAGGCATAAAATAACCCAGTAAAGAAATTTGTTGAATTATACCTCTTCAGGGTCTGGCCTGTTTCAGCACATGCTTGAGTACAATCTCAATTGTTTTGCTTGGCTGTATTATTCCATTCATTTGTGTGCATGAAAATCTTGCGGGCCTTAATGCATTTAGAAATTCATCAGACTTTGATGCTTTCTTAACGTAAGTACTGGAAAAGCTTGTACCTTGAAGAAAATAGCATAAACAGAGTCACTAATTGTTTTGTTCATAGTTCAATAAAACTGGAACCTTCAACTTGAAGTATCAGGCTGCAAATGTCTGAATGATAGTGGAAAAATGTACAATATCTTACCTCGTGAATAAAAAAAACTGGACTCTTAAGCTTTCTGGTCTTTCCTGTTGTTTGGAAGCTAATTTTCTTTTAGCATTCAAAGCAAAAAAGGTCTAAAAAGACAGCCTATGTAAGCAAATTTTCAAAACAAAACATGCTCCAAAGAAGGAGAAATGCAACAGAATCCTGTAATTGTGACTTAGTAATTATATCTGCTAGAGATTCTACATGAGATTAAAAAACAGAAAAATTATGCAATTAAGATAATTAGCTCATTAATGTGGAAGTATTTTGTCATTCTAATCACAGAAGGAATTCATCTGAGTAAAAAAAGCAGACGAGAATAAATTGTGGAAGGAGACAGAAACTGTCTGGTTTTAAAATGATAAATTTATGTGGTTTATGTCTGTTCTCTAAAACCTAACCATGGCACCTGCATTTCTTAGGTTAATTTTATTTTTATTACTTGTTGAGAGCAAGTTGCTTATCACACATAACCTGAGCCTTCTATGTTGTTCAGGAAGCCATCACATGCAGGGAAAGCCTTCCAGTTACAAACAACTTGGCTCAATATTTCCTATTTAATTCTACTTTTGCAGCTAAAAGTCACTTTTATTCCCCATATAATACATTAGGACTGCTTAGCATCTGTAACCAATACCTTGTAAAATTGCAGTAATTTATCAGCCTGCTCTTAGCATCTTAGCTGAAAGTCCTATTGGCCATTTGTTCATGAAGTTGTGCCAGGGGATGTCTGGAAAAGGTTCCTCACCCAGAGGATGGTTGGGCACTGGAACAGCTCCCCAGGGAATTTGTCACAGCACCGAGCCTGACAGAGCTCAAGAAACATTTGGGCAGTGCCCTCAGGCACATGGTGTGACTCCTGGGGTGTCCTGTGCAGGGCCAGGAGCTGGACTTTGGTCCCTGTGGGTCCCTTCCCATTCTGTGAGCCACAGTTTATTGAAAGCAGTACCCATTAAGACAGCTCAGAATTTACCACACAAGAAGCTGCACACTGAGTGAAGTGAAATGTTTTAGCATGGGATTGCTGCTTTTGTCACCTCTGTACAGCACAATGATACAACCCTCAATGCCTGCGAATAATCCTAAAGTATTTGGTTGTCAAAGGCTAACAAATGGAGGTAAAGCAACGTCACAAAATCAACAATGGGTAAGTGAATGGGTCATTTAACTCAGCTATTTTTGTACTCAAAACTAGTGCTAATCATCCTAATGCATGATTTTCAGCAAGAGGAGGAAGAGTTGGATGTGGAAATGTGTTTAAACATTTCTAAGATGTGTATTTTTGTCAGCTGATATTTTTAGTAAGTAGGATCTTTTAGAAAATTGTTAACAACATGTGTGAACTGACTACATAAGTAAAAAGAAGGGTATGCTATGGAAATTCTACAATTCTAAATCTTGACAATACAAGTTATTAATTTCTGTTTATTAAATTTTATGTGCTTATTTATAGCTAAAATGAGCCCAGCATGCTGAGTATACAAAGTAATGGTGTAGAAACAATCAGCCATGTGCACCTGCTGGATCTTGCAATGAAAGAATAAAAATTGACCTACAATAGCAAAAGCAACACATTTAGAAGGGTTCTTCCGTTGCTTTGGAGCTTTTGTGTTTGAATTTACAACAACCTTTGAGGAAAGGACCTTGAAAGGAAGCAAACTGGACACAGCAATAGGTTTTTACCAGAACTGATTAGGGAAACCCAGAAGCTGACATTATATCTTTGCATTTATGCTCAATTAATAGTAACGAGCTAGCAATGACTGATGCTTAATATAACAAACTCAAACACCGTATGAGCCAAGAACTGTGTTTCAGTTTACATCATTAACTGAGTTCCTATTTGTCATGCACTTGCAATATCATTTATGCCATTCCATAGTGTTTCCTGCTGTGATTGTTAAATTATGTGTGATCCAATTGCTCTCTACAATTCCCTGAAAAGAGGTTGTAGCCAGGTGGGGGTCAGCCTCTTCTCCCAGGCAACCAGTGACAGGATGGGAAGACACAGCCTTAAACTGTGCTAGGGGGAGGTTCAGGCTGGACTTGAATCTGGAAAAATTTCTTCACTGAGAGGGCTGTCAGATATTGCCCAGGCTGTCCAGGGACATGGTGGAGTCACTGTCCCTGGGGGCATTCAAGAAATGATTGCATGTGGCACTCAGTGCCGTGGTCTAGTGGACACTGGTGTCAAGTCAAAGGTTGGACTACAAGGTCTCAGAGGTCCTTTCCAACCTAAGCGATTCTGTGATTATGTTAGATTTTATGAAAGCATGGAAAAAACAGTCTAAAGGGTATTTTGTAACCTGAAAATCTGTCTAGTTCAAACTTGATGGAATTTGGAAAAAATACTATGTCAGTCGCAAGTTATATGAAACACACATATCATATTTTCTTATAACTTGTAGCATAACACGGACCATGAAACGAGTTACAGGTGTATTTAATTAGTCAACATTAAAATATTTTTTTCCAGAGCAACAGACATCGCATAGTAAATTTCACTGCTACAGTATTCACTAGCACTGACCTACAACAAACTGCAGTGCTCTGCATATTTGAGTATTTTTACTGCTACATTAAAAATGTTATATTTACTACAATTAGAATGTTTATTAAACATGAATACTGTATTCTGCCAATATATTGCTAGAAAGAAAAGCATAGTGAACAAATGATACAATTAGTAAACAAAGTGAACATAAACCTGTATTACCCTTTATTATTGTTTGCTTACTGATCTGCAGAAGTTGCTGGTTTGTAATCTGTTTCTCTGTGACTGCTACTAATTACAAAGACTCTAAAATTCATAGTAATTACTGCCTAGTGCCAGTGTGTTCTTGGTAACAGTGTGAAAGTTTGTGATTCCTGGCCACTTTGGAATTTAGTACTTAATTATTGCAGGGCTTACTGCAATGTAGCAGTTTCCTAAATGTAGGTCTCCTAGATGTATGCAATATTTGGGATTTAAAATACTACACACTACTTCCATTATTTGATGTCTGAAAATTACAAAAAAGCTACGTACCAGGAGGTCGCCCAGATTCCAAAGCAGCTGAGTGACACAATTTAGCTGAAGTTCTTTACATCATATATTCAAATTGCCGCTCTTAATTTTGAGGCACTTTTATATTAAAAAGTGATTATCACATGTCAGGTGCTACTGTTAATGTTTGGGTCTAAACAAGATCTTATGATCTTCAGTTTTGGTGTTGATTTCTTACTGGGAAGTTGTTTAAGTAGTCCTGATCATTAAAATGTTAATACTTGGTATATTTCCTTACTTTAATGCTGAAAGTGAGGAATACATCAGCTACACATAAATTTAGTTTTGCTTCTATTTATTACTCTGCCTCCTTCCCATGAGTAATGCCTTTTTTAAGTGAGTTCTGAAGGAGTGGAGGGAACAGGGAAAAGAGCATTCTGGTTTTAAAGAAAAGTTTAGTTGAATTTTCAGAGCTTTCTCATATACTAGAAAAAAAAAAAAAGATAATTTTCCTCCTGACTGAATAGTTTAGGAGTTGTTAAAAGGACTGTTGTGTTAATTGAAATCCTGATATGTATCCTATTTAGTTACCTCCCCAGTCAGGTCTCCTCCACAAACAGATCTGTACCAAATCTAATGGTGAAAATAACATATTTCTGAACAGGAAGACCGTGAATTGCTATAAAATATATTAATCTGGCACGTAAATTTAAATAACTAGGTAGTTTTCAGCTTTTGAGTTGAGAGGCCTGATTCTTTGCTGCCTAGCAAAGTAAAAAGGCCTTAGAGAGCATAGGCAGGACTACTGCTTTAATATATTTATATTTTTTATATTCAGGCTTTGCACGATAATTACGTATAAACATGCTTCTGAGAGGTCTAGCTAAAAGCCTTTGTTTTTATAGTAGATACAAGAACATATTGACCTAGGACGTAAGTGAAATGGATATATAATTGATTACTGTGTGGAAGGTAATAAGGTTCCAGTTGCCATAGCAGTATCCACAAGCACATTTGGTTAAGTTTGTGTTAACCTGAAACATAGATAAACTATTTTTATAAATGGACATGATGGTTTAGAAGATGTTTGTGAAGTCAGGCCAAGCTTTTCAAGTTACTTGAAAAGTTTGTATTAAGTGACAAAATGACCTGCAGACGTTTAACTTATGTGAACCTTAACCAGTAGAATGGGGTATTTCCCATGTATTGTTAATTGCTTCATCACCAGGAATAGTTCACAAATGCAAATGTAACATTTTTAGTTATGGAATGCAAACAATATGTTCCAAGAGTCAAAAGCTCTTTCTTCCTTCCAGAAACCTGCCATCTGTTTTTCTTCCTTCCCCACCTTTCCCCCCCACACTTTTCACCTCGTTTTTCCATATGGACAGGGTTGAGGAGCTCAAGTCTTAAAAAGCTTTCTTGATGATTAGGAGTAAGCTAAAGACACTTTGTTTGAATAAGGCAAAGATTCCATACTGTCTTTACCAGCTGATCTGTTTCTGTTCACCACCATCTGTACCAGTGCTCCAGGCCAGATAATCTTACTGGGGGCTGCAGGGAAGGGCACAAGTATCAGCCCCCTGCATAATGACAACGGAACAATAAGCACAAACCTGTTTCTACTAATGGAGTTGAATCATCCAGTGAATTGAAATGATTCCTCATTTTATACATTGTGGAATGCTGGCTCCCAGCCTGGAAACTTCTTCAGTTTTCTTGAAGCTAAGAGGGTTTTATAGTCTACTTGGTTTGGGTTCTGCCCTGGGGTCTTGAGAGGTGCACTGACCTTGGCAATTGTTTCCTAATTTCAGATGATCATTCCCTTTGCATTGATAGCCAATATTCCTTGGCAACTTTCTCTTTATACCCACTGAGATCATTAAAACTAGTGTCAAGAGCATTTGTTAATTAGGTTTTGGGGTTCTTCGGGACCAAATATCAAAATACTTTATTATCCCACCAACACAACTAGAGAATTGCTTCTGAGCATTCAGTTTCAATCAAATGGGGGAAAAGAGCAGTATTCCAAAGACAAAACCCCATACCTGGAACTCTGAATGATTCCTGAATGAGACCTTAGTAGTGTGTCAGCTCCATGACCATTGTGGCAACTGGAGAAGCTTGTCAGATCAGCAACATCACACTGCCTGTTTTCCAGAGAGCCTTAAAACAGGCAATGGCCTGTTATCATATAGTTTAAGGAAAAGATCTCCCTGTGACCAACATCTTCATCTCCCCTCAGTGCATCAGAAGTACTTTCCAAGGCTACTTCTCTCAAAACTCAGGAGTTACTTGTGCTCCATAAAACACTGGACTCTCCAGCCTCATTTCAGTTCCACATTTGGAACCACCTTGTGTGCTTCTCAAACTATATCCACACTATCTTTGACCATCTGGTGACCTTTATCAGATTACTGCCTAAAGATTTTTGCCAGAAGTTTGACACTCCAATTATTGAGGGTCATATATCATCTAGAACAATCCTGCAAGCCTCACTTGACACAGGAGAGACATCAGCCTGTGCTTTCACCGCCCCCTTATTTCTTGGGGAAGTTTCTTGGCTTCCATGTTTCCAGGAAAAATAAAGCCATTATAAAGAAAGAGATTCTTGAGCCTCCTTTCCAAAGAACCACTGCAGTTTGCAAAAGGGGAACATCATATCAGAAGTAAACAGAAGTGATAGGAAATTATTTACTCCTCTACTGGTTGTTTAGTCAAATTTTGTCATTTTTTAAAAATGTAGACTTTTTCATGGATGAGTCTGAGAAACTTTATTATTTGAATGTTATTCTAAGTATCCATTCTCCCAGGTTTTTGCAGCAGACTCTTGCTTCCTTGGCTAGAAGTTATGCCTGAGAGACTTGAGATGGGAAGGAGGTATGCTGTTCTCTCCAGAAGTAAATATATGAGGTATCAGACACATTTGCTAGCAATCTGCCAGCGTTCTTGAATGAGCTGGGAAACAGATTAGTTCAGTCAATCATCCATATCACATGCAGGAAGTCCATGCCAATGTTCTTGAGACTTTTCTACAAGGAATGTGATTAACCAAGACCTATTCTTCCCATGGATGTGAATAGGAAATGCCAGTCTTTTTATTCCAGAGTGGCTTCCAGACTCTTTTGGAACCAATTATTAAAGGAGACAAATGTAATAATGTCCTTTTTTTATTATTTATTTTACTGCCCAGAGTGATTTTTTTTTTCTCTTCAGAGAGACACCATAATTAATAGAAGAACAAGTAACAGCCAAATGTATTCAGCCAAGTAGACTTAATTTTCCATGTGACACACAGAAAAGATTACTTTATTTTCCTTGTCCTCCTTGTCAGGAATTCTGCTCTATTTCCTGGATGGTGCTGGATCCCTCCATCAGCTCAATCTATTTGACTGCTCTTTTTGCACTGCACTTCCAGGCCAGTACCCTCCTTGGTCTTGTTGCTACAATAGTAATTGTAGCTTGAAGGGTTTGTTAATATATTTTTCTTCTTTATCTGCTAGTTTGCAAGTAGGTTTTGAATATCATGGTTGTTTCTTCTGTTTCTTTTGTTTCACTGTTTTAAGGTGATAATGCTTATGCAGCAGCGCAGATTAAGAAATGTCATTTCCTGAGCTGAGAAACGTTCTCTGAAATTCACATTTGCTTCACTTTGCAGGAGTGTATAATGAGTTCATCCCTGGCTAGAAACCAGAGAAAGTTGATCAACTTCTAACATTTCAATGCTCAAAAATCTGCTAAAGGAGAGGTAAGCCCCTCCTGAGAATTAAATACTGCTGTCATTTTACTGGTATATTGCAGTTGCACAATGTTGTGCTGCCAAAAAACTTTGTAAAAACACAAATATGCATAGTGAAGTTGTTACAGTGTCAATTCCTGACGTATTTTTAAATTTCTTTCCTTTTTTGTGGCTAATCAGATTTAGGCCAAAACCCAGAAGACCATTCACTAATATGTTGCTGGAGGGTGATACTCAGTATCTAGATTAATCCTTTAAACTCTCTAGGCAGATGTTATGACATGAAATTTAGAGATTTAATCATGTAACTGTCAGCTTTCAATAAAAGCAGAAATAAAATATAGTTTATATACTTTCCTACCTTGTTTTAAATTTGTTCATGATCTAAGATCTAAGTAAAACTGTGGCTGTACTGAAGTAAGTCAGTCAAAAAAAACCATTGGTAATTCCCTAGAGTGTAACCCAGAAACTGGATTTTAAAATCCATGCTGAATATATTCTGAAGAAATGATTAATTAGTCTAATTTGCATCAGAAATATATACTGATGTCACTTTAGAAGAAAGGTACAATATGAAAGGGCAAGCTACATACACGAGTGAAGCTTGGTTATTACTGGTAGGGAGGCAGCACCAGGGAATACTTCAAATTACATTGTATAAGTGATTTTCTGGATAAGATCCTAAAGAAATTAACTTAATGTTTTGCGTTAATGGTAAGAAGAGTATTTTTGTCTGAAACTAATCTAAATAACATGTTCACTATTGAGTAAAGGTAATAGTGAGAATACAGAATTTGATAAAAGGAGCATTCTGTCTGAGAGGAGATTATTTTGTAACTTTCACCCATGTGATTTTTTGCAATTCAAAAAGAAATATAAATCCATTCCTATTCACTGCTCACTGTCAGGCAAGAAGGTGTCCAGGGCTTTCTGGTAATTGTATTGCCATAATGTATTTCTAATTGCATAACAAAAAATTGATAGCCTCTACCACTGGTCCCTTGAAAATCCTAAGGCAGGTATTCAATTTCCAACCTGGAAAATATCTTCCTGTGTTTATTAAGTACTATAACACACTTGAAAGGGTCTACATAGATACAATAACAGTCTTCCGATTTCACAATCCATTATTTTTATTTATTTATTTATTTTTTAATTTCCATGCTCCAAGTATGAAATCTTCCATTTTGTAACAACTTTTGTCCAAATATTCCCATTTGCTTAATGATGTGATAAACACAGCTTAAAAATATTTTTGTGCCACGAAATCTCTTGTGAATGAGACACCTGTAGGCACAAATTCATTTGATACATACTTCTTAAAATCAAAACCAGGAGTGCACATGTGTGACTATATAGTGATATGCTAATAACAAATGCAGAGGTTTTTAGATACTCACTCACTGCATTCAAGGCAGGGTTACATCGAGGTGGTCTGGAATTAATTTAGAGCCCTTTTGGCCCATCACCGAATCCTTCCAGGGAACAGACATAGAAGCCAAGCGTTGCGCCAAATATTCTGGATTTAGTATTATCCCAACATCAATGGAATTTTTTCATAATTTAAGCATGTGTGATGCAGTGTCTGAGCTCCGTGATCTGTCAGAATTATCGCAGACAACAGACACAGCAGTGCCAGAAGCTCTCTCACATTTGTCAGGACAGGATTAAATTTCTGCTTGCATTGTTGTTAGTTTAGGAATACATGCAATATGGGTGACAGTGCCAAATGAAACTTGTTCTATGAAAACTGGGATATGCATGACAACAAACCTGTTAAAATCCATGTAGCAAAATTAGGAGCTTGCAAAAAGTAAAAAAAACCAAAAAAAACTGGCTGATGACAGCAGAATTTTTAAGACTAAAGCCTAATCAAACATCTATTTTTCCCGCATATTAATTCTCTGGTGTTGTCTTTCCTAATCAAAAACTGAATCCACAGTAAGAATAGGCTGAGTCACTTTTTTAAAAATATGGTCTACAAATACCAGAACCATTGCCTGAACAGTAACTGACTATTACAATGTTCAACTCTCCCAGAGAATTTGAAAATGGCTGTAAAGAGAATTGTCACATAAATCCTTAATGCTTTGCCACAGATACTACGTCATTTCTAGGGCCTTTTCTCTCTCTTTTTTTTTTCTTTTTTTTCCTTTTTTTCCCTTTTTTTCCCTCCTTTTTATTGATTTTTTTTTCTTTTTTAGTGTAATATCCTCTGGAAAAATTGTTTCTGTATGTGGATGTCTTTCCATTTTTCTAGTAGAAATTTTTGGCACTGGTAGATGTGGCAAAAATATTGTGAACATTTTATTGTGTGATCTACATATAAGCACTCATTGTAAAATATTTATGGCATATAAATGCATAAGTAAGAAGGCAATACTTTGTCTAGTCATTAATTTAATATGACAACAATGTTGGTGGTAAGGAAATGGGATCCATTAGTGGTCTCATGGCTTTATTTCTGTGCCACACTGTCATTTCCTATCTGTGATGAGTCTTTCATAGGGAGAAATTTTGAACCTAACAGACATAGTGTTTATTCGTGAATCTGTTCACCATTCTGTCTCAAAATGTTATATATCCACTGCTGAAGGTTTGATGAGGCTTTGGTTTTGATTCAGCTATACCCAAAAATAGTTCCAACAATATGAATCGACAGAGCAGTTAATGTATTTGAAAGAGCTTATGCAGCTATATGCCTACTGAAATGGATCTTTTATCCACAGAAACTTAATAATTGCCATTCCTTTTCATTGAAATGAAAAGTTTAGCAGATTTTCTGATAACTGCAACAATATCTTTCATAATTCTCCATAAATTATGATAATAATTCTTCAGTTGTATTTTGATGACTCAGACAATTCTATGTATGCTGTTTAAATCATAACTTCTAGGCTAGCAAGCAATTTACAGCTCAAAATACATCTTTCTTATACAATAGAAGCATATTATACAGAAACTCTTCCTCACTCCGAGTGAAGAAATAAATTTCAGCTCCAAGAAATAGCTAGCAATAACATCCACCTAAATTTATCTCTAAATATATTTTTGTTCTATTCAAAAAAGAACCTCCAAATAAAACCTATTTCCATGACCAGGATATGGTACAACAGCTCTGCTGTGTTGAACCTCATGCCCTTGTTTGTTCCAGAACTGGACAGAAAGAGCCAGCCTCTTTCCTGCAGTTCTCTTTCCACAGGGATTATTTAAGCCTGCTTGCAGCATTGCCTGGTCTTTCCTAGCCAGCTTTGATGATCAAGCAATGTCGGTTGCCCTGTAGGCCTGTCCTGAAAAGGTCAACTGACGTCAGTCCACAAAAGCTATGGATTAAAAAAAGCTTGGAGTAGACTTTAAAATGTGCGTAGTTAACATCTTTTGTGGCAAAATATTCCAGTGATTTAAATTGGTCAGTGGTTTAAAAATGGTAAAAAATGCCTTTGGCAATATGAATGCAAGTTTGTCATCAAGACTGAATTGTCTGTACCTCTACTAATGTGCCAGCAAAAGAATAATAAAGAAATCTGGTATAATTTATATAGAGAGGTTTTCCCTATTTACAGTATTAATACAAAATGATAGATTTTTTTTTCTTTGTAAGAACTTCTGAGATTGTCTTTAAGAGATTCTAAAGACAAGTATGTACATTTATAGCAGCTGTCAAATTTTTATTTTAGCCTTATCCTACTTGATGAAAATGTCATTAAATACTATGTATGTCATAACACCAAGGCTTCTAATTAAGTAGTCTTGTCACCATATATCTATTAACAAAACAAATCTCTTACCTGCATTAAATCCAAATATGGACTGTTCTCATTGTCAAAGCAGTAATACAGTTCTCAAAATAACTGAGTCAAAACGCTCAGTCCTGAACACATTATGACAGCACTTCTATTTGTGGGCAGCCACTTGTCCGTCTGACAGGAGTGGCTCAGTGATCTCCCTGGGATCTATCCTTCCCCTTCTCCAAGGGGACGGAGGCGCTGCCTTCACTCAGCCTGGCTCTTACTCTGGCACAACAGTTTTCTTTCTTCTCCTTTGGCAATCTGCTGTGCCTGAGCAGCACAACGTGCAGCCCCTGGGAGCGCTTCCAGAGTGTTACCACCGACCTCAGAGGAGACAATCTTTTGCCAAAAACACTCCATCTAGGTCCATGAGCATTGCACACAGGAGTTAATGTGGGCTGATGGCGAGTGGTATCCCAGAAGGGGACTTGCAGGAATGTTGTTTCCTCTTGTGAATCAGCAGAAGCGGAGACATAATGGCCTTGCCTTTCAGTTGTTGTACATTAATCTCTGCAGAGCAGTGCCTGTCATCGCTCAGATGTCAGATGCTGTTTATAACTCTGCTGGAAACACAGCATAGAATAAAACAGGCTCATTAGTTTCTCTTGAGATTGTATATGCATGTTTTAGGTTAGCTATGCTTTCACTGCTGAACTTAGCTCAAACATTGTAGCAGCAGTACTGGTGGCTAGGAAAGTTGTTCGGTCTGCGAATTTGTCCAGTCGCTCTCTCAATACGTGACCAAAAGACCACGATGTGTGCAGGTGCGGAGGTTTCCACAGCACAGGTATGACATGACTCAGAAATACCCCCTCGGCTTGGCTTGAGCCTGCTGCTTTTAATGACAGCCCATACCAGAGCTGCAGGACAGAGAAGCCTTGGATCCAGTCAGCATCTCTGTGCCAGCTGTGATTTGGCAAGAGTTCAAAGTCTTCCCTCGTTTATCTGTTATTTAGACTGAGGACTTCTACTCTTCACTGTCATCCTTTATATGAAGCTATTCCGCAATTTGAATCTTTCTTTCTACCTTTCCCCGTGCCACATCATTTCAAGGTGGGAAACAGGAGTCACCACCAGTGTTCCATGTTGTCAGATACAGTATGGATTTATACAGTGGCACAGCAACGCCTTATGTTTTGTTCTCCTTCCTAATAATTCTTTACATTTAATTTGGACATTACCGAGCACTGAACTTGTTTTCATAGAGCTATCAATTAGGTATTCATTGCTCTGAAGTCATTCTGGTTATCAGGATGCCAACTGTGAAACTAAAAGGGAGAACATATTATCTTCTCCTAACTTAGACATTTTAATAAGTAGTTCATTTAAATGTGAGGGCAGTTTTAGCTTTACTTTTCAGTCCTGTGCTCTTCTATATTGTGTTGTTTCAATGCAATATATTGATTGCTGCTCATCATTCACTTTTTCGCTCTGCAATTAAATTCGTAACATATGCAAAACACTTCCTTTCTGGTGTGATGCCTTTGTTATCTGAAAAAGTGCTATTTGACTTTGCCTTGTTGATTTTGCCTTTCTCACCTTCTGAATCGACACATTACACCCTCAATTCAAATACTTCGACGAGGAATAGGCTGGGTGCTCTTTAACACCAGCACACTGGGATGAAAACAGAAATACACCTCCAGCCCTCTAGCTTTAGCCCTGCCTGCAGAGGTCTCGTCCTGAGCCTAAAGGGCAAGAAGGAGCATCCAGAAGGAAGTGAATGACTTCCCCCCACGGTAAGCATTTCCCAGTTCCAGGGATTATTCCTGCCTCCGGCATCCTCTGGTGCTGCTGCCTTGGGAATACAGAGCAGCTGTGCTGCCTGCAGCGCCGGGCCAGCAGGAACTCCGTCCCCTGCCACCCTTCCTGCTGCCACCTGTGACCCCAGCCCCTTCGCTTGAGAATTAATTTTTAATAGCTGGACAGCTGGTGACTCCGGCTTCGACTGTGTCTTGTTACATCCGTCCCAACAAAGTGGGCAAGATTACTCGGGAAAATACTTGCTATTTGATAAAACCTACAACAGTTCGCACAGCTCCCACGAGCTCATCATTTATGCAGCTATTACAAATATTCTCCGAGTGGTTTTGCGACCTTCCTGTCGCTAAAATCGCGGCTGCTGACGTGACTCGGTGTGCAAGTGCAGGTCAGTGGCGTGGCTTAGCGCTCCATCGAAACCAACGCGGGGTTTTCTTGTTGTTTTTTTTTTTTTTTTCTTGTTTTTTTTTTTTTTTTTCCCCAGAAAGAGGGGAAATATCAGTGCGCTACTCGGTCACCGTGGGCGGGGTGAATGGAGCTTTAGGGAGTCCCTCACTGCTGCTGGAAGTTATTGGGGAATGACATTGGAGGAGAGCCTGCTGGAGTATTTACTTGGAAGCTCCGTCAGACCTGAGAGCTGTTCATCCCGCTTCACACGGTGTTTATATATCCTGCTCCCACACACATAAAAATCCCCAAGCCGTTTCCCCACCGAGTACCCTTTTTTTATTCATCAGAACGGTTACAAATAACAAAGCACGTCGGGCCACCGAAGCCGGCCCGGCCCGGGCCGCCCCCCCCCCCCGCGGGAGGCAGTGCGCAGGCGCGGCCCATCGATGAGGCGGGGCTCGACGGGCGCTGCCTGCCCGCTCCCAGCCCGCCGCCTTCACCGCCCCGCGCCGCCCGGAGCCGCCGCCGCCGCCGCCGAGCAGGAGGATGGTGAGGGCCGCCGGGACGGGGGACACGGGCCGGGACAGGACAGGGGAACCCCGCCGCCTGCCCGGCCCGACCAGCCGGCACGGGGGAGCCGGGAGAGCGGGCGGCAGGGAGCGGGCCCGTGAGTAAGCAGTTCCCGGGCCACGCGGGGCTGCGGGCGGGACTGGGCCTTGCTGCCGGTGTGGAAACGAACGGGAGCGGGGAGCGGGGCCTGCTTCGGTCCTGCGACAGAGATTGCCGAGGCCCTGTGGGGATCCATGTAAATATCTCTCCAGAGGTCTGGAGCTTCTCTGTTAGGAGGAGACTGCGGGAGCTGGGCCTGTTCGGTCTGGAGGAGAGAAGGCTGAGAGGGATCTCACCAATGCACACAGAGATCTCAGAGGCGGGCTAAGAGCACGGTGCCGGACTCTTTTCAGTGGTGCCCAGGGATAGGACGAGGAGCAATGGCCATAAACTGAGACGAAAGAAGTCTCACCTCAACGTGAGGAAAATCTTCGTTACACTGAGGGTGTCAGAGCACTGGGACAGCTGTCCAGGGAGATCCTGGAGTCTCCCTGTGCAGACATTCAAACCCACCTGATGTGTTCCAGTGTCACTGCTCCTGTGACCCTGCCTTGCCACGGGGGTTGGACTGGGTGATCTCCAAAGGTCCCTTCCAACTAACAGTTTGGCAAAAGGAATTTAGCAAAGTAAGAACTTAATCGCGGAAAAGGTGATGATTGAGGTGCCCGGGGAGGTGGTGGAGTCACCATCCCGAAAGGTGTCTAGGGAGACTAGACGTGGCACTCAGTGCCGTGGTCTAGTTAACAGGGTGGTGTTCAGTCATAGATTGGACTCGGTGTATCAGAGATCTTTTCAACCTTATTAATTCTGGGGTTCTTTGGTGCTGGGGTTCTGTGGAAGCAACCAGGGCTTCCTTCAGGAACACTCTGTTAGCTTATCGGAGATACTAATGAGTTTTATTTTGTTCGTTCCAGTTTCGCAACCAGTATGACAATGATGTCACGGTTTGGAGCCCACAGGTAAATTTTTATACACTTGCTCACTATGGTTTTGCTTTTTGGGTTTTCTCCACCTCACAGCAGTGGTATTACCATCACAGAGGTTGTGTTCAGGTGCCTGAAGCTTCCTGCAGGCTGCTTCCCTCTCGCTTTGTAGGCTGTAGGTGTCCAGAAAGCCCTCAGCACATCCCTGTCTGCTGGTGTATGAACATGAGTGGTACTTACCTGGGCCTTGTCCCCTCCAGGTGCTTGAGGCAGTTGTTTTCTAAATGTACCTGTGAGGTACAAAAGAGATGCTGTCATCTTTGGGTGGTTGGACTAGATGATCTGTGAAGGTCCCTTCCAACCCAAACCATTCCATGACTCTGTGATCCATTTACAGAGCTACAATAAGTTGGTAAGTAAGGTACACAAAGCATGAAACAGTTTCAATCTCCCCAGTGTTAGGCCATTGCTAGGTCTTTCTTTCTTCTGTCCAGTTGATAATATGGAAGAGGAACTATTTCATTTATAGTGGGGAAATTCAAATGACATTTGCATTTGAATTTGAAATTTTATTACCTCTGAATCAGTTTCACACTGTGTATTGTTACTGAAAACATACATTGTGTGTTCTGAAACTTACATAGGTCATGTTGAATATAAATATTCTAGAATTTTAAAAGCCACCATCAGCTGAGGTATTTAATATTGCCTCTTCTCTCACTATGGATATTTTAAGACAGGATACTTACAGAAAACCGGAGCCTGGAAAAAGGCTGGTTTATGTATTCAGCAAAGCTAGAGATGTATTTAAAATACGACTAGCAAATCCTATTAGTATAAAGCTAATGTATCATTAGTTTGTGGGTTTGTATTGCTACTGAAATTCTTAATCATGTAGTACTATTGCATGTGAGATACATTTTCCATACAGTGCAACAGAGAATGTTCTTTCCATTCTCTATGAAGACAACCTTGAATATTTCTCCTTTTTTCCAGTCAATACCATGATAGGTGTAGGTGCCTTTGAACTGTTTTCATCCCTCTTAATGATTGTATTTCTCTGGCAAGTTTTGTATCACAAACTTTAATTATTTTAATCTTATCTGTTACTTATAAATTACTTTCAAAACCGTAACATTCTATTGAGACTTTTAGCAGATATTGCAAAATCATCAGCAGCACAAGTTTCTATGTTTTTCTTAAATTGCCTTGAAAATATTAATAGTGTTGGGCTTTTTTCTAAAATAAAAAAAAAATCAGAATTGCTACTGTGCTGCATCTGCTATTCCATCCATTCTTGTAAGTGAGGCAGTGATGCCGTAATAGTTTTTGGCACTGTTAATACAGGAGCTAATCATACTTTATTGGGAGATGTTTTTGAATATGGTAGTAAGGAAAAGTAAATAGGAAATTTAAAAACCTGAAGTGGTTTCACACTTTTACAGTCTTTCATGCTATTCCTGACAGTTGACAAATTTATGTTGGACAAGTCGCAAAGATTCAGTGCTGCTCTTGGGCAGGAAATATCCTATGTAAATGAGACTCTAGTTACAGCAGGGGATGTACAGGGGATTCTACATTAGGGTCTTTCTAGTAGACTTAAATAAAGAACCTTTTGCCAAAAATCCCCAACAACATATGGGAAGGTAGTGTCCTGTAGATCATTCCTTGCACGTCCACCATGACAGCAACTGCAGTCCCTTCCTTCCCAAGTGGTGGGATGCAGCTCCATGGTGTCTGTGCTTGCAGGATAGGAGTGCCCATGTTGGCTGTCTGACGTGGGCTGGAGTGCTGAAAATGGGGAAACCTCAGTGGTTCTCTTAAATGGACATTAAAGCTCCTGGCCACCTCTGCAGAAGTTGCAGGGACTTCATTTTCTTTGAGACCTCTACTCCTGTTTCAGACTTGACTGCAGTTGGCCAATAACTTGTTCAGAAGTTATTGGGGAATGGCTGGTGAGACAAAACAATTGTGTAAGACTCATTTCTTCAGCAAACCCGATTACAAGATACATGTCCAGCTTCAGCTGGAAGTTCTGTCTGTCTTTGAGTCAAATAGTGATTTAACCTGTTATGCAGTAAGTGTCCCTGCTGGGGTGAGGAATCAAAGATCTGAAAATGCAAACCCATTGGAAACTGACTCAGAGGATTGACTGGAGAATGATTGACAATCTTCAACTTGGTTTTGCAGGGCCGAATTCATCAAATAGAATATGCCATGGAAGCTGTGAAACAAGGCTCAGCTACTGTGGGGCTGAAGTCAAAAACACACGCTGTTCTGGTGGCTCTCAAGGTAACTTCTAAACTCTGGTCTCAGTGGGGACAGTAAGGTCCATAGAAAAGTTTTGGTTTGGCAAATTAGTTTTGTGGAGTCTGTACTTATGCATGAAATGTAAATGCAATTGCAGATTCCCTTTGCTTGAGTGCTGAAATATTTCTAGTACCTGTGCAAAGCAGATCTTCACAAAATAGTGGAAGAAATGAGTGGAAGAATTTTTTTTCTTTAAGAAGTGTGTTCCTCTTTTTTTTTTTTTTCCAATTTGTCATTAAGCAGTAAATCTATTACTTTTATTTTCCCAAAACTTGAGTAAGTGTCTCTTCTTTCTTTTGTTCTGAGAGAACTGAAGTCGAATTATGGTTTCCTTGTCTTCTGCTGAAAGTTTATAAATTGAATTTTTTTTATTGTTGCATGAACATACTCAGTTCTTGCTATAAATGTTAGCAGATTTCTCCACAGTGCTTGGCAGACTGTTCAGTTTGAGACATAGCTTTCTCCTTTTATGCATAGAGAGCACAGTCTGAGCTGGCAGCTCATCAGAAAAAAATCCTGTATGTTGACAACCATATTGGTATCTCAATTGCTGGACTTACTGCCGATGCAAGACTCTTGTGGTGAGTATCCTGCTTGTTGACATACACAGTGCTGCAATAATGAGGGAAAGTTCATTCAGACTATTGCAAATGACATTTTCTGCTTGGCTAAGGATTGGTCTTGAGTTGCTGCTTTGTTGTATTATGCCAAAGACCTCAGCATGAAATTCTGGCAGGTTTTTAACTTGTTGGCAGAAATCTCATTTGTTTGGCCTAAAATTTTGCTCTTTGGTTTTGTTACAAGTAAAACAGTCCTGTCTGGTTTCCTCAGTGTGATAGGGTTTCCAAGCAGTCTGAGAAACTCCATCACTTCTTTTCATCTGGCAGCTGCTTCTGTGTACACACATTTGAGAAAGTTATTAAACACATACAGTGCCGTTTGTGTGGGCTCCAGGGGGGCTTGCTTTTAGGAACTTTGATCAAAAGGGGTGGGAAAGATTTCTGAAATTATTTTCAATAGCTGCAGTGTCACAAAGCAATGTTGCCATTTAACCTTGCCATTTTTCTAGAGGGTCCATCTGTTGCCTGCGTGAACTTCTACCTTCATTGCGT
Source organism: Cinclus cinclus (assembly GCF_963662255.1). Classification (NCBI taxonomy): domain Eukaryota; kingdom Metazoa; phylum Chordata; class Aves; order Passeriformes; family Cinclidae; genus Cinclus; species Cinclus cinclus. Next base: position 12,586,214 of record NC_085051.1, on the reverse strand, counting down.
TTGTGTGGCTGAAATACCCAGTTTATACTTTATCAAACCTGTGGTCAACTTTCTCAATAATAATGACAGGTCATGTAGAAATGAAACCATGGAAAGCCTTTGACCCTTTTTCTCAATGAGCAGAGCTGAAACAAAAATTCTTACCTTAACAGACAAGTCTTGAGACAAAACCTCATTGTGTCTTTGATCTATGCACTGATTTGAATTTTAATTTTTTTTTTTAATGTTTTTGCTCCCTAGCAATTTCATGCGTCAAGAGTGTTTGGATTCTAGATTCGTGTTTGATAGGCCTCTTCCAGTTTCTCGCCTAGTGTCACTAATTGGAAGCAGTATCCTTTTTTAATACACTTGTTATACTTTTATAGCTTTTTACTCCTTCATAAAGTGACTTTTATCTCTCACAACTTAAAAGTTGAAAAAGTTTATTGGACAGTTCTTTGTTCACACTGCTTGTGTATATACTTTTGGATAAGGATGCATTTTGGTCCATCTCTGCTTGGTTTAGGAAAACTCTTGGGTAATTATCATATAATTTTGAGACTGTTTCCTTAGCTTTCTTAAGAAACCCAGATTCCAACTCAGCGCTACGGCAGGAGACCCTATGGAGTAGGACTGCTCATCGCAGGCTATGATGTGAGTAAGCTGCTCTGGCTGCTACTGATCTGCAGGAAAATGTGCTCAGGGAAACCTTATGCAGCAAATAGATGTTGTGAGGGAAAGGTGGAAGAGGCAGACTCGTCAAAATACTCTGAATGAGGAAATAGTTTTCTGTATCTTACTCTGAAACATAATTCAGAAGTGTTAATTAATAGCTAATCCTACCTACACTTACTGAATATTTCTAGGTGTAAATACAAGATTTGTTTTTGTAAATATTTTGCTGTTGGTTTTGGATACTTACAAAGTATTATTTTAAAGACTTCCAGTAAAAAAATGAATGTGGGAATGACCGCTGGCCTCTCTCTTACTTGCTAAGCAACAACATTTTGCTTAATGCAGCACACAGAATCTCTGTCCTCAAGACTGTTAACGTGAGAATGGTTAGAGGAAATTATGATACTGCCTGAAATTTTGGATGGCATGGTTTAGTCCACAGCAAGTTTTTACTTTTTTGTAGATGAGACAGAATGTGTGTAAAATATGCTGCAAACTGTGAAGCAGGGAGCATACATAAGCACGGTACAATTTGTAGAACAAAGAAACGCCTTTTTGTGCCAGCCATCCTGTTAATTTAAAAGCTGTAGATCAACAAAGTGGAAAAAAGAGGGTTTTGGGATTTTATGAAAATTATTGTTACAGTTTTGAAGGAACTGTGTAAGAACAGTGGTATGATCAACAATATAAAATATATATAAAATATGTTTCTGTGCACACATGTAGGTGTGATGTACCATGAAGCAAAACTTTAGAAAATTTTGTGCTCCCAGCAGCAGAGTTGGTGTGATTTTTATGTATTTGTTTAACATTCTCTGGGGGTTTTCTTCTTTCCTTGTAGGATATGGGTCCTCACATCTTCCAGACTTGTCCCTCTGCAAACTATTTTGACTGCAAAGCTATGTCCATTGGTGCTCGTTCACAGTCAGCACGAACTTACTTGGAGAGGCACATGACTGAGTTCACTGACTGTGAGTAATGAAACTCTCTCTATCCACTGGTATTCATCAGTTCTGCAGTTCATCTCCTACTGCCACTCCATCTCCATCCTTTTGCATTTAGTGAGATGAAGATAAATTTTGTGAGCCAAGTTTGGCATAACTGTAAATCTGCACAAAGACAAAATTATAGAGAATATGGTTGAGATTTGCATGTCTTAAAATGTGGATGTCTATTACATTTAGTGGAAAGAGAAGCTGTGCTCAGAAAAGCTGTGAAAAACATAAAAAACCTCTGACCTTTTTAACCCAGGGAAAGTGTAGTTGTTTCCATAGCAGAGCAGGGTTAGTATGCCAGGGCAGGTATTTAGTTGCTACATTTAAAGTGCTGAAATTATTTTTGTATGGGATGATGCTGAGGAACCATTGAATACCTGTCTGGAAAAAAAAAAAAAACTTGGAGGCACTGAAGGCAAGGCAGGGGTCAAAATCAGATGCACTTGACCTCAAATATAGAGAAAGGCTGGTTTCTCAAGGAAAACTTTTGTAATCAACTCTGCTCAGAAGGGAGAGGTGCCCTAGCAGACAAGCTGATTTTGTAGTTGTCAGCTAGGATTAGGAAGAAGGGGAATGATGTCTAGAGATGATACTGTGACGTTTGTCAATGTCTTTCTGGTTCCATATTAAGGTAATCTAAATGAGCTAGTTAAACATGGATTGCGAGCCCTGAGAGAGACTCTTCCTGCTGAACAGGATCTGACCACCAAGGTAAGGACTAGGTTTCCTTTGCCCTTGTTACTTGGAAGTACTGTGACAAAACTCTTATAAAAGTATGGTTGGCACTGAAGTTTGGAAGCTGAATACTGGTAGATAATGCAGTCTTCATTTCATGCCACCAGTTTACCTCCTGTTCTTGTGTTCATGTCAGATTTAAGTTTCTTCACAAAAATGGTGCTTTCACTAAATGAAACATTGTTTCCCTGGTGTCTTCACTCTCTGTTAAGCTTTGATCAGAGTTTGCATTACATGTAGCTGTAGAATCCCAGCTTTGCTTTGTATGCATAGTCAGTAATTCACCTGGGCAGTGAGTGAAGGTAATTCACCAACAGTTTATAGAGCATCCAGCATCACGAAGCTGTACAAACTTTGGACTGTGAATTGAGGAACTGTTGAAGATGAAAATTCCAAGGATATCCAGTGATTTACCATTTTCCCTGTTTTTTTATTCTTAGCTCAGCATGTTTTTTAGAAGTCTTAAATCAAAATGAGATGAAAATAGGCAGTTTTGAGAAATTGTAGTGTTATTGAAAAGAGAACAGAATGAAGGAAATTGACGCCCTTGAGCAGCTTTACTTAGAAGATTTTGAAACATGATGGCTTTTGTAAGTGAAAGCTGTAAAGCCAAAGTTAATTGCAGGAAAATGCTTCTCACTGCTTCCAACCCTTTGCTTGACAGAATGTTTCAATTGGAATTGTGGGCAAAGACATGGAGTTTACCATCTATGATGATGATGATGTAGCACCATTCCTAGAAGGTCTCGAGGAGAGACCACAGAGAAAGGTGAGTGGTTCAGATATGACTAAATAGGCTTAGTTGATAGACAGTAATTAGATACTATCTATTATGTTTAAAATAAATTTAACTCTACTGCTGTTGCAGAGTTTTATTAAGGTGATTTTTAAAATATGAAGTTACTATATGAACACTGTATAACCTTAACTGGTAACTCAGATGCTTATTAAATCAATTTATGATGGATTTATGCCAGGCTATTCCAATGTCCTCTTCCTTCCTCATCTCTGATCAAGTACGAGTTTTCACTGTTTTACAACAGAAGTGGTTGCATATGTTTCTCATGCCCTTTGCAAGACACCTCCGTAGTCTCCTCATTACCAACTGTATCCTGCTTGTGCTTAATTTGGTAGTTTGTGAGCTGTTGACACAGGCTGCATTTACCACTTGTGGTGTTCCAGTGGGGATAAAGATGAATTGTCAAGTGCTGTTTTCTGGCTTCCTAAAATATTTCTTTTCTCTCTCTAAGCCGGTTCCACCTGTTGAAGAAACCGTGGAGAAGGCAGAGGAGCCAATGGAGCACTAGTTGGTGGATGAGTTCCTCTGTTAATGTATTCTTATCCAGGAACATTTATCCATTTGCTGGTAACTTTATCCTCACCTATATATGTTTTCTGATGCTGCATTCTGAGGATTGCTTGCAAAGAAAGAAACCAACCAACCCACCTATCCTTAAAAGATAGACAGGAGGACATATCTGGGTGTAACTGCTTGGACAAGAAAGGTGTAATCGTTTTCTAAATAGTACATAATACTGTTTTATAAAGAAAAGATGCTGTCTTTAACTCATAAGGACAAGTGGAAATAAATCACTTTCTCTGACTCTGCTGTGAGTTGTTTTTTTTTTTTTAGTCTTAGAAAACAGCTATTCACAAATACCAGTGTCATATCAGGGTGCCACTGTGTGTTTGACCATGTGTGAGAATGAGTGTTTGCGTACTGTGTAGAACTGAGAGGGTCTTAAAATGCCTATGACACCATAAAATAGTCATGGAACAAACAGGGAACAGCATCTCCCTGTGTCAGCTTATCCCAGCTGAAAAGGAGTTTGTGGTTATGAGGGTGAAGAAGCACAAAGCTGACAACCAGCTCGTGGTCAGGTTTTCTGGGGGGATTTAGTTATCTTTTAGAGCTGTCAGTGTTTCTTTAGAGCCATCAGGCAGCCTTGGGGCAGAACAGGGCTTTAGCTCAATAAATTGGATTAACAACAAGCCACCAGAAGTTCCCATGACAGGTTTCCTGAGATGAACTGTGGAGTCTGTGCATTGCTGCTGAACAAACAGGTTCTCCAGGGCTTTGTGCTTTCAACTTGGTCTGCTCCTGGTGCTCTTTGGATTTGAGCTGAATGCCACAAAATTTGGGACCAGCAGTGACTTCCCCAGGGGCATCTGGCAGGAAGCCCAGTGAGTTGGTGCTTCCTGGGTGCAATGCTGTACTTTAAGCAAAATTAATTCAGTCTTTTACTATGTTCTTATTCTCCCCAATGATTGCATTGAAAATGATAAGAAACAACCTTCTGGGGTGGACCCATATAGAGACCTAACAGCAGATTAATAAGTTATTAATTTTTATTAATTAAACAAAAATTGTTAAATCATGGTGCTGTTTTGAATAGGCTTTAAATGCTGTCTTGAATCCATATATATAGTTCAGTCATGAAAATAGCAAACAGGGCTGCGTATTTGGTTTTTAAGCATGAGACAAAGCTGCTTTTATTTTTCCTAAATTTATTTTTATTCTAGTTTTTCCCTATTATTTTTCTATTTATTTCTTGCCTTGGTTATTTTCCCCCTTACTCATTTTCATTTTCCCCCTTAATTACTTTTTCACCATTATTTGTTTTCCCCTTCATCATTTATTTCCTCCCCGCTGGGTTTTTTTCCTTCCTTTCCTTCCCCTTGCTTCCGCCCCGTGTTTTTCCACCTCCCATTTTTTTTTCTCTCCCTTTGTTTCTCCCCCCCCCATTTTTTTCCCTCTCCCCTTGTTTATCCCGTTTTCCTTCCCTTTGTGTTTCCCTTATTTCTGTACCCTTTTATTAATTCATTTCCCCAATCTACTTTCCAGTTCCTTACTAATTTTTACAGCAACTTTTTTCCCCCACCCATTCGGTGTCTTATTTTTCTTTTATTCATTTCCCGTAATCTATTTTCCAGTTCCTTACTAATTTTTACAATAGCTTTTTATTCCCCCCACCCATTTATTCGTTTCTTTACCATTTCCCACACCCCTTTTATTGTCGTTATATAATCTGTCTGTCTATCTAGGGGTTTTAATCTGGTTTTCCTGCATCCCGAGGGTCCCCTGTCCCCGCGGGAAAAGCCCGCTCGGCGCCGTGACGTCACACGGCAGCCCCTCCTCGCGCCGCCGTTTCCCGCGCGGCGGCGCCGCCCCTTTCGCGCTGGCGGGAGGCGTGTCCCTCCTCGGCCGCCGTACGCGCGATGTGGCCGGGGCGGGCGCGGCTCCACGTCAGCCATCGCCGGAGCGGCAGCGCCGCGGGCTCAGCTCCGCACCGGGACCGGCCCGACCCCACCCCACCCCACCGCCCCCCGGTACGGAGCCGTACGGCCGGCCCGCGGCGGCCTCGCGGGGCCGGGGGGAAACGGCGGGCAGCGCTTCTCCGCTGGACGCCGCAAGGCCCGAGACTTCAGGGCCCCGCCGGCATCTTCCCGGTGGCCCCCGGCAGGGCCCTGGGACCGGGGGGCGGTTGTGGGAGGGTGTGCGGGTCTCGGGGTTTGCTCAGGGCAATGGCAGGCGGACGCGGGCATTGAAAGAAGTTTTGCCTTACAGCTTCAAAAGCCCGGGTTTGGACTGGAAGTAGGAACTGGGATATTAAGGGAGAAATGCCCCTCGGCTGGCTCGAAATCTGTCGGGATTTTTTAGTCGACATTTCGAACGCTCTGTATTATAGTTGTGCATCAGTAAAACGGTGCGTTCTCAACGTTTGGGTTCATTAGGTGTCCCCGTTCCTAAGGGCTGCCCAGGGATATAGGTGGAGAGCAGGTGTGGCTTTTTTTTTTTTTTTTTTTCCTTCCTGGGCTCTATAAACTTTGTAACTTTCGATTTCTGTGGGTGCCGAGGCTGTGGCACAGGTTACCCAGAGCAGTTGTGGATGCCCCACCCCTGGAAGTGTTCAAGGCCAGGTTGGATGGGGCTTTGAGCAACGTGGTCTGGTGAAAGGTGTCCCTGCCCGTGGCAGGGGGTTGGAATTAATTCCTCTTTAGGGATCCTTGCGACCCAGACATTCTGTGACTCACCACAGGTGACAGAGATACTATTGTTGAAGAGTTAAAACGGCACCTACATCTGTGTCCGTGTGGGCTCTCAACGATCAGACTGATTCCAAGGCTTTGTGCTGTGCAAGGAGGAAAATTGAGTGGTGGCTCTCCCTGCCAAATCTCCCAGCTCTGTGTTCCAGGAAAGTTGTTTTTCATCACTGCTTTTCAGAGCCTAAAGTGCACTTGTTTATCATGCTTCAGCGACATGTTTGGCCGTGATTTTGGAAATTTCTGCAGCTGAGGTCTGTGTATGAGTAAGGAAACCTGGCCTGCTTTCACAGGGATCTACTTTATGGCCCGTGTGAGTTCTTGTTAGGTGAAGGTGCTGGCTGCAGGGCTTTGAGGCAGGAATTCTGGGTAACAGCATAGGAAAAGTAAGTTAAAAAGCTGTTGCAGTTGAGAAAGACCTCTGAGATCATCGAATCCAGCCTTTGGCTGATCACTGCCTTTTTAACGAGAGCATGGCACTGAGTGCCACATCCAGTCATTTCATGAGCAAGTGATTCATGTAGATATGTAGATATTTGTTAGCAACAAGGTTGAGTGATCTGGGCCTTAAAATACAGAATTCATAACAGAAAGAGGAGTGTTTCCTTAAAAACTTGTACTGCAGTTACTTTTTGGGGTGGTTGTGGTGCGGATTGACATGAGTTATTTTCTTGTGTGGAAAGAGGCAGAAACCTAGCTCAGCACAACTTCCCTGCTTCCTGTTCAGGGTGAGGTTCTCTGGGTGCCCATTTGATGAAAAAAGAGAGTCTAAGACTTCCAGACAGTTAATATAAATAAAAGCTGATTTATTTTGACACAATTTCTATAGAAAGTACACAGTTGCTTGTGAAATAAACAGTAATAATATTCTTTGCTGTGCTTGTCAGTGTAGTATCACAGCATCAGCCAAGCAAGCCCAAGCTTGAGCATTTTTTATTACTTAGAAATAGAATAAAAAGATTTGATTTGATCCTAGATGTATGTTTTATAAAGAGTAAACAAACAGAAGAATGAGGATTGATACAACAAAATGGTTCATTTGATCCTGGATATCTATTATATAAGGAAAAACAAAACATGAGAATGAGAATCAAGCTTAATAGCATATTTCATTACCTGGACTGCCAGGCACACAGCAGCTTTGATAGATCTGTAGCCTTCTTGTCCTTTTTCACCATAAAAAGGTTTGGTTTCCTCATTAGTGTGTAGTGGAGACAGTAGAGTTGAGCTGATCTGATGATCCCTGGCAGGTAAAATGCTTCTTTCTCTCCATCACATTGTCTTTTCTCCCATCCAGGGTTTCTGCTCTGTTGGATCTTGTGCTCATCTCCTGCACTCTCTCAAAGCTTCCTGCACTCACTTGTTCATTGAGTCCAGAACTTTATCTTTTAATTTTTCCTTTTTTTCTGTGAAGTTTTTCAGCTGATTTTGCAGCTTGGGTCATTCACCTGGAGGAGCACAGGAGTGCAGGGAGGGTAGTGGGAATATAGAGCTGGGATCAGGGACTCCAGGAGGGAGAAGCTGCTGCATGGATTTGGCTTCAGTCAGGTGCCCTGTACACTTCTGTTATTCCTGACTGTGCCCAAAGTATTGGAAACATTTTGTTCTTTTTCTGTTGTCCCTGAAAAATGTCATGCTCTTCATCTTCGTGGTGTCCACAGGAATATTAGGGTAACAGCAAAGCAAGAAGGCTTTTGCATGCAGCTTCTCCAGAAGCCCAGCAATTCCTTCAAGCCATTAAGTCAGTTACAGTAATGTTTTTGTGTTTGTTAATAAGTCTTTTTAACTTTGGGATGGCTTCGTTTTTGCTTGTTTTTTAGGTTGTCTGACATTTGTGTAAAAATAATTCATCCCTTGAGAGAGCTTCTGTAACCAAGAGCCATGACTGCTGCAGAGAATGTGTGTTACACGTTGATCAATGTTCCCATGGATTCAGAGCCACCATCTGAAATCAGCTTAAAAAATGACCTAGGCAAGTATTGACAGTGCTTGAAGGATACTCCATCTTACCTGAAGTATTCTCTTATTGTGCCTTTTCTAGAGTATTGTTTCCATTTTATAAGCTAAAACAAGTCAGTTTGATGTTTATTTTCTATTGAGTTGTGAAAGAAGTATGTTCCTCTGTTTGCTGTGTTTTGAGAAACTTCATTATATTATTTTATGTGCTTTGGTGTACTCCACAGTCTGTGCAAAATCTGAATTTATTTTTTTTATAGTTTCAAATAATACCTGTTCGGGCTAAGGCAAATTTGAGCAGATTTTTTTGGCATTAGCAACAAATTGTGTTGTCACTTGTTCAATGCACTGTGGATTGTGCTGACCAAAACAGCAGTGTTAGTATCTGGTATATGTGTGACACCAGAGCACATTGTAGTATCCTGGTATAAATTTAAGCATTAAAACAGCCTTGGAATTTGTCAATTCCAATATATTGATCTCAGACTAAGTCTAAATTCTGTGCTTATTTTTAAATATGTTGCTTCCTCTTTATTCTTCAATAGAAGTAAAGGCATGGATTTTATTGATATGATGTATTTCACTCCTTCAGAGGGGTTTGTGTCTTCTGACACTAAAGGTCAATATTCCTGTTAAATTAGCTGTGACATGTCAGCCTTCCTCACTTCCTTTCCTCCTCTAGAAAAAGGAGATGTCAAGTTGAAGACGGAGGCCTTGAAGAAAGTAATCATTATGATTCTGAATGGTGAGAAACTACCTGGGCTCCTGATGACCATCATACGTTTTGTGCTGCCTCTCCAAGACCATACTATCAAAAAGCTGCTGCTTGTTTTTTGGGAGATAGTGCCAAAGACCACTCCAGATGGCAGGCTCCTGCAGGAAATGATCCTCGTATGTGATGCGTACAGAAAGGTAGCCTCTTGTTTATTTAGTTGGTTATGTTCCTCTGCTGGGTCTTTATAGAAGGGGTGTCGTTTTGTGTTACTGAATAAATATAAACCTTGTTTATGCTCAGCATTTCCTTCCTGCCAGTTGTGTCTCAGTGTTTCAGAGCTGGATAACTGCAGGTAAGCAGCAGACCTACTACCAAGCAGTTTTGTGTTCTTTTACGGTACGACCTAACAAAAATTCAGTGCTCTGTTTCCTTGTCAGTGAACATTAAAGGTGAGGGGTAACATAATTACCATCTTCCAGGCATCCTGGGACAAGCCATGGGTCATAAAAGGACACTATTGTGATATATTTGGGAAACACCTTCATAAAGATATTAAGGGCCTTCAACTTCGGGAATGGGTTGGAAACAGATGAGTTAATACGTACAAGAAGTTGGTATCCAATGTGCAGGAATGCCCACAGGCTGAGCTTTCACAGCTGTGATAATCAGAAAACAAAATCCAGAAAAACATCCTACAGGCTTTCTAAGTTATATTGTACATAAATACGTGTTTTTAGATCTTGTGGGGCAGCAGTGCTTTAGGAAAGCATTTATTGAGAAAACAGTGAGGTGTCGTTGCGGGTGTTGGGAACTTGTACCCTGAGAAAGCTGAGTGTAGGAGAAGGTGGCAAGTGCATTCATCTGGAGAGTCTGGCATTTCAGATACGTTTCCTGATGCTTCTAGGATCTCCAGCACCCAAATGAGTTTATCCGAGGCTCCACTCTGCGCTTTCTCTGCAAGCTGAAGGAAGCAGAGCTGCTGGAGCCTTTGATGCCGGCCATCCGCGCGTGCCTGGAGCACCGGCACAGCTACGTGCGCCGGAACGCCGTCCTGGCAATCTACACCATCTACAGGTACCTGCAGAAACAAGGCACAGTCCTGCACCCACAAGACCAAGGCTGCCTTTAGTTCTTGAGCTCTCAAATATTTATCACTCCCTAGTGTGGTGTTTAGAATTTTTATGTTCGTTATGTATGCCTTTTCTCCTCTATCTAATGGGCATCCTTGGGTTCTACTCCTTGTCAGTAGCTCTTTTAATTATGTTCTTTTCTTGTAAAGGAACTTTGAACATCTTATACCTGATGCTCCTGAATTGATCCATGATTTCTTGGTGAACGAGAAAGATGCAAGCTGCAAAAGAAATGCATTTATGATGCTGATTCATGCAGATCAAGTAAGGATACCTGCCCTCAAAGCCATTTGGTTTAATAATTGTAAATATGCTGGGTAACTAGCCAGTAGTTTCTTGGTAGTATAAACTACTTGTATTCATAAACACCCCCATGCATGATAGTGTTAATGGTTTTGTGTGATATTTGGTACAGATAATGTAGGTATTTGGTTCTCTATTTTAAAGGAGAACTGCTCTATTTGGTGAAGGTGCTGAAAAGTGTAACCACACTGAGAAACACTCCAGTATCTGCTATTCTAAAGCTTTTTTAGTTCCATGAGAAAGAAATTGCAGTTTCTGTTTAGTGTTTTGGATCACATTTTCTACTGGCAGTTGTCTTTTGTGCCTAATTACCATTAGTTTGTCTCTCTTTTTGCCCTCTATAGACAGGATGGACTATTTTGCTCTTTAGGTCTACAGTGTTTTCCTAAATTGTTGAAGCATTGCATAAAGGCTGTTTTGCATTTTGATTTTTAGACTGTGTTTTAAACTGAATGAGCAAACTGTGAATAATGTAAAATAATTTTATCTTCTGTTTGTGTAGGATCGAGCTTTGGATTATTTGAGTACCTGCATTGATCAAGTGCAGACCTTTGGTGACATACTGCAGTTGGTTATTGTTGAACTAATTTACAAGGTAAAAGGGAAATGTTGTGCCACATTTAAAATAAAGGCACATGTTAATTTACAGAATTGTATTAGACTGTTTTTTTAAAAAGGGATAAAATGTTGCTGGAAAAGGGTTTTAGCTGGCTTCTTGTCCATGTCAGGAATATGGCATTGCTCAATACAGTTGAATAAGATTTGTCTCTTGAAATGATAAAGAGCTCAAGTGTGCACTGTATAGAGCAGAAAGTCCCACCAGATTTGCTGTGATGGGGAGTGTATTATCAGAGTGGTCTTCATGGGCATGATCAGGGCATCTCTTACAGAAGCTGTTAGAGGCTCTTCCCTTCCTTTTGATGGGAGATTTTAAGGCCCTGTCGCATTGCTCAGAGTTGTTCAGAACAGCATTTGAAGAGCTTTTGCAATTAGATTTTTACAGCTGTGAATGACATTTCCTGTCACCAGAAAAGGTTATCACCTTTTGGTTAATTTTCTCCTCTCTGTAAGATAGTGGAGCAGGTGAGCTGTAGGATTGCTCTTTTCTCTCTGTGTCAACTGTGGATCATTCTTTTATCGAGGTCTGTCACGCAAATCCATCGGAGAGAGCTCGGTTCATTCGCTGCATCTACAACCTCTTGCAGTCCTCGAGTCCTGCAGTGAAGTATGAGGCTGCAGGTACCCTGGTTACACTCTCCAGTGCACCCACAGCAATCAAGGTATGAAAGGGATTTTTTTCAGCTCTTCAGTAGCTTCTAGTGCACTGAAGTGAGCACTATGTGCTGCATGTTGATACTTAGGAGTGAAGGCTTTAGTAAAGTGGGCTGTGAAACACTTCTCATGTGACACTTCTCAGTGTACTAAAGTATCTCTTAGAACTGGTCACAAAAAAAGACTGAGCAGATCTGGAGCTAGTCGACTTCCTGTCACTTTGGTAGGGGCCAAGCTTTAGTACTGAGCAGTCTGTTGGACCAGCCTGCACTCTACTTGGCCTAGTTAGCAAAGCAGACTACAGCTGAAGATTTCAGAGATTGGAGGAAATTTTAACTTGTGAATATGACTCATTTCAGACCAGGATAGACGCATAAAGCAGTGAAGATATGTGTTGATTACTGATTCACCTGGGATTCATAGTTTTATATTTACACAGCTGATTATTTAAGATCACTTAGAAATTTTGGATTTGTTTGGAAATTTAAAAAACAGGTTATGCATAGATTTACAGCATTGTAAATAGTAGTTTCCAGAGGCTGGGGAGGGGGGGGAGTATGAATTCCAGCATTCTTGGTTTGGTAAGCTCATTTTTGTTGAGTAGACAGACTGTACATAGAAGCTGTTATTAAAACCTGATCTGGATAGGCTAACACTGCCAACTCCTTTAAGTTGGTTTTCATGCCCTGTTGCATATTTCACAGCTGACCCAAAGCACATCAGATAACCTATCTTGCATCTTTGAATTTGAAGTCAAGTCTGTGTACTGTAAGCTGTGTACTGTAACTGATGCCATTGTGAGCCTTCACGTGGGATTTTTGTAACATGGTGGACAAAAAATGTTGAAGTCTGTTTATCAGGTTAATATCTGTGCTAACTCTGAGTAGCTGCTTTAATAGTATAATAGAAGGAGTTTTTTTCTCAGTTTCAGTAATTTTCCAGTTTGTCCTCTTCATGACTAAAAAAATGGGTTTAATCCTTTTAATTTTAGGCTGCTGCCCAGTGCTACATAGATTTGATTATTAAAGAAAGTGATAATAATGTGAAACTGATTGTCTTGGATCGGCTGATTGAGTTAAAGGAGCATCCCTCCCACGAACGGGTGTTGCAGGTATGTGAGCTTTCTCTTTTCCTGTAAGCCTTGGGAAAGAAAAGCCTTCAATAACAAAACTTTCAGGTTTTTGCAATGTATGGGGAGAAGAACTTCTGAAGTTTCAGTTTCCAGTTGATAAGTTTTTGGTAAAAACATACTGGATGGACTTTTATGTTTATGACTTGGCTGCTTTTATTTTCTGCATAAGGATTAAAAATGAGAAATGCTGTCCTGGTTGTAAGGTTTAATAGTGTAGCTGCATAGGAGACTTCTGTGTAAATGTAGAAGGTATTAAATGAGCACTGGGAAGTTCTAATGCCCATTGCTTGCCTGTCAGAAGATCATCTATTATGTATCCAGAAAGGCTTTGAAAATCATTGAGGAATGAAAATTATGATTGTATGAAGAGGAAGTAATTTAAAATGGCAAAATACTTTGTTTGTTATTGTTTCAGGATCTAGTTATGGACATCCTCAGAGTGTTGAGCACCCCAGATCTAGAAGTGCGCAAAAAAACCCTTCAGCTGGCACTGGATCTTGTGTCTTCAAGAAATGTGGAGGAGGTAAATTACATGTACTTTTGATTCATCACACTATTTTCTTTCTTTTAAAAAAATGTCACTTTTTATAAAATTTGATTTGATCTTTTCTGCAGCTCGTGATTGTTCTGAAGAAGGAAGTGATTAAAACTAATAATGTGACAGAGCATGAAGATACAGACAAGTACAGACAACTCCTGGTTCGGACACTGCATTCCTGCAGTGTTCGCTTCCCAGACATGGCTGCAAATGTTATTCCAGTGGTATGCAAGTATTTCACTATATTGTCATTAAATTTCTTATACCTATACCCAGCACCTGCAGAATTGCTGAAGCTGAGGTGGTCCTAATTGTGGCCTCACAGAAGCAATGCTATTTTTAATTCCTAAAGAAGCGTAGGACTTTTGATGCTGTAAGTATTTGTCTTCTGAGGTTATTTTTGTATGTTTTTGAAGAACATGAGCTGAAGAGGACTTTAAAAAGTGCAATAATTTGTATGACTGAAAAACAGTTTGGGAATATGATAACTGGTCCTGGTTTGGAATGTGCTTAAGGTTGTTTGACTTCAGATTTTTCTCATCGGAGCTACGTAAGAAGTTTTATTCTTCTGAGTGTAGAAGGGAAGTATTATTGTACAAACTTCTCTGTGCTGCTGTTTGTGCTGACGTTCACCCTTCTGTGGCAGCTGATGGAGTTCCTTAGTGATAACAACGAAGCGGCAGCCGCCGATGTCCTGGAGTTTGTGCGGGAAGCGATCCAGAGATTTGATAACCTCAGGCCTCTTATTGTTGAGAAGATGCTTGAAGTCTTTCACGCTATCAAATCTGTCAAGTGAGTCCAGAATTGATAACAAACAGACTTTGGAGCACCTGTGGCTCACCTGCATTGAATGTATATTGTCATTAAATATATACCAAAATCCACATGACCCACACAGAGAGTGACTGAAATGGAGATATTTTGGTGTAGAGGATTTCTAGGTACAGCTTTCTTCTTGCCTACTTGTACAAGAGATAAATCGGGTTTGTTGCATTGAGAAAGAGAAAATAAATTCTGTTTTAATTTCTATAATGCAGTTGATAATTGTGATTCCACTTGCTAGGTAATAGCGTGATTGATGAAGGCCAAACATAAAGTAATGTATTTGTTCAAACAGAATTCTGAAGGAATTGCACTTGTAGGCAACTGGAAAGACTGTACATTTATTGGAAAACCTAATCTAACATTGACTGAGCTTTCCAAGCTATGAAACTGTTTCAGTACCTTTCAGGGCTCTAAAAACTTTGCTGCTGATGGATCTGTAAAAGTTAAGTCACATGAGAATTTCTCTGTATCGGAAGAGCAATCTGTCATTCTAATATACAGAAAATTCTGAATCCCATCTCCATTGTAATCTCATTAAGTGGGGGGAAAAGGTCTCTGAAGCTTTGCTATTCTTTTCCTAATCTTCATTCTTGTTCTGCTTTTTCATTTTCTCCTATATAATGGAAAAATTAGTTTGTCTCAGTTAAATGGAGAATTTAGAGCTGACTTTATTCACATGCAGTAAAGTATTTCATTGTAATCACAATGACATTTAATTTTATATATGTCATGATTAACACAGATTGAAATAAATACGTAGCAGAGAATATATCTAATTTGATTGACTTGTTTCATGAGTTTACTGAGGCTGAAAGGATAATTGCTTTAGATTTAACCTGCTTTTGTCAGTTGTGTCCTTTTCAGTTTATCAAGACTGGCCTTTACTCCCTGACCACAAATCACTTTTCTTGATGCTAGTTTGAGTATATCACAAAAGCATGATTTAAATTACTGTTCTTGTCTTAGGATTTATCGAGGAGCATTATGGATCCTGGGAGAATATTGCAGCACAAAAGAGGATATACAAAGTGTAATGACAGAGGTTCGCAGATCACTCGGAGAGGTGTGTGTATTTTGGGGTTTTTCTCTTTTCTGGCTCTTCGTGGTTTTTCCAGCCATTATACAGTGGGTTTGGTAAGAAAAAGGTATTTTAGAAAGATCAAGTAAGATGCAACAGTGTTTTGCAGAACTTGTGATGTGTAATGGCATGTGCAAAGGAAATCTTAAGTAAAAAGCAGTCAGGATTTTGCATTCAGTATTAATTTTTTTCAAGTAGCAATGCTTGATTGGAGAATAAGTGATACCTGTTAAGAAGATAGATGAGAAAGTCCTTATTTCAGAAAATTATGGCAGCTTTAAGATATGATTTAATTACATCCAGTAGCAGAGAAAAAGTGCTTTAAATCTGGGTTGTTCTGAAAGAAAGACTTCGCTGACAAAATCTAATTCTGCAATGAGAGCTTTATTGCATGTGTAGGAAGCTTCTGTATGTATTTCAATATCTGCTTATTTCCTCAGATATTCCCCAAACCGATGCATTGTAGCTGACCTTTTGATTGTAAAAAATCTTCAGTAATGAAGATAATTTATATTAAAATCCTCTGCAGAACAAAAATATATATTTTATCTTAATTGTAACAGTTGTTTCCTGCTCATTTCTAGATCCCAATTGTAGAATCTGAGATCAAGAAAGAATCTGGTGAGCTCAAACCTGAAGAAGAAGTTTCTGTGGGTCCAGCCCAAAAATTAGTGACAGAGATGGGCACTTATGCAACACAGAGTGCTCTTAGCAGTTCCCGACCTGCCAAAAAGGAAGAAGACAGGTATTTGTGATTTCATGGTTGGCCAGGAAAGACTTGGTTAATTTTTATCTTTTTTTTTTTTTTTTTTTTTTTTTGAGTGGTGTTATCTCTCATACAGAGTTCAGTGGTTGAGGGAATTTCCTGTTTTAAGGTATTATCCCAACTAGATATTATCCAATAGAAGGTTGCCCAATTGCTTAGGATTTTTAATCAAAGCTTACTGTGTAAATAAGAATTAATTATGATATCCTAAATTCTAGTTCATTTTTTTACATATAAAGCTCTCCCACAGTTCTAGTTGGATACAGAGATACTGCCTTCAGACTCAGTTTCTTCCCTTTATATCACCTTGCACTCCTACACCTCTTTCTCTCTAGTCCATGTGGAAATGACTGTGTGACTTGTGAAAATCTGTATCTATAAAATTACTTTGAGAAGGAAAAAAAAGCCAGCATTGTGAGGTGTTTCAAGCTTGTTCTGCTTGTACAGTATGGAAGTTAAGGGGAGTGAGCTGAAGTCATCCAAAAGTAGTTTTATGAGAATCATTTGTCTTTGCAGACCTCCCTTACGAGGATTCTTGCTGGATGGAGATTTTTTTGTTGCTGCTTCCCTTGCTACAACTTTAACCAAGATTGCTTTACGTTATGTATCCCTAGTTCAGGAAAAGAAGAAACAAAATGTGAGTTGTCTCTTGTGTTTTCACATCCAAGGAGGAGTTGCTTGTTGCCTCTTTTCTTTTAAACAGATGCAAAATGGGTTAAGTCCAAAGTGAAGTGCCAGTTGTGTGACTGGATAATAATAATAGTTTGGATCACAGGCAGGGGCTGCTGCTTTCCAGCCCTTCTATCTAAACAGTCTCTAGATCATTCTGCTTGGTTTCAGATAATGAGCACTAAAAAGCTAAGTAATCTGTTCAGAGGTGTTACAATTTGATTAATACACACCTGTTTTTTTTAAACAAGTCAGAAGTCAACGTTTCTTTAAAGCTGTGGAAAATGCAATAACCTCCTTCCATTCTCTCTGTGCTCCTTCTCAGTCCTTTAATGCTGAAGCTATGCTGCTGATGGCCACTATTCTCCACTTGGGAAAGTCTTCTCTTCCCAAGAAGCCAATTACAGATGATGATGTGGATCGTATTTCGTTGTGTCTGAAAGTGTTGTCAGAATGTTCTCCTCTCATGAATGACATTTTCAACAAAGAATGCAGGCAGTCCCTCTCTCACATGCTGTCAGCCAAGCTGGAAGAGGAGAAACTTTCCCAGAAGGTGAGCTGTTATAAGTGTGTGGACCATAAACACTTGGAGATTTTACAGATGTTCACATCCAGGCTGGTCCCAGAAATGTCACCATTTGACTCTCAGTAGGTCAGCCATTATTTGACTGTTTTTCTGTGCTAGGGAATGGAATTCACTGTGAATTCTTGAATTATTATCTTCCTGCAGAAAGAATCTGAGAAGAGGAATGTGACGATTCAGCCAGATGATCCCATTTCCTTCATGCAGCTTACTGCTAAAAATGAAATGAGCTCAAAAGAAGACCAGTTCCAGCTTAGCCTTCTTGCAGCAATGGGAAACACACAGAGGAAAGAGGCTGCTGATCCTCTTGCTTCCAAACTTAATAAGGTAGTGGGAGATCTGTGCTTTAATTATATATATGGGATCACTTTGGTAATTGCAGACTGGAACTGATGAACCAGACTATGCTGGTTGTTTGGGAAGACACAGGTATATCCTGGTTGGGATCAGGAGAAAAAGAAAAGCACATGTGCTTATAGTTGTTACCTTCTCAAATGGAAAGAGGAAGAGCAAGAAGGGGTCTTGGAAAGTGCTGAGCTTATGGAACATGGAAAAGAAATTAGGGGTTGTTGGTTTGGAGATCCCAATAAAGTTCACAGGGAATGGAGCAAGGATGCCAGAAGTGATTAAGAACTCCTTTCTTTGTCTGCTATATCCTGCTCCCAAGTGCAATGCATCCTTATTTCACTTGTTACGCCTTTTTTTTTCTGCAGATTAGCAGAACCTGCTAAGGAGGTTTAAAGAGAAGAAATCACTCGAGTAATTCATTAGTTAAGAGTTAAAGCCTCAGACTTTAACAGACTGGATGGATTCTTTTTGATGCTTAAAATTACCTTTTCATTTTAAGTCAGCATTTCTTTGTCCTCCTGATCATCTTAAGAATAAATTCCATTGCAGTCCATATTTTAGGAACTTACAGTTCAGAACACATTTGGTCTGGAGAGGGTTTATAATTGTAGTGTGTATGCAGAGGGACATGTGAAGGAAGGCTACTTGTTTTGGAGGCCCATATTAAGGAATAAGCAATTTAAGTGTACTTTATTCTTGTTTTTTGTCATTGTTTGAATAATTCTGTGTTTTAAATTGGTTTCTGAGAAGGTGAATCCCTTGGCTTGTATCTCAGGTTACTCAGCTGACAGGTTTCTCAGACCCTGTGTATGCAGAAGCCTATGTCCACGTCAATCAGTACGACATCGTGCTGGATGTGCTCGTGGTCAACCAGACCAGTGACACCCTGCAGAACTGCACGCTGGAGCTGGCCACGCTGGGTAAGCAGGGCTGCACTGGTGCAAACCAAGCAGCTCTGAGGTTTTGGGAACTGGGCATTACCCTGCCATAAGGAATTCCTGAAACGCTTCCAAAGTGATGCCAGTTAGTCACCATTTTGAATGCCTTTCAAAATACAATTTTTTTAAATACTTGGTGGAAGTTTTGTATGTACTGACACTGGCAATGCAATCTGACTATAAAACCTATAACCAGATTTTATCACTAAAAACATTCCCCTTCTCCTTTTTTCCTGAAATATAAACAGGTTTTTTGATGTACTTATTTTTCATTGTGCTGCTACCATAAACAGGAAAATAAAAATAGGTCAAAATCCCAACTGACATGAAGCAGAAGGCCATCTGCCCTAGGTGGTTTTTGCACTCAGCCTGAAGTACTTAAATACTGCATTTACTCAACTGAAACCTTTCCCTGTTCTAACAGCTGTACCAGAGTATTGCTTGGACAATACTGAGGCTTCATTAACTTTTCTCAGAGGAGTCACTGGAGCAGATAATTCAAGAACAGTAACCAGTTTCTTATTAGCTGTCCTCTGCTTTAGCAGTCAGGAGCTGAAATACATTTACAGTATGCTAGAACTCACATTAGGTACTTTTCACTATTGTAAATGTGACTAGAGGGGCATAACCTTTCTCCTAAAATTTTGTAAATCATTTGGTGAGACTAATCATAGGAATAAATCAAATGGATGCTTTATTTAATAGGTTGTGTTTTTCTATTTGTCAGCTCAGTAAAGTGGAATTCTCTATTTCCCAGTACTGATGTACTGCAAAAGCTGACTTGAGGCATCACTCCCATGTGTAGAGCTCATGCTGTTCATGCTGTGTTCTCAAATTGCAGATTAATAGAACTAAGGAGTCTTTCCAATTGCTCACTGAAGGATTAGTAGAAATGCATTCCTTGGTGTTTCCTTGGAGCAATTATATTCAGAATCAAGGGGATACTTTGACCTGTTTATAAATACTTTAGTGCCTGTAGTGCTGGACATTGTACTTTGGGTTTGAGGCTCTGGACTGTAGGGTTAGGCCTTATGATGATGTCAGTGATTAAAATACAAGGTAGAATTAACCATCTCCTTGTTAAAAAATTAGTATTAAACTCCCATCCAAAGCCCATTCAATTCAGTATTTGCATTTGTTTTCAGTGGGTGAACACAACAATATTTTAACTGAAATTTGCAGGCAATGTAAGTTACGTTGCAATTAGAAAACTATAAAAAAAAAAGAACAACCAATTCAAAATCAACTAATATCTTCATGGTGGTGTTTAGTGCAACTCTGTAGATGGAAAAATTGAAGGATAAGAGAATGAAAAGCTGTTGTTCTGAAAGCTAAGCTGATTTTGTGCTGCTAATGTTCCCTGAACTCCCATCTCCCAATTTCTTTACATAGGTGACTTGAAACTTGTGGAAAAACCATCTCCTCTGACCCTTGCTCCACATGATTTTGCAAACATTAAAGCCAATGTCAAAGTCGCTTCAACAGAAAATGGAATCATTTTTGGTAATGTTGGTAAGTAAACAATTCAGTGTGCTAAATTGGCATGAATGTGTTGCATTTTCAACTGCTTAAAAATAAGTGAAAGCCTTCATATTGGTAGAAGAAATTAAATTGCAATGTAAGAATATGTTGTGATGATTTAAAAAAAACCTGAAACAAGCATATCACTGTTACTTAAAACCATTGTAGAATGTGCTACCTTTAGGATGACTGGCAGCATGAGATTGAGCAAGGATTGACTTGTTAACTGGCAGGTAGTAACTCAGCACCCTTATTAAGTGCAAATTTACTTTTTGGAACATTCAAAAATGGGGTTTTTTTGTTCTCTTTCAGTGTATGATGTCTCTGGAGCAGCCAGCGACAGAAACTGTGTGGTCCTCAGTGATATTCATATTGACATCATGGATTATATCCAGCCTGCTTCCTGTACAGATGCTGAGTTCAGACAGATGTGGGCAGAATTTGAGTGGGAGAACAAAGTTAGTTTTTTTTTTTTTGTTTTGTGTGTTACTTTGTTGATGAGATGCAATTCTATCTCTTGTTCTACAGCAGCTTGTTACAGCAGCATTATCTATTGCCACATAAACCTCATTCAACATTCTCATTGGATGTTTGCCTCAAGTAGCTTATTCTCTTACAGCTGTCTTATCAGTTTCACAAGCTTAGCAATGCAATAACTGTGTTTTTGGCCTGCAAAAGAGGTTGTGTGCATTGAGCTTTACCTCCTGTATGGAAGCTATCCAAACTGACTGGTGCTTGCTGTGTATTTTGGGTCAAAGGTGAGATAGCAACAAGTCTAAGTTTATGCTGAGGCTGCAGAATTACTCATGCTGCTCAGCCTCTCCAGTTCTTAATCACGTTGTCTTGTGGGTTGCAAGGGATCTTTTAAAGGTTGTTTAGTCCAGTCCCCTACCAGGGGAACAGGAGCATCTTTCTTTACCTTGCTAATTCATAGTACAGCTGTAGCATAAGGTTCTGGGTGCTGTGTAAGACCAGCATGGCAGTGAGTGCACTTTTTTGTAACTGAGGGTGCCCAAACCTAAAAAAAGGGTTTAAGGGAGGTAATATAAGAATAGAGTAGAAACATCAAACCAGAATGGGAGATTCTTTATATGAACTGTAGCCTTGTGTGGTACATAGGTGTGCTTACTAGAGACTAGGTTTAAATGTCTCAGGGGGAACTTGTGCACAATATATTGTAATACATGATATATGAAGCCTTAACAGTTTGTAAACTCCTTCTGAGAGGTATGTTAAAAAATAATTTGAACAAGGCACATAATATGCAGTATGGCCAAGGCAGCCCAGAGAGCTTTGTTGCTAGAAGGGGAAGATGAAAGGAATCTTTATCAGTGGTTAATAGCAAACTTTGGACTAGGTATTGCTTTTTCTTATTCTGGCAGTGTGTAAACTATATTCAGACAAGGAGTCCACTGTTTGCTGTAGAGAATCCAGACGTTCAACCCAACGGATTTTAGAACTCATGGTAATAGCATGAGATTCTCCATCTTAACAAGTGGATGGCAGGAGGGGAAGACTTCCTGTGATGCCACCACATAGTGGGAAGTGCATCCAGCTTACTGAGAGTGCTGTTCTCAAGGAGGAATGCAAGTGATCTCCTTTACAGAGCCCTGAAGAAGAGATTTCAGAAATACCTGAGGTGCTAATTAAAGTAATTGCCTTTTTTTTCCCCTTCTTGAAGGTAACAGTGAACACAAATATCATTGATTTAAATGAATACTTACAGCACATACTGAAGTCAACCAATATGAAATGCCTGACTCCAGAGAAGGTGAGCTATTTCTTGGAGAGTTTTAGATACTTTTTAAATTCCTGTGCTGTATTATTTGTTCAACAATTGTTGTTACGATTCTTAGAAATGCCTGCTTACAATATGAAGTAGTACATACACTTGGAAGTTATGCACTGAAATGAGTAAAAGCAGATAAGTGTTGTCAAAATTCTCTGTTGTCCCAGGCTGAAAAATCAGAATGTCCATTTTTGATTCATAGTAGCTACGTTGTAGCATAGACTTGATGGGACCATCTGTTTACAGGATGGGGTTTTTTTAGTAGCTCCATATTTCTTTCTTCTCTGACAAAATTTACCTTTCTTTTGCCAGTTTAGCCTCTTTGTTGTAAAGCAAAATAAATGTATACTATAGCTACTTGCTGTTAAGATATAGCACATATGATAGCTGTTAGCTCTTGCGTGTGTAAGTATAGTAGCTATTCAGCTTCTTTGCCATTTTGCTGTTGGTTAAAACAAACCCTAAAATGCCCTCTTGCCTTGTCTTGATAAATTCAGTTGACTCCATAATTCCCAATATGAATTCTAGAAAAAGGTGCATGGTTCCCACACATTACAAAACATTGCAGGTGAAGAAAGAAGTTTAAACGTGATACACTGACAACTGCCTAGCAAACTTAGGGTGAACTAAACCGTGTTTAGAGGTTTTTTTGGTCTTTTAAGAGCTGCCATGTGCTTTCCACAGGCCCTTTCAGGCTATTGTGGCTTTATGGCAGCCAATCTTTACGCCCGTTCCATATTTGGGGAGGACGCCCTGGCCAACGTGAGCATTGAGAAGCCAATTCACCTGGGGCCAGAGGCACCAGTCACGGGTCACATACGGATCCGGGCCAAGAGTCAGGTAATGCATGTCTGCTTGCCATCCTCACCACTTTTAGGACAATGTGCCAAGCACTCCTCAAAATTTACGGGTTTTTTGCAACCTTTTCTCCTGGCGTGTTACCATAAAATAGGCCTTTGCGCCAGGATTTCCCAGTTTTGTCCATAGTGCTGTAAATAGGATTGTTATATTTATTTGCTTTTAAATAAAAAGCAAATATGCCCCAGGGTTACATGATGTTTTTCCTAGCAAGTTGCACATTGCAGTGTCACACAACGAAATTTTAGCGTGTAATTGCTGTTCACTGATTCTTTTTTTTTTAAAGAACAAAACAAAACCCCAGTTATTTTAGTAGGAATATTTTCTGTAGATATATGAGTCTGCTTTGGATTTTAGAATTTCTACCTCCCAACTGAAAAAAAAAAAAAAAGACTGGGATTTGGAGTAAATAAAGCATGTACACCAGTGTGAAATAGAAGTATTTTAAACAGTGTACAGTAATGGAGTACCTGAGAGTTTTCATATTCAAAGAAAACATTTAGTTCATGTGATGTCACTAGAAAGGTTTTGGACTAGTTTAGAGTTCCTCATATGTTACAGTGCCGTTTTTACATAAGACTGCATTCAGTTACATATGCCAGCATGGTTTCATTTTGAAATCATTGTGCTATTGAATATGTGGATTTATTCATGCAGTTGCTTTTGATGGTTCTGCAGTTTCTGTGCAATATTAATCTGGCTCTGCGATTAAATTATTTTCCATAGCTGTGGTGCACTGAGTGTGCTGGTGTCAGCACTGTGACTTTCAACAGTTGAATTTCAGTAACTGGACAGGCAGTTGTAATTTCTCCCCTGGCAGTTCTCTTTCAATTGGTGGGAGATCAAAAGGTTAAAATTTGTTTTATTCTTCTTCTTTTCATATTGATGACACATGTAAGAATTGCCAGCTCTTTTAAGTTTTGTTGTCTCAATAATATATGTAGACCTAGCCTTTGCCTAGTGATAAGGAAGTGAGCACTAAGAAATGTACACAGAAGTGCACAGCTGGAAATTTCCATGCCACTGACTTTGTAGATTTCTATATATGGAACTTCCATTTTAATACAGATGAGATAAAGTCATTTTCAGATGAAGTATTTGTGACATAATTGTTGTCTTCCTTTTCCTTACAGGGAATGGCCCTGAGCCTTGGAGATAAGATCAATCTGTCTCAGAAGAAGACAAGTTTATAAATTTTACCTAACGTCTTTTCAGGTCTTTTACAATTTAACCTTAGGTATGTGGCTTTTGGGATCCAGAACATCTTGTATTCTTCAGTGTTCTGTAATTGTAGAAGCCAAGCTTTTGAGCTGATTGCATTCCAGCAGATAATTTATAGGTTCTCCATGATTGATACTGAGCAAATTTTAAATCTCCGGGTTTTTTTTTTTCTTTGTCCTGGAAGTCATGTTTTGTTTGTCTCTAATATATACCGATGCTCACAGTACAATAAACATATAAACAAGTTATGCCAGTACTGTTTTGTCTTTAAATTATAATCTCTGTGTTACCTGATCGGTATTGAATATCTGTCCAGGAGTACTTTGATACTCTGAGAAAGTGGGAGTCTGTAATAGCTTAAGTGTTTATAGTAATGATTAGGCCTGAATATGTGAATATGTTGTCATGATTCTTAAAATACTCTGGTATACCTAGGAGAATATAAGCTTGCCAACTAAATTAAAGGTTGTATATTCTAGATGGTAATGTAATAACTTGACACAGACAAGCTTGTAGTATCAGAAAAGAGATTGTCAAAATTCAGCTCTGTCCAGCAAGTCATAGAACCTTAAACTTTGTTTCTGAAGTGCTTTCCTAACAGTGAGTTACTATCATGAGTAACGTAACATTGCTGGTGGTGTTCTTATTTTTCATTTAATGTGCAAAGACAGCCAAGTGCAGCATTAAAGCTGTAGCAGCATAAGCAGTTCTTCAGTGAATGCAGCCACTGGCCACATGTGTGAGCTCTGGAAGGAAAGATTCAGACTCATTATGAGCTTGCAATGAATTGAACTATGTTGAAAAGGAAGAGTTGTGAGTGAAGGTCAGGTCAGGATGCTGAAGTGAGTTAACACTATTTGGCTACTAAATCTTATGCAAATTAGTAGTGGATTAAAACATACAACCATAGATTGAAAATACTGTCAGCTGTATCTATTCAGCATTAATCCTGAATCTGTTAAATTGTTGCAAGCAATTATTTCTACAGTAGAGTGTCCAGAGCCAGTAGTGCTCTTCCAGTTGGCTGAAGGTCCTGCTGCTGGTTTTCCACAGCTGTGACCTGCTCCAGAAGGACAGAAGAGAATATTCCGAGTAGCTGATTGCCAAAACATTTAAGGCCTCAGTGGTGAAAAGACCTATTTTTCATTCTGAATAAGCACAGGGAGCACACATGTAAATTCTGAAATGAGGGTCTGGGCTACTGTATTTTATCTGGCTCAAAGATGGCCCTAGAAGTGCAGTGCAAAACCTGAGCATGGTTTTGCTGAATGACCTACTTATTTTTCATGTTTTGAAATCCCTGTTTGGTTCTGCCATTGTTTTGGTTTTTAGTGAGAGCTCTAGCTCATGCATAACATGATAAAAGCAAGAGCTGAAGCCCTGAGTATGCAGGACTGCCTTGATAATGTCCTTATGTCTCTGCATGATCCTGCAGCAGCTGTATTCCTTTCTTGGAAGTTATGCAGATGCACAAGGATGTAGTAGATATAATCAAATTGTCATCTTAACTGCTCAATACTTCATAATTTGGGGGTGAGGGGTACTGATGGGAGAAAAGCATTAGGAGAGTGTTGTATGGGATCTCCTGGGAAATTCCATGAACATCAGCATGCTGCTCTGGGGTGAGTGTGGAGGATTTCATTCTGCTGTCACTTCAAGCCAAATCAAGATTAAAGAAAATCCTAGGAGTCCAAAGGATGGTTTCATCTCTTCATTAAGGCACTGTGAGTTTTAAGACACTAACAGAGACTGAGTCATAGCTCTGTGGGCATTGACTGGTTTGGATGGGATGGATTTGCTGACCACAGCCAAGGAAAGGATGTTTTTTGGAGAAGGAGACGCATTTCCAGTATGTGTTATCCAAGCCATGTTTCAGTCACAATCTGCTCTCCTCATTGGAGAATAGAAAAACATCCTGGCATGTGCATATTTCAAGTGGCTCTTAGTCAGCTGGGAGGGGAACATAATTTTGTTTGGGATATTTTTTTGCTGTCAGGATTTTATGGAAGGACATGGAAACACCTGTGCAGCAGGAGCTGCCATGACTTTGGGATTAATTTCCCACCTGCCATGCTTTTCAGTAGCTCTCCTGCAGAACTGGTTTAGTATGGATGTTTTCATTGATGGCATGCATTTTTTCAGTAGCCTGAACACTAAAAATGTTGAATCTGTGTTTCATGTCTGTGGTTGAGATGAAATTCCCTTTTCTACATCCATCCTATTGTGTTCTGGCTGAGATTTTGCTCAGCAGCTCAGATAACAAATTAATTCTGGTCCTGTGCATACAAAGGAATATCTTGCACAGACCATCATTCTTCAGGATCCACTTCAACTTTTTCACTGCAGTAAAAGCTGATGTACAGCTGTGGCTCTGAATTGTTCCTTGAAACTTGGTATCAGGAAGTTGTTATACCCTGTCTTCTACACAGCAGTGTGTATTGCATGCACTGTGCTAGGGTTAGGGGAAGTGTTATTCCAGTGCTGATTTCAGAAACTTCTGTAAGAACAGGAATAAATTGCCAGGAGGAGTAAATGGAGCAAGAAAGCTTGCTGCTTTTCCATTAAAAGTTTCAGAAAGTCATTGCAGGATGCAGGTTAGAATAGCAGGAAGCCAGTTTCTACTATGTCCCTGCTGCCAGGAATCAGGGCCAGGTTTCTTTATTCAGGGCCTCATGAGGATTTGTATTTATGTCTTATTTAGATGCTAACATGAAAAGCAGGAATGTTTATCTGAGGACAGGCAGATATGAGCAACTCTTCTGGGAGTTGAAGGGCTCATCCTAAGAAAGCATGAAGAGGGAGACTGGATTTATAGGAACTTCATAGGTAATGTAAAAAGATAAATTAAAAATCAGGTCACAGAGGAATATAATTTGTATGCTGACTTTCAGAAATATTTATAAGTGGTTCTGTAGAGACAGCTTTATGCACCTCTGAGAATTGTGAAGCCTTGTGTGAGGTGTTTGCTCTCTATCGTGTGCTTTTTTGGCACAAAGCTGCAGCTGAAAGACTCAGTCACTTAATCCTGTTAGTTAGCAGCACCCTAGCACCAATTTAAAGCATTTTATAAATTCTTCCAAGTTTTCTTGTGTTGTTACACCAGGGGGTGCTGTCTTGTAACTGATAAATTTTCAGAGGTCTTAGGTTTATTTTTTGGTTGGGTTTTTTTTTGTTTGTTTTTTTGTGTTTTGTTTTTAAAGTGTTAAGGAAGAAAGTAAAGGATCTCATGCAGGGATATGCTGCAAGTTTGGTCATATAAGCACTAGAGAGTAATTTTGGCCCACATTTAGGGTCACTTTCCATTGGCTTTTGTATATTTTTGGGTTGCCTAGCTAAATGTAAGCAGTGCACACCAATTCACAGCTCAGATTACTAATACAGTACATCTGTACAAACACTGCCTTTTCTCTAGAGATTTTACTTTTCTAAAGCACTGTGAGATAGATTTGGATGTACACAGCTGGCCTAGGGAGGATCTCCCATTTGAGAGACATGAAAATGAATTCACTAAGAAAGGGATATAAGAAATATAAGAAATTCCAGCTATAACTTTGCCTATACATTTGTAATACTAACCCAGGCCATTTTCTGTTTGAGCAAAGCCATAAAATATCCACTGTTTCACTATATATTTCTTTGGAATTTTT
Source organism: Cinclus cinclus (assembly GCF_963662255.1). Taxonomy (NCBI): domain Eukaryota; kingdom Metazoa; phylum Chordata; class Aves; order Passeriformes; family Cinclidae; genus Cinclus; species Cinclus cinclus. The sequence goes on along the minus strand of NC_085051.1, from coordinate 12,558,497 downwards.
GTGTGTGTGTATTCTGTAACTTGTGATTTTAACCTTTTCTAAACTCTGTGTATATTTTTTTTTTATTTCATCAGTAATCCACAATTGTTAAGACTACAATGGAATTGCTACCAAAATGTGATTTCTTTTGTTTTGAAAGATGAGCACAATTCTTCCAGCCATAGATTGTAGGTATTTTATACTTTGGTTATAAAGTACAAATATTTTATATTTGTAGGCACTTTATACTTGTCTAAACCAGTTACTTTAGACAGGTACAAGGTCTGCAGTTTCTGTGGCTTATAAGTGCCTATTTTGCTCTTTCTTTCACTGGAATTTAATTTAGGGGAAGCAGAACATACTAAGCTTATTGCTTGCTATCCTGACCCCAACACAGAAGCAGTATTAGTGGGTCTCACTGTTCCTTCATCTTATTCACAGTGGTTTTCAGGTATCATGTTTTAGGTTTTTCCTGTAATAGCTGATTAAAGTCTTCTATAGTAGATGGTCACACTACATCTTTTCACTAAAAATCTGGTCTCTTCCTTTTATAAGGTCTTACAGTACCAGAAAGAGTTGTAAGAATTGCATCATGCTACTAATTTTAGTTATGTCCAAAGTTTGAGATGAATTTCAAAATGCAGTAATGAGTTCTTAATCTGATCTTTCTGAATAACTTCTGTCACTCGTATTTAGACGCAATAATAAACAATTATTTCTGCTGTGTTGTTCTTAAGATATATGTAAATATTTTATTACTTTGTAGAAATTTCACTTAGATGGGATTCCCCATATAATTTTGTTTCTTCCTTCCTGGATTTTAAATACTTTTTGCTGACAATGGTCTCCAGATGATCTGTCCAAAACTACTATGATGTGTTGTATAGGCATCCCTTCTTCTGTTTTTTCAAGTGAAATTCTGTCTTTTATTAATATCCATTGAATTCTATGGTGCTGGTGGACCAGTTGCCTCTGAGCTATGACTAGAAGAGTTGAAAGGGTTGTTCGTGTGCAGAAGCATGCACCATTTAGCAGGAGATGCTTTTTTGAGGCCAGGAATGGTCAATGACAGGCCTATCTAAGCCCCTCAAATTTGGGAGAGTATAGTTTTCACTTCAGAGGTGTCCTAACTTGTGGCAGAGCTCTGTGGGCACTGAAAACCCTCTGGGTTCATCTCTTTTAATGTGCATGGTTTTAGGTGTGACCTGCTTTGCACGTACAGTAGTCTTTGGGACGGGCTCGAACTCAGCGCAGTTTTTCTCCTGCTGGGACCTGAGGTTGTGACCCAGGTCACCACCCTGTGCCTCACCTGCACCGTGGCTGCCAGGACCTCCAGCAGTTAGGTCTGTCTGTGGGATGTGCACCTGGGACCAGGACCTGGCAACTGCTTCATTCCTGGCCAAAACCAAGCCTAGATTTGCGGTACCAGAATGGCAACAGGTCAGACCAGATCAAAGCTGATCTCCAGTCTTGTGTCTGAGCTTCAATTCAGCTATGAACTAACCTCTATGTTCCCTACCTCATGCAGAGAAGTAGCTGCCTGCTTGAGGCATTACCCCATGCTCTGAGACCTTTCAGGCTATTCCTGTCAGTAAGAGGCTGTTCTACATTGTCAGGCATCTTGTCAAGAGACCAATGCACAGTTGTCTGTACCGGATGGGAGTTATGCTTTGGGCTTCAATCTATTCAATCTTAAGTGCCATGTCTGCTTGTTTACAGTACTCTAATATCTGAAAACTGCAGCTTGAAATGGTCCACTTAAGTTCTTGTGTGTTATGCACAGGTTTGATACCAGCCTGGAAGGCAATTGACCCGGTTTATTTGGTTATTGCAGCTGGTGTTGTCACCTTTTAGAAAGTGAGGGTGTTCACTGGCTCCTTACAATTACATCCACATTGACATGAATTGTTGTTCTGATGAGAAGGAGTGGGGTTTTGAAGTCTTGTCATCTTCAAGGATTCCATATGCCTTCATTCACGCTTAAGCTTGACGGAGAAGAGAAGGGAGCTCGAATCTGCAACTGGTAGTGCTTGCAGCAAAAGCACATATCACTGGTGGCTTCAGACTGGCTGCAAGGTCCCACACCTGTGTCCTGCTGAGCACTCCTAAAACCCCATAAACTTTCCACAAATATACCCCTCGAAATAAACCTCTGTGAAGTTTCTGTAAATCCAGTCTTCCCCAGTTTACCAGGCTGCATTCAGGTAGCTGTTTACCTGCTCAGAGAGCACCTACCTGCTAGCAAAACCCCTGGTGTAGGAGCATTCTTCTTTTCTGGCTCATCCAACTTTCTTATAGTTTACTTAATGAAATATTTCCATCATGAAAAACAGATTGACCTTTTTCTCAGATTTTCAGGTATTGCCTTGGTTTCTTAAGTGGGATTTTTTGAATGCCATATCAAACTTTATTTTAATGGTGCAAGAAAAGAAGCTATTAAAACTTTAATGTATTTGAGCTGATGGTTTATTGCTTGTGTTTTCAAGCATGTAACACTACCTTAATGCATCTTTGCTAAGAGATACAATTATTCCAGGGTTTGGATGCCTGATTCATAAATAAGAACAGGTGTTTTTTTCCTACGCCTGTTCTCACTTGCACTTTCAGACGCACAAGTTCAGCGGTGCTACTATATCCAGCCTCAAGGAATGGGAATGTTACCATAGAAACACCATCACTGGGAGAGGTATAGAACACCACAGAAACCTGCTCTTGCAACAGGCAGGTGCTAAAAGCACGTGAAGACATTTATCAGGTAATCAGTCAAACTTAATATTTATGGAAAATACGAATCGTGTGAGACTATGGAATGCATTTCTTAATTAAGTGAAAAATCAGGAATTGTGTGTGTTCCTGCCAGTTCCCCACATATTGCTGTAAAGCGTGAAGATACAAGTCCTAACAAAGGTATACTTTTATTCCTGGAAGCAATGTAGTCTGTAACTTCCCAAGCTTTATATATTAAAACACATAAATAACAAAGCTGAAAATTTTGTTTAAACTTTGGTGGGGTTTTTTGTTTTGTTTTGTTTTTTGATTTTTGTTTTTTTTTAACAATGTATTTTTGCATTGCCATTTTTCTTGGAAATTATTGGAGTTTGTAATTTAGGCAACCATGTTTTCAAAAGCTTGTAACTGATTTTTGTAGCATTATTTAATAGATGGTACCTGGGAGCAAGGCAATTTTTCTCATACATACAGGAAGTCACCATAGGACCTCAGTTTCATAGCTGTGGAGGTAGGCTGCTACCTTTGAGAAGTGTTCTGAGATCTGCTGGTGTAAAGTTCTGTATAAAAGCTCAGTTGCTGTTGTGCTTCTGAAAATGTAGTCAGCCATCCCCACTTTCTTCCTCATCGCTAAATGGGCAGGTCGTTGAGCTTAGAGAGATTTCAGAGACAGCTCTGGCTGAGTACAGTGAGGCAGAACCAGGAGCTGGATGGCTGTGAACACCTTGCTCTGATAAGCAGCACACTGAAGAACAGAGGCTCTGCCAGCTCCATGATATAATTTACATTTTGCTGTAGTTTCATGTGAAGACAGTAAGTTCTCAGTACAGCAAGACTAGTTTTTGACATGAATAGCTAATAAGCAGTCAGGTATGTGATGTGTTGCTTAGCAGTGGCAGGACAAAGCTGCAACAGAGACAGCCTGGTGTGTTTCAAGTGACCTTTCCCATGAGGCAAGGAAAGGGGTAGATAATTGGAAGGTGGGCTTCTCAGCTTGTTCTGCTGCCCCCATGCCACCAGGTGTGAAAAGACCTGAGCAACACCTTGTTTGTTACAGTGAAAGCATATTTTCTAGCTCTGCTTTCTGGTTTGTCTTTAACAGCAACAGGCACAGCCGCTTTTGGAGGCAAATGCAATCATCCTGTTGACATTTGTAGGCAGTGCTTTGGAAGCTCCTCTTCTTGCTAGATTGTTCCTGTTAAATCACGTGCATATCCCTGGATGTAGGGGGCCAAATCCACTTCTAGAGGGCTGCACCAACTGTCTGTTTCACTGCCTTTGAGGGACCCCAAACTTCTTGTCACCATTTTGTCCCAGGGAACCCAGGCGCAAGAAGGGGAGGCAGGAGAGCAATCCTCAGGAATTGGCACCCTCAGCTCTCCCCCTTCTTTAGGCCACAGACCCCAAACAGCCATGTTTGGCCACATACATGCCATAGGAGTGGTCTCCTGATGTCACAAGCCGTCTTGCTTTCTTTTTTGGGGGCTCTAAAAATACAGGAACCTCAGCAGTGAGCCCAGAGTTGGCTGAGTTAAAGCCCTGAGGTTCCAAGGATGCACGAAACCAAGAGGTCCAAAACCAAAAAAACGCGGCTGCCCCATCTTTGTGGGAAGGGACGGAAGACATGTGGCTGCAGGAAGCACAGAGAAAGAAGAGGGGATGGGGAAAGCATCAGCCCCATGGACCATCTGGCTGATGGTGTGGAGCCCACAGAGGAGGGTGCACATCCAGCACGGTTTCCCTGGCACCTATACTCCGTGCCAGGCGTCCCTTCCATGTCACCTTGGGACTGGTGTCACAGGAGCACCCATCCCAGCCTCTGACCCTGGCCATGCTCACCCAGCCCACCTGCCAGCAGCAGCAATCCTTGTGTTCATTGCCAGGGTGGTGTGGGCTGTGCATTGGACTAGATGACTTTTAAAGATCCCTTCCAACCCAAACCATTCCGTGATTCAATGCTTCAGTATATTCCACCAGTCTTCTGTTGCCTCAGGTTGCAAGGAACCAAGTGGACCAAGGGAAGCCTAGAGGTCCAGATTTTGTTGTTTGAAGGAAAATCTTCAAATTGACATACACTTCACACAAGGAAAGACAGAAGGGCTTTGTATTCATAGAAAAAGGGAAGAGTAGTGGAATTGGATCTTCCTCCTAAGAGCTCTTAAATGCCCACTGAAAGGTTAGCTGACCCTGTTTGATTAGATTATGATAAACTTTTGGGGAGAGGTAATTTCCTCATCTTTCTGTGATACTATTCTATATCTACCTTCGTGAAAAAGGTTAGTAGCCCCAAATTGTTCAGGAATCCTTTAATGGCATTGTCTTCTGCCACAGAGAGCCCAAATCTTACCAAAGCAAGGGCATATGTACTTTGCTGGCCTAAAATGTGTTATGTGCAATCACTGTAGCTATTTGAATTTCAGGTGGAGCCTTTTAGCTCTATGTTTTGCAGTATATGATGCATTTTAAAGTAACCTAAAAATGAACTTAAATGATTAAGAGCTGGAAGTGCAATGATATCTGATGAAACGTTGCTGTCCACTAAACTCCTGGCAGTGCTCGTTCACAAATGTTTCTGTCCTAAACCTCTGCTACACGGAGGGTGTGAATGACAGTGGAGCAGAGGTCTGTATCAGAGTTTTCCTGGGTGATGTAAGTGATGCAGGTATTCCAACCACTTGTCTAGTCACGTTTTTTGATGGCAGCCTTAAATGTGATAGAGCTCTAAAATTGTAGATTATCACAAAAAAATTCAGTCATCTCAAAAGTATGTTGAATTGGTGCCATTCACATAGAGGAGTTCAATGGAATCATTTCAAAATCCAGCTGGGTTGTGTAGATTGCCCAATGGAGATTCAATGCAATTTTGTTTCACTGCTTGTATCTATGTGATGTTCCTATGTCTGAAATGAATTCTGGTGCTTGTGACTGAGAAAATGATACCTGTCTCTCTGAAGTTCCACTAAACCTCAGGTTTCATATATCAGGCAGCTACTTAGAGAAATGGGTCTTGTCTTAGTTGTTTCCATGCAGAATTTGTGTGATGAAAACAGGATTTGAGCTTGGGAATAACTGACTGATGATCATATCTTCCCTGATAGGATCCAAGCAAGTATCCCCATATGCACAGCCATGCTGTAAAGTCTGTACAGCAGTAACTGAGTGTGAATTGAAGTTTTCTCAGTGCTAGGTTTGGGGCTAGTACATCAGATCATTGATAAGGCAGACAAGGAAGGTTGTCATTCCCTAGAAGTTGGTCTGAAGTGATGAGGAACTTTGCTGGTGTCCCGGTCAGAACCACGTCAGAGCTTCTTGGAAACATGAGCAAGATGGAATCTTGAAACCTGGAGCATGAGAGTCTTGGGGCTGGCTGAGGCTGGGCTGTTGCTCCCCACAGAAGGACAAGGAGGACTGGACCAATGGGATGGTTTTTCCTCTAGTGCATTCACTACAGAATCTAAAGGCAGGTGCTAACCATGCTGGGAGTAGCAGTTGTTCCTGTCTGTCGTGGGGTGGGGTAGGGCCACAGCTGACATCCTTAGAACAAACCTCTTGTATTTCTCACAGATTTGCTGAAGCTTGTTTCTGCATAAAAGCTTAGCAGCCAGGGATTAGGGATCTCTACCAAGGACTGTTATGTTTTGAAACCCAGGTACTGTGTGCTTCCTTCCACAAATGTTCACAACTGTCCCTAATGTAGCAATGTGTAACTGGAGCAAGGATGCTCCTTGGTTCCCCTACATCAAAACCCACAGGGATGAGCACTTCCCAATTCACACACAGCCCCACATACTCTCAGAGTTTCTGAAGCTTTTAAAAAGGGTTTGTTACTCTAAATTTCTTGAAAACTTCCTGAAAATTAAAAATCAATCCATTTTCTCGATCTCTGTCAAATTGTAATCTTATGGAAGTACTTTTTGTGCCCAAAGAGAAGGACTGTGACAGGAGACAAATGCAGTCATTTACCCTGGCAGACTCATTCTCTGCCTGACCTCACCCCAATGGCATTTTGAAAGTGTGGGTGCGTTATTTTGTACAGGTGAATCACTCAAAATTACCGTTTGTCTGAAAGAGTTTATCAAAAACTAATGGGATTTTGCAGAATAAATGGCTTCACAATTCTTCATCTAGCAGATTGCTGAGAGATGAAATGAGTCTCTGAGGTATTTATTAACTTCTGTGGGCAGCTCTGAATATAAGAAAGGCAAGTGCTTGAAACTTCTGTACAGAAACTTTTGTACACTTTGTTTATCAGTGAGGAGTTTCTAATGCACAGTCAAAATGCCAATCATCTATTTGTCTGCTGCCTATAACTCTGTAACATCAGACTATTTTAATAAAGAATTCAAATTTTCTGAGAGTAAATTTCTAAAAATTAGAATTTTTAGGAAATTATTTGGAATTCTATTTTCTGAACAATCAATCTTTTCTGCCAGCTCAAAAGAACACTGGTGGATTCATAGTTCCTGAGAGGTGGGAGAAGGGTTTCTCATGGACTTGGATGAAAATGGCAGCCACGATGCTCACCCTTCTCAGAAATTTTATAAAGTTGTTAGGATAGAATGTCAAGTTTTGATACCAGGTATACTCTAGAGGCAAGTGTGTATTTGATCCTGAAGGATAGGAGTGTTAGGTAGGCAGGGTAGAGTTTGCCTGTACGGACTACTGCATTCTTCACTGAGCAGGCTAAAGCTTCATCTCTGCTTTTGTCTCTACTTGTCACAGCATGAACATGAATCAGTGTTGGTACAGTGCAAATGTGATGTGCAAATGCAAATTCATGCAAACTGTGTCAGTGAGAGGGAACTCGCCTTTCCCAAAAGGAACCCTGCACACTGGGCTTTAGTCAGGACACTGTGTTAACTACAGACCAACGATTCCCACTGTAAAATTGTCATTTGAATCTTCTGTAGATTGTCAGGTAGGTTTTATGGAGACAGGCATGGTATGTTTGTAATATGTGTTAGACACGTATGGACCATGATATGCTGTGCCATCAGCTAACACTGCATTAGCTGAGCCATACCATAATAAGGCCTTGAAATTACTTTTACCTTCTCATCACCTACTGTCATGAATATTCTCATACTATGAGAAGCAAAGGATTGTGAAAAAGAAACAAGGAAAGATTGTGTATAGGAAGGGAAATTTCTTCTAACATTCTGTAATTCTCTGATTTTCCATAATCACCTGTGTAAGTGGTAAGTGGTTTGCTTTTACCTTTTTTTTTTTTTTTCCTAAGCGCTTAACAAATAATAATAAAGGCCTAGACAAAACAAAACAAAAAAAAAAAAGACTCTGGAGTATCACTGTGAGATTTTTTTTTAATTTTAATGGTCAACAGAAAGACTTTTCAGCAATGCAAGGGAAAGCAGATGGAAGCAGCCATTCTAAAATCAGGTGATTCTACATTAGTTTTTAGCAGAATATTTCATTTTTAATAGATGTTAAGATCTCTTTATAGCACATTATAAAGGCAATATATTTTTGAAGTAGACTTTTGTCAAGCATTCTGCAGAGGGGGAGTTGTCACTAATGAAGTGTTTTATGGCTCAGACCATTGCTGGAATAAAACTGTTGGCTACTTTTGCCTGCAGGTTCTATATCAAAATCCTATATACATTCATTAAATTTAGTTTCCTCCTTTCTTACTGCTCTTATTCATTAGTGAATATTGTGGGTTCCTTTATTGCATCTTCTTTATCCTGGATCATTATAGGGTCACTAAATGTAATTTTCCCTGTGGGTATATATTAGCTGTTCCTGCTCATTTTGCAACATTGTAATTATGGAGAAACCAGAGGTTTCAAATTATGAAAACAACTTGGTTTAATTTAGATTCAGTGTCAGCCATAGGGGAAAACCCTTTCATGCACCTACTTTGTCGGGTTTGCTTTTTGCTTTGTTTTTAATAGAAAAGGACCTGGATTTACTGCTCCAATGCCTCATAGAAGGTAGGAATCTTGTGGCAGTGTCCTTTTTTTCATAGCTAGTGGGTTTTAAGATATTACTGCATTTTGAATTAAATGATTCTTCTTCCACCAGGCAATTACAGCTGGGGTCCTGAGCAGAGTGCAGTGAAGGCAGTGGTCAGTTCCCTCAAGGGCTGTGCTGTGCACAAGGGCACTGCCTGTGCCATGAAGGAAAGGAGAGCACTGCTGCTTGAAGCCTCTTGCTCTGAGATTTTCCTTTTCTCTTTTGAGGGGAGCCAGGTCCTGGCATGGGGATGGCTGCTGCCCAAAGAAATTATGTGCTCTGTGCGTTGTTGGGAGAAACAGCAGCTTCAAAAAGATGGCAACTGACTCCTCTGTTGTTTTTAACAACTACTTCTCTTCTGATCATGCTGGCATGGAACTGATTCCCCATCAAGGACAAGTAAGAGAGGACTGTCCATGTTTTCCCTTTCTAAGTTTTCAGGGTGGGGGGTAGCACACCTTTGCACGTGCACTCTCTCCTACAGCGTGTCCTCGTGCTGCTTGTATTCCTCTGGATGTCCCAAGGAATGTACAGTTGTGCTCTAGAAGGAGGGTTGCCAGCAGATGCACACACTTTATCTGATTCTGAGAGAGACAAGGACAAGGAGAAATACACATCTTTCACTGGTCAGTGGCAGAAATGATCCCGGCCAGGTTTAGTATTACACTGATCTCACTCGTGTAGTTGGTGTTTAAACCCAAGCATGACAAGGTACCCCGTGGTGCTTCTGACAGCAAACAAAGCAGGTACTGAGTACAGATTTGCACACAGTGCTGCTGCTGAAGCTCGGTTGTTTCTGCCTACAGGAAATCCATTATTCCAGTCCTTAGGCTCATCAGGAAAAGGCTGCTGTGCAAGTACAGCAGTTGGAACAAATCCCTGAAGTGTCTGAGGGCCATAAGCCCATTTCACCTCTACCCATGCATCAAATATGAACTCATGTCTCTGGTGACTTAACTTTCTGCACCACTGGTCTCCAGCCCTCTCAGTAATGCTCTTATTTCTGGATGGGTCACAGGGGATGCTCTCACACTTTTAATCTGTAGCTTATTGTTTAAAGATTTATTTGTTTTGCAAGACTACCACCAGTGCTGATCACAGGCTAGCAACCATGGAAGGAGTTGGGCAATTGGAAGAGTTTTCACTTATTCCCCAATGCTTATCTGTGATAAGGCTGCTTTGAAAGATTCAAGTAATTTGCAAACATCATCTTAAAACTGCAGGTGCTTAATTGTTTATAGGAGAAAATGAGGTGCAAGCAGTAATCCCCTGATGGTGCAGAATAGCCTTTTTTTTTTTTCTTTTTTCCTTTGTAGGAGCGCCTTGTTTCCATGGCTACCCTTTGTTAAGATTCCTATTGTTGGGATCAACTTTAATTCTAGAAGTACCCGAGGGTGCCCAGCAGTAGGATGGTTTGGTCTCAGGAGGGGATGGGTGCAAGGTTTTCCCCTCACATACTGGCAGCACTTCCTTTGCTGGGCTCTGCTAAACCCTTCTCCCTCACTTTTAAGAAGACAATCTCACATGCCTTCTTCTCCCTCCAGCAGACTTTGCCACTTCAGGGACACACTACCACAACAGGCAAATTAATTAAGCCAAGAAACCTTAAAGAAAACACTGATCTTTTTCCCTTCTGCCAATTCAAGACAGAATAGCCAAGGAAACACTGGAATTCTTGCTCTGATCCCTCTGTTCATCCAGTGTTCAGTCTGTATCCTGCTAAAAAACTCCAAAGAGAAAACCAAGCCCCAGCCAAAACAAAAAAACTGCTGTCTCTTGGAACTGCTCCTAATTGCAAATAGAGATACTAATGTTGATGTTTCTGTCTCATATTTTTCCCATGATATATTTTTTTTCTTTTCTAGATTCTCTCTTCCCCATGCAGGCAACAACATGTTGATGAGATGAAGTGTTAAATTTTGGTTGTTAGTATAGCTGTACTCATATGCTACAGTCTCAGGAGTGTTGGGTTGGAGATGAAATAAAGGCTGTAATAATAGGGAAAAGCTTTTGAAAGCCTAATGGTGGTTTGATAACACTGATAACTTCTAAAAGTTTGCTTGAGTGTTTCTGTGAGTTTCTAAGTGTGTCACATATTGATCACTTGATTCCCTCTCTCTCTTTCCTGTGTTGAGATTTCATGTTTTTGTCAGTGATGTGTGTCTAGAAGCAGTCAAATTCAAACCTATTCGTGGGTATTTGTAACTTCTCGTTATCTCTTTCCCTTTGGAACTGATTGAATATAGTGCAGACTGAGCTTTCTCTCTTGTCACAAAAAGGAGCAAAGCTGCTTGCAGTCTTTCCTCCTACTTATCTATTTCTGTAGCCATGAGGTACAAGAGAAATCTCAGCTTCTATTTTCTTCAATTTTCCGCTAAATTTCCTTTGAAGGTTATCTTCCCTGGAGGCTTCAACTGATCCATTTTCTTTTCATTTCCTTCTCTCTTATTTTCTTTTTATTCTTTTTTTTTTTTTTTTTGGTACTGCATAATGTGTTCATGTAAAGAAGAAAAGATAGGAGAAGAAAGTGCACCTTTCTGCTGGAATAAAAACTCTTCAGTTCTTACTCTGCTTCTGGGCTCTCTGCTTAGAGATGCTAAATACAGCCATGCATCTCTTTTGTGTCATAAAAGGGAACACAGCTGTGAAGAATGCTATTTGAGCTAATAATTTTCCTTATGGACTTTGAATCAGGCCCTTTTGTAGGAGATCTGTTGTCCATGTATGCATTCGTGTAATCATAGCTCTCTGTTGTATTGATTTAAAGTCTGTTTTAATTAATCCTTACTTTTCTAATTCATCTGGAGCCAGTGCAGCTAAACCACATTGATCATATTTTGTAGAGGGTATGAGGTTAGGAGGGTAGTTCCTGCTCCATAAAGCAGGCTGGTTTTGTTGTAGGGGGGGAAATCCCAACACTCCTGCCCAAGGCCTCTGCCAGGACCAAGCAGTCAGGTGAGGAACAGAGCCATGCTGCTGCTGGGAGTTGAAATGGAGCATGCCTGGGTGCTTGTGGTGTCCCAGACCCAAGCCACCCTTCCCTGTATCCCTGCAAGGCAGTGAAGATGAGTTATGTTTGTTCTCTCTCCTGATGGAACTCATCCTCATTTACAGAATTCATTGATGGTGTCTTTTCCTGAGCTCACTCAGCCTCAACCTTTACTTTAGCCTTCAACACTCAATGTAGAAATTTCAAAAAAAAATAATCTTTTGACAACTTTTGCTTTCTCAGCAGCTCTTCTAGGCTTTTTAATATTTTCTGGCTGTACCTGAGCGCATCTGTGAGCTGTCTGAGGGTTTGGTGAGTATTTACAAAGCATTTATTTACACATTTCCCAGTATGTAAATAACCAAACAGATGGGTAAGTCACAGTCTGTACCTCAGAAGTAATCTGGGGAAAGTATTGCATCTCTGCAATTCAGAACCTCTCTTGTCCAAAAATCATCCTTAGACATGCTGAGAGCTGTTTGTGTTAGAGGAAGATGTGATATAATGCATTTCAGATCAGCCCTGCTCCTGTCACAGGCTGTCTGAGGGGGCTGTAGGATGGCTGGCATCACAAAGTCTCCTCAGATTCTGGGCACTCTGTCCTAGAACCTCTGTCTGATTTAAACCTGCCCTTTATATTGACACCAAATTTCCTTTGCAGGATGAAGGATTTGGTCTGTGTGTTTCTCAGCTGAAAAACACAACCCTAAAATCCATGAGAAAAGCAACTTTTCCGTTCAGTAGAGCTAATGTAGCTTTCCTATATATATTTGCATCTTCCTCACTTGCTCATATCCATGCTGCTTTTCCTTCTGCTTTAAAAGACTTTCTAGTTCCCTTTCTATATTTCTCTGGACAAGCAGTAACATTTTGGCTGATGCAGAGTTATGGTAGGTCAGGATTGATGCCCTTTTTAGTCTGCCTGTTCTTTCATAATAGCCATTTTTCCTCTCTGTGTGACTACTTGCTTGGGTTTCTGTCCTCCATCCAGCTGATTTGCATAAAGAAAAAAAATCTTAAATGGTATGTCAGATTTGGCTGAAATTGGTATTAACAGGAGTATCAGTTTGCTGCTTATGCTGAATAACTTCAATGTGCTCCTTTTGGGCCCCAAGTCATCTTATGTTTTTTGAAATATTTGCCTATAAGCTTTAAAAGATACCAGTAATTGAGCTTTAATCCTCTTTTTTATTTTTTCTGTGGAATTTTATTTATTCATAGGGGAGCAATCTGATAACTTATGTAGCATGTAGACCATTGGCTATATGACTTTAGTAGAAGGTCATTGTGCAGAAGATTAATAAAGGTATTTGACTGTGCTGCATTTCCTCTTTATTCATTGTATGAGCAGTGTTGATGTGTGTGGTGCACTGATACAGATTGTACTCTTTCATCCAACTACACACAGTCCTATTCTCCCTATGTTTTGCCTTTAAAGTGAGCCACTTGTAGTTGTGAATGATGTGATTTATTTTATTAATGGTATCTTTGCTGCAGGCAGTAGCATTGAGTCTCTTTGTCCCCATGAAGTCTTTTTTATGACAATGAGAATATATGGATTAATGTTTGTTTCAGTAACAAGGAGACAACTGTATTTTGCATGTACTTATTTTGTCAGTCTCAAATTCTTTGTCCATTCCCAAAATAGACAAAATGGGCTGAAGCATATGCAGAGATCCTCATTTCAAACTTAGAATTGGAACACTATTTTTAACTGGAGACAATAGCTCAAGAAAACCAATGCATTCCTTAAGCATATCCTTAGGTTTCATTGAAATCAATCTAAGATTTTGGGGCAAGTTCAGTAACCCCAGCCTGTTAAACTTCCAAAGTTAACTGGAACTGCAGATCACTGTGTTTCTTGCCTGCACATAAAGAGAGAGCCCAAGGGCCCTGCATGGGATTTGCTAGGAGGGCAAATCCTTGTCTCCAGCTGCAGCAAGGAGTTGGGATGCAGTTGTATAGGCTGGACATTGCCCAGGGTATCAGGAAACCCTGCTCCAAGAGAGAGTGGCCTGGTGCTTTTACTGACCCCTCATCACCAGGGCTGCCCTTTAGAGCCCTGTGTAAGAAGAAGCAATGCTGCTAGAGTAACTCCTTGCAAACCTTATCCTGCAGTTCTGCCTCAGCGCTGGGTCGAGCCCAGCTCTCATCAGCATCGTTTCCTGCCCACATTGGTGCCACTTGGAGATCTTCCACTGCAAATATTGGTCCAGCTTACACTGCTTTTCTTATGAGATCTGAGGAGATGACAGCATTTGGCCTTCTGGCTGCAGGCTATTATGAATGATTACAACATGAATCAGAAACTCCACCTACCTGCGAGGTACCATGTTTGGGATTCTTTTCTTTTCTTTTCCATTCCCTGCCCACACAGTCTTTAGCCCAAAGATTCTACCTGGGCAGGGAAACGTGCTGCTGGAGGAATCAGGCTGGCAGGCTGCCTTCTGGTTTGTGTTTCTGTCTCAAACACATCAGCTTTTTCTGTTCCTTACATGCTTACAATAAAGCCTTGGGTGAGTGGCAATGTTTGGAGGTCTTTTAGCTCCAGCTGTGTCACTGCTTGTTCAGTTCAGTGTCATGATTCACAGGTCTGCATTCTTTGCACTGAATCAGACATTAGACATGCAAAAGGTCTGTTAGGTCATCTAGCACACCCTTTGGTGACTCTTCCTTTCAGGATGTAAGTGCAGTTTCTGTTCTGCTTAGGAGAAAAAAGGAAGCAGGGTTACACAGTGTCTCTGCAGGTCTGGATTGCTGTGTGAACCCAGGTCATTGGTCCTTTGTGCTTGTGGAGAGCTTTAGGTCCTTATAGTTTCAAAAAATCTGTATTGCTGCCTTTTTTTTTTTTTGCCTGATCATGTGTGAGTTGATACAGCAGAGGCAGAATAAAAGGTGCAGTGCATTGGGTAATCAAAGGGGAAAAACTTTCTAAATTGTGGAGCTTGGGAATTTGTGTCACCTATTCTTTTCCATCACTCAGGGACAAATACAGCACATGTGTATCTTCCCTGGCTTATTTTTTCCCCTTCCCTGACATTTCTTTTCCTGCTGCACTTAAAAGCATTGCTAGAATTGATATTACTCTGATGAGCCTCTCCAGGGTCTTGTTGATTGTCTCACTTAGGAGAAACTTGTGAAAGAGCTACTGACTGCTAGGAACAGATCTTGTTCATTTGAGAAGCCTGTAGTCTTCCTTCAGCACTAAAGCTGACTCAATCCATGCTCTTACAGCTCTTACACTCTCCTTTGCTCACCAAGGTGTTTTTCATGATTATACTGCTGTGCTTGTTCAGGGTGAACTTCCCTCTCTCCATGCTCCGTGCCCCTCCTTGGCTCTATGTGCATCTCTGAGTGTCCAAGGACAAAGGCAGGACTCAGACTAAAACCTCCTGCCGTACTTAGGGTTCTAGCTAGGCTTGCATTTCTGCTCGACTTTGTGTTCTATATTTTGGAGATTATTTCAAGTACCAGCTCTCAAAGAGGAGTTTATTAAAGCCATTAAAAAAAAAATGGTCAGTGTTTAAATCCCATTGATTTAGTGAGGTGTATCTATCCCCAGCAAGAATCAAACTAGGATGTTACCTGTGTTTCAGCAAGACCTGAATGGAAATTTGTCTTACTGGGTTCCATAAATGTATGGTGGGGGACAGCCTGAATGTGGAAGAATTCACTGTTTGAGGAGGCACTGCAACAAAGGCTAAACAAGACAGAAACAGTAAAAGTAACAGATTCAAAGCAGCACACAAATCAAGCTGGAAGTCTGACTTAGAGGCTCATTCCCAGGTGTGCCCAAGGCCCAAGTACACCATCCCTGAACTTCTCAGGTACTCTGCTGAATAATTTTTAAAGCATTGAAACAGTAAAAAAAATCTGATGGGTTTAAGACCATCATGCAGGATTCTCATTTCACTTCATTTCATACTGAGGAGACTTCCTGGATGAAAGGTGGAGTTATCAAATCTAACACAGGAGCCTTTCTTCTCAGTGGAAAAGGGAGTTGCTGCCAACTTGTTTGGATAACAGCAGCTAGCCAAGCCTGTGTCCTGGAGTGTGCTTTAACCCTCAGCAATTCCAGGTTCTCCAACTGGATCGTGGCAGGCACAGTGGGAGCACAGGTTTGCCAGAGCTTCATGTGTGACCTTCTCACCAGCCCTAGTGTGGGGGCAGCCTGGACTTTCTCTTCCTCAGTGAGAAGCACACCGAAGAAACAAGTGCAAAATAATTGCAAGTTACAAGTTAGGGTTAATTTGTGTTTCATTTGCTGGTTAGCAAGACAAAAAGGATAACAGCAAAGACCTTTCCTCATTTTGTAAGACCTAAACAGGTCTTACAAGTCCTTTGAAATTGGGCTACTTAAGGGGAAAAGTCTCCTCAGAATCTCACTGCTCAAGAGAGGTAACAGTGATTTCAAGCAGTCTCTGTCCTCTCCCAAGCCCAAAAATAACCTAATGCTGCTCTCAGGCAGAGGAGTGTTTGTACCTCCTTCCAGCAGTGTCTCTCCACAGTGTCCCACTGGGATGTGGGGTTGCAGGCAGGACAGTGGGCAGTGGCACTGTGGCTGCCAGCATGGAGGATGACAAAATAATGACTTTTGTCCCCTTTTTGTTGCAGCTCTGCATCCCCCTTCTCATACTGTGAGGACATTTTAACCCCACCCTATTTCTCTTGAGTAAATGATGTGTAGAAAATGAGGGAGGGGTTGGTTTTGGTTTTAGTCAGCAGCTGAGTTTTGTGTTTTATTTATGTTTGAGGGAGTGAAAAATTCATGTCCAATTGCTCAGGGTGGGAGATCTTGCCAATATTGTTCTGGTCATGCCTCGAGGCTCTTTGGGAATTCAGTTAATGAAGTCCATACTAACAGCTAAAGACCCATACATAAGAAATGCTTTTTAGAGTTTTTATAAAATCTATGAATCTTTCTTAATGTTTTAGGTTTTGCTTTAATAAAACAAGTGATTTTTTTAAATACAGCAATCTTTCCCCACATGTTGGTGACCTGAGTTTGTAGTTTAGGGGCCCAACAGTCACTGGAGGACAAGACATTTCCCAGAGAGGTGAGTGCCCAGATCTAGTGGAGACACTTCTAAAGGCTGCACTTGCTCTTCTGTTGGACCCATTCAAAGGAGAAATTATTAAGTTTCCCAGCTCGGATTTGTTTTGTTTTGTTTTATTTGCATTTTTCTTACTTGTACCAGTAAAGCCATTCTAGGGTATTGTGAGGAGTCATAACATGTTCCTCATTCTCTGGGTCTGAACTGGTCCCATCAGGGATACCCCCTACCTGGCTTATTTCAGATTACCTTTCACAGAAAATTCAGGGTGCTCAGCAGCTCAAAGCCTTGTGTTTTTGCTGCATCTGCTTGATTATATCTAAAATAAGTAAGAAAATACGAACTTAAAAATAGATAAAAATTATTTTTACCGGAAAATGTTTGGCTTGGAGTTCTTAATCCGTTCATTGATGTCTGTCTCTGAAAGGGCAGATGAATTTCACATTTCCAAGAAGACTATAAATACAGAGCAATATAGTCTCATTTGCTAATATTATAAAGCTAATTTGGCTGTAAATTCAATCGTACATCTATCTAAACCATCAAGTAAAAAGTCACCATACTGGGAAACTGAGTTCCCAGCAAACATCTAAGCAGGAACACAAGTGTCTACTCTTCTCTTTCTGTAAATCACAAAAACGGTGTCCTCTTGAAGTTCTGAAATTAGAAAAACTTTGTAGATTGTGTCTACTGTTGTTTAAAGGCACCTTTATATATATATCCTTTTAATTTTTCTCTGTTTTGTGATTTCTGTGTGTTTAAGGATTACAGAATTTTCCTGCAGGTAAAAGCAGGAAAGTGTCTCCTCAGTTATTAATTTTTAAAAAAATAATGAGAGAAACTTTTGATGGTCTGCCTGGTGTTTTTCCAATAATTGAGTGATAATATGCTAGTCTAGATATCTTGAACAACTCATCAAGCCTTTCAGCACTAAGCAGGCCACTAATGGATGCAGAATCAGTCCCCACTAAAATAATAAATAATAAATAATAAAATACAATAATCTTTACTGGAAATGGTAAGCCTGTGACAGTGTACTCCAGTGTAGGGTGGCAGGGATCTACCTGAGGTGGAATTTGGTGAGACACACAATTTATTGTCACTGGCTTACAAAATGTTCCAGGAATTTCTTCTGATTTTCTGAACTTTCCCTCACATCACCTGACTTTGACTCAGAGCCCAGACTGCAAAATGTAGTTTGGCTTATGAGATAAGGTTTTCAATTTCAACTTTAACAGAATTAAGTATTGACTTGACATTTATACAGATTATGACTCGTGGGATGAGTTGACTGATTAAAATGCGGACAAGCAATCTACCAGAGTGTGAAAAACAATGATGAATAGTGAAGAAATAATGACTGATAGTAATTAGGGAAGATTATATCATGTCTGTAGCTCTGTAAGACTTCATACTCAATGATCTGCAAAAGTTCGTTAGGAGACCCTTCCATAAAAAAGCAGAAAATTCCAGTGAACTTCTTAAATGTGGTTGACTTGAGAGTTTATTTAGTGCAGGTCTTATTACATCAGGTGAGTATTTAGCAGAGGTGTACAATATCAGTTCACACCTTTCTCCTCCAGTAAAGAGGCCAGGACAAAGCTCACTTGCATGTCTGTTTAAAATTTGAATTGTACTATGCTTTTTTCATAACCTTTAATATTACTTTCCATTATCTAATTTTTGAGTGACTGCTAAATAAAACAGAAATGATGAAAAGGTGCTGTAACAAAATATATTGGGGGGGCACAGCTTTTAGAAGATGGAGACTGAGCAAATAAGGAGCTGCATCCTCAAAGTTCTCACTTCTTGTTAGATTTTATTTGCTTTTTTGCCACATATTTTCTTGCCTGCTCCTGTCACTCTTTCCTCTTTAGGAAAAGGTTCCACTGTGTCAGAACCAACTCCTAGACTGTGAACTTCTGCACTGAAACTGACTGAGCACAGTATTTGTCTACATTTTAAAATTCATTAGAAGTGGTGTAATTCATTAGAAGTGGTGTAATTTATGTTAATTATCTCTATGCTGCATTCAGAAATAGACTCTTAGTTTCTGTCTGATATTCCTAGGCAGTACCTTAACTCAAACAGTAATCTGGCAGTCGTATGGAACCTGTCAGTAGATGACCTTGGAAGCTAACATTTTAGAACCAGATTTGTCATCTTTTGTTCCTTTGTATAAAATCTGTCATGATCTATCCATAGCCCCAGTCTACACCAACTTATACCCTGGAACCATGGGGAGGCAGCATGAGGAAATATTGTAAAATCTCTCTAGTAACAGCAGATGGGGGGAAAAAAAATCCTGCTTTGCTCCCAAAGGCAAAATATCTGGGCACAGAGACAAGTATCATTTATAGCAAGAGCTGATAATATTTTAATTTTTTTATTAACTTGCTTCCCTCTGGAAAATGCTGCTTGCTTGCAATGATCTACTTTAGTGAAACTGGGAAAACTGTGAAGCAGTTCAATATTGAAATGGATACTTCTAGACTTCCTTCTCTCCTTCACATTCTTCCATTTCTTTTGCTCCAATGTCTTGGCTTTATTCCCAGGACAACGTGATAAGAATGATCCGATGTTATATATTGTGTTGGAATATTTTGATGTTCAGAGGTTTTCATCTCTATTTTTATTCATGTTCACTAGCTTCCCATTCTCTGTTGTTTGGGGGTTTTTAAAATTTAAAGTTAGTTTAACCTTTGACACTGTTTCCCACCTTCCAATACCTTGGTCCATTGCTCTCCTCCTTTAATTTGGCCCTTAACCATGCCTTTAATGATGTCCTGAACTTTTAAATCTTGTTCTTTCTTTTTGTTGCATTTGTTTGACAATGCCTAAGGAAAGGTGTTAAGGTAAGGATTTTTTGTGATTAACAGTGTCCTAGGAGAAGCCTTGGGACACTTCCATGCTCTTCTGATGCACAATACCTTTTTCTTCTCTTTACTTAGGGGAAACAAGCTACTACAATTCCCAGATTATGTTCCCAGCACATCTACTAGCTATTCACCTTAACCTGTGGGATAATGGGTTTTCATTTTGTCCTCTTGGTGATGATGAGCATCAGCCAAACTCAGTGCAAAATCTTGGTATGAGGGACAAGTGGGCAATTCTAACAGGGGGGTCTAACCATGATTACTGTCATCTCCTTCTTTTATGCCTGACATGTGCTACAGCTCTTGAAAATTCTCAGCAATTACTCCTTTCCTTGCTGTTACTGCTATTTATGTTTTTACAAATGCATCAAACATAGCTTGAGGACACATTTAATAGACACTGTATTAGCCTCATGCATGACCTCTGATCTCAGACATTTATGTTCTCAAAAAGCCTTCCATGAATTGTAGTTCTGTCTCCAATGTGCTTGAACAAAATCTTGGTTTAGCACATTGCAGCTGAAGAAAGGAGATGATGGCAAAGACACAGGGTTGCATTGAGAAGAGTTTCTTGGGAAAGCTGTAAGGAAAGAAAGGGAGAAATGGCAGCGACGATGGAAGTGGGATTGTGTCAATCACTGAAGCTGGGAAATAGGAACACAAAGGAAAGAGATCAGCAAAGGAATTCCTTGGAAGAGTGGATTCCAACACAGTGTGAAGGGAAAGATGACTTACTGTTAGAGCCCTACTGTGACCAGCCTAGGGCAAAGTAAGGCATTGCTGTGAGGGGTTTGGGAGCCCGTGGGGGGAGTTTAGAAATAATCCTGTTGAGTGGGGATCAAGCTTTCCTAGCGGGGGATGTCTCTGTGAGATTTGAACTGAAGAAATGAGTGCTGGGCAAGCAACTCTTCAGATGCTGTGGCTGCTGAGAGAATAATGAGTGGTGAGGAAGTCTGGAATAAGAAGTAGGTGGAGAGATAAATGGAATCTATTTACTAGAAGTTTGTGACAGGGTGGACACGAGCTGCTTTTTAATTGAATGAATAACTGTCACTGCAACTACCGTGTAAGTGAATCTACTCTTTATCCCTAATGTATAATCAGTGAAGTCCTGGCTGACTGTTCCAAGTCTGGCTGTTCCAAGTGGAGGTTAAGGGCTGTTGCAAACCAGACTGCAGCTCAGCTTTCACATTTCTTCAGCATCGTTTTATGTGTGGTGGGTTTATTTGCTTTTCTCATTCTGCTCATTTCTGTTTCAAATACTGAAGGGGAGGAGGGGGAGAGTATTATTTTGTTGCTGGTATTTCTTATATGTGTTATTTAAGGAAGGGCAAAGTTCAGTAGTAGCTAGTGCAACCTGCCTTCTGGGCAGGTGCTGTCTGAAGCTGAAAGATTTGGGAAGCTTTGCCCTGTAAGGATGTATGGGTTGAATTGCAGCCCTCGTGCTTAATTTCTCCTAAGCTTGGCCTTTAAAAATAAATAAATAAATAAATAGATAAACACAAATATTGGTTGCTGGATCACAGATTACCTCCCGTCTTAAGTACCTATATTTATAAATATTATTTTATTAGTAGTAGTGAATAAAATCCAAACATTCCATTGCAGCAGTGGAGTGCAAAGAAAGCTTCTGAAAGCTAGAACGCAGCCTCTGTGGCAATATCAAAGGAAGCTCCTGGGGAGTCTGACACAGTTCATGTGCCATTTCCATGACTAAGATAAGGTAAGTGACCCTGTTGCCTTGCAGAAATCTGCCTATGCCTGTGACCTGTGGCTCACCCTCCTGAAGAACAAGGCCATCTCCATGTAAAGGTGAAATGGAATTGCCTCTGTTTATCGGTTATAGAGAACTGAAGTGTTTGGTGTACACTTAATTGCTTGCAGATTGCTTGCAGATAAACACTTAGGACTTAAAAAGCAAACACTTAAACACTTTAACACTTAAAAAGCACATCTATTTCCTGTTTCTTCATGTATCCTCCATAGTGGCTGCAGAGCCCTTTTTTTCTGTCATATTTGATAGCTACAATTCTTATTATCTCTGCAGTAAAAACATCACCAATTTCAGCCAGTGTTGCATTAACCCCTTAAAAAGGGATAGATAAGATGGCACTCCCGGGGTGAATTGCTGAGTGTTTTGCTTACCTCACCATGGATGCTTCAAGCTCAGGAACCCTGCAGTGAGATCAAATTCATCCTAATCTCAACGTAGAGGGTTGGGAAATGGTACAAACGCATCTTTATCGTCCAGTAGGGGAAACACAGGGAAACTGTAGCTCCTTCAATTGCTTTGTTTCTACAACTGACTTTCTATCTGTGTCCTTTTCCCTTAATATGGTAGTTGCATAGTTAGAGAACCCAAGAGCTTGTTGATAGTCACACCTGTGCCCTCATATATTTCTCTGAAAAGCATTTCATTATCCAGTGTTTTAATTGTCTAACTGGGGATTCATTGCCTTCATTTTCGTTTCTGAGAAAGACAGAGTAACATAAAAAGTACATGCTGTATGCATTGAGATTTTGCCAAGGTTTTATGAACTTACTACAAACCTATTTTAAAATACTTACTATTATATAAATGCTGAACTGAAACTACTAATACAAGAAGCCATTTCTGACATTTCTAAGGAAAAAAAAACAAAACAAAAAACAACATTAACTGAAGAAATTTCTAAGGTCACAGAATCACAGAACAAGTCTGTGAATGGACCACAGGGGAATCATCTTGTCCAACCTCTCTGCTCAAGCAGGGTCATGCCATGGCACAGGATAGTGTCCAGATGGTTCTGGAATTCCATTGAGGGATACTCCCCACCCTCTCTGGGCAGCCTGTTTAATGCTCAGTCACTTCACAGTAAAGAGGTTCTTTCTCATGTTCAGGTGGAAGTTCCTGAGCATCAGTTTCTGCTAAGCAGTGTGCAGTGCTTCCCACAGGGGTCTTGTTAGTCACTCAGGAAAAGTAAACTGCATTTGATGAAGTTCACCCTAGTATTTCAAGGATGAGAGCTCAGATCAAGCTGACTCTTAGAGAAAAAATAAATGATCTGTTGAAACAATTAAACTGAGAAATGCCACACCATGCTATTTTGGCAGTGATCTGAATCGTGACACACCTTCTCCCATTTGTGTGGGAGAGATCTCAAGTGGAATGCAAGATTAATTATTTGGTGATGGTTGAATTTTTTTCCACCGGAGATTGCCTCTTTGCATAGCTATGAGCTGCTGGTGGAAGTTCCTGTCCATATCCCCAGTAAAAGCATGTCCCTGTGTCACAGAATTGAGTCAGAGACCACTGTCAGGTACAGCTTCACCTGGTGCAGGAAATGGGGCTTGTTTCTGTACATGCTGCAGTTCTAAACTGCTCTTGTCTAACAGTCCCCATGTGACCTGCTGTGTTTGCACAGAGACCAATTTGATTTCAGAAAGGCTCTGTGCAGTCACTGCAGCCTGTCTTGTTGCTATCAGCTAAGAGATGAGTGTCATAGATCTTAATTCTCATTGTTAAGGAGTGTCAAAAATACACAGCAGGAGAACTTATGTTATGTGTATATTACTTAGACCTGTGTGTTATCCTGAGGGCAGCTTTTTTATATATTGAGACACAAAAATAGTACAGTCATGCTGCTTTGGATGTAATGTTTATAACTGTGTGCAATCCATTCCCATATGGCCAGAAAAAGTGGTCTTTGCACTATGCCTCTGATTATTAAATGCAGATGGACATGAAAGAAAGAAGAGGTTAGGTTGAATCCATGCTCAGATACAGCATCACACTAAAAGGTCAAAACCAAAACTGAAGCTTTGTCAACATTAGACATTGTTTCCAGAAAAGAAAAGGCCTATCCTTTACTCCCCACACTGGAAAGCATTTACACTTCATTGCCTGATTGTCTATGAAGGTTCTCCAATCCTACGGCAAGTGCCAAAAGAAGAGTCAAAAAGCCTGTAGGGCATGGATGATGACAGGTTTGTCTTTATTCCTTCCTAAAATGAAATGAGAAATTACTTTACTTTTCTGAGAGTGGGAATTGCAAAGAAATTTGGTCAAACATGTAATATGAAATCTTGCTTTCAACAAAGCTAGAAGCATTTTCAGCAAATTCAAAGGCATGGCTTAGTTGAAAGTATTTGGAAGCCAAAGCCTTTTAATCGCTTTGGGCCTAAGTGTAAAAAATTTTAATGCCAGTACTAATGTGAATGTCTATCATTTCACTAATATCAGGTAAGTCCAAACAAAATGAAAATCCAAAAAATGAACAGACCATACGTCTTGGCTGCGTCATCAAGGGGCTTCTGGTGATGGGATTCTTATGGCCCTATTGAGGAGCAAGCTGGGTTTGCTTGTCTTGAGCCCCATCGTGCCATGTAGGAGGCTCCCTGGCCACAGCCAGACAAGGGTCCTCACTGCTGTGGGCTCGGGCTGAAGCCGCACACTCACCTGCTGCCAGTCCCTTTGGGGATAGCTGACTTGGCAGTTCTTGGTTTGGCTGTGCTTGTGATCTGATCTGGTGCCAAGCTGTGATCAGGACTCCACTGTTCTGTCTGATCCTGGAGCTGTAGCACCGCTGTGCCCTTGGTCTGTAATTCCCTCACAGCAGCACTATGGAGCAATTGTCATGGAGCACAAGTTGTGTTTTCTGCCAGCACAGTTCCCTGCTCCTCTGGTTGTGTCCCTAAGAAGAGCTGGGTAGGCCTGTTAAGGGAGCACAAGGAAGAAAAATGTCTGTTGTGTCCACCTCACCTCAGAGTCCTCTTTAGAGGTGGGCTGAAGGGCACAAAATGGCAGCAGCTCTGCTGGTCATGGTGACCTTTTGGAAGTCTCCTCTCCACAATGTGGAGAGGCTTAAAACCACCTGGGGCTCAGGTGGCCTTTTGTGAGGTTCAGCAGGCACAGCCACTCCATGAATAGAGTGGTTGGCCAAAAGCCTTGGTGAAAGGGAAAATGACCAGTATCTCTAGTGATTAAAAAAAAATATATAGAAAATGGGACAGGATAGAAGGTCTTGTGTCACTGTGGACAGGAGGGAGAAAGGATTTCTTTGGTGAAGGGTGCTTTTTATGTCTTGCATGATCCAACCAGCTGGTTCCTTTCATTGCCTTTCTAGGCCTCATCAACTCTTCCTCCCCCATCCATACAAGATGTTTACACAGCCTTATTCCTTCTGCCACTCTCTCCACTGCCTCCCAGGAAGCAGACAGCAAGAAAATCTCTCCTCACCCTCCCCCCTTTCCTGAGCTGCACGGCACAGCCACTTGTCAGCCGCATTTTTCTCCAGTGAAACACGTCGTCCTCAGCCTGTGATGTTTCCTGAGGGTTGTGGAGGCAGCAGTCACAGCCCATGCCAGAATGCTTAAAAGGTCAAAAAGGACATAGAGGGCCAGGACAGACACAGTCAGAGAAACCATGCTTCCTCAGAAGCACAGAGTGAGGTGTCCCAGAGTGTGAGGGTAAAGCAGGCACACCTAAACCTTTCCTCTGGAAAACAGAATGGGATAGAAAAGTCATTGAACTCCACCCTACCCTGCTCAGTTGACCCTGCTAATGAAGGCATGGTCAGACACAGAGGGTCATCTGGCTTCTCCATCTACCCACAGACTGCAGAAGATGAGCATGAAGCTACTGAAGAAATAGTCCTTGCTTGGTCCAGATGGAAAGGCTCAGCCAGTTCCTTGCAGAAGCTGTGTAGGACACGACAGCCATCAGGGCTGCACTGTTTGTGCCGCCTGTGCAGTTTGCACGTTTGTGTCTAGTCTGTCAATCAGGACCTCCCATATTGTAGTCAACGAAAAAAGCACATTCCATTTATTCACAGTATTTCATGGCATGTGGTGAAACTAGTCCTGTTCCCCACAGCCATGCCAGTATGGCTTCACCACCAACAGCACAGAGGGCTCTCAGCCTCTGCCATTCCATGCTGTGAATGATCCTGCTTGGGAAGGAGGTTTGGGCATGATGGAGGAGGGGGAAACACCGATACCACAAGGCTTCCTGGGGCAGCCTGCGGGGATGTCTGCAAATGTGTGTTGCTTGGTCTATCAGTGGACTGAGTTCCCACTGGCACTCCTTGAGGGCTATGTAGCTGGAGCTGTCCTGGGGTGGGGTCTGGTTGGATCCCAGAAACCTGGGGTTTTTGAGCTTTCTGTGCTGTCAGGCACTGACCCCCTGCAGAACACTGCTTTTGACCTGAGGCCTTGGAGACAGCTTCTAAATATGAGTGATGAAGTTAAAATCACGAGTGTGTAGTGAGATAGAAGTGTGTGCTTTCACATGGTGATGGGTTTGAAATCTGAGGTTGCGATGGTTGTGCATTGAAGGCACCTGGGGCGGGAGGGCACACTCGGAATGAGGAGATTCTGTGAAGGTTGGCTAAAAATCCTTTTGTAAGCTATGGGGATGGACTGTACTACATTAAAAATTCCTATAAACCGTGGAAAAAGGCATGGGGGCTTAGAGTGTTCAGAAGATCCTTTGCCCCAAGGGAAAAAGGGGATCTCTGTCCTGGGGATGAAGTATGAACAGAGAAAAAGAGGACTTTTGCTTTTGAACAGTTCATTCTTATGTAAATAAGAATGTAAAAGTAAATACCCCATGAGTTTAACATGGCCCATAAACACAGTATGGGAGAGCTGTGAAGATGGGAGGAGTTAGTGAAAAGTGAGGCCATGAGAGAACTGGGGTTTTTTTATTCTTGTGGAAAAAACCCTATAGCTGAACAAAGAGGAGAGGTTCTCTCTTTCTTAAGTGAACTGAAAAAGATTAAGTTGGTAACTGACTGAAGTGTTTCTGTGTGTTTTTGTTAAGAAGGTGTGGGAGGGGGGAGGAAGGGGCGGTCTGAAGGTTTTATTCTGAATTTATGATTTTCTTTGTGTTGTTAGTAAAGTTTTTCTTTACGCCCTTTTAAGTTTTAGGCTTGCCTTCCTTTTGCTCCTAATTCTATCTCACAACAGAAAATGAGTATATTGAAATTGGCAAATCTAAACTATAGCATTTATTGGTGCACTGGCCGGGAAATCGAGCTAAACCAAGACAGAGGTTTTTATAGTACAGTAATAAGGATGGGACAATATGGAAGATTTTAGGCATTGTCTCTTTCAGTGTTCATCTTCTTTCTTCTTCCTTCTTCTCCATGGGTTTCAGGTAGTAGTTTCTGGTTGGTCGGTCAGTGTCACACTAAGGGTCATGGGAAGTTAGTTATTGGGTTAAAAGGATAAATAATATAGCTGTTAATTCTCTGTTGGACCGTTTGGCTTTAAGAGACCTTGTAGCAGCTGGATCTTTCTCCATTTTCCTCACTTCTAGCAGGTAGCTGGAAGTGCTTTCAAATGCTCTGTGATTTCTGATAAGATTTAGTAAACAACCAAGCCTGAACATGAGGAAATCCGTTTCCATCGTGTTTTTGTGAATCCTGGCTCTGAGTGAAGACAGAAGAGACTGAAACAAACCACTAATTAAGTGGTGCAGGAGGGTCTGAATGGGAGAATGGGATTGTCATAAAGGGGAATCTGTGGAGAGCACTGTCTTCAGTGCTTCAGTGAGACCTCTGACTCCCAAAGTCCAAACTGAGGTTTGGAGGATAGCTGCAGGATTTAGAGGGTGGCTGACAAGGGCCACAAAGAGCTTGAGAAACTCAATGCCTTTTTCTTCTTCACCCAAGCAAAGGCTGTTCAGAAAGAGCCATTTTACTCTGGATGTCCTGAGGAGCTGCTTTGGCTGCCACAAGAGGCCTCTCATTCTGCCTGTGGCCCAGCTCAGCACTGGGAAGAGGTCTGGACAGCAGGTCCATGGGGTCAGCTAGAATAGGACAAGGAATGTTAACAGGAACATGGTCAGAAGTAAAATGTGTGAAAAAAATCTTGTCTCCTGATCTACTCCAGTTTCACTGCATTCCTTGTTAGCAGGCAGTGCTCAGGCAAGAACTTCTATGTTTTCATTTGCTGGGAGCCAAGTAGGCAAATATTTCCTTGGATCATCTGAGCTGTTCCAAAGAAGTGCAAATCTAATACAGTAGACTTGATGCCAGACCCTGGAACACTGCAGGTCACTTTCTGCACTTCCCCACATGGCTCCTGCCAATGTGATAATGTGAGAAGAAGTTGCTGGTTTCCTGCACAAGCTCTGCTGCAGCCAGGGAAGATGTGCTGACCTTGGGGTTGGATACCTTGCCAGCTCTCTTGTCACCACTAAACGAGTTATTTTAAATTGTCCCTGCTGATTTTCATTTTCACCACCTTCTTTTTGTCCTTTGTGCTTTTTGAGATGTCGCTCGTTAAAACCAGGCCGTAGCCTTGACAATGAGTTTGGAGAATGTCCAGGCAGAAGTTCTATCTGGGGAACAAAGAAATTATTTAGTTGGGTAAGAGTTAACTTGGATATTACTCATTAGCATTCATTTACTACAAACTAGTAACAGCAAGTAGTGTTTTGAGTACATGAGTGAGTTTGGTGAGAGGTGAATGCCCACATTTCAGTGAGCTCACAAGTGTAAGCTCCTCAGTGTGAGTTTAGTCTATGTAATATAAAGATATATTTATATTTAGTGGTAAATTTAATTATTATTATAGTTTTTCCATTGTGATTTTGTGTGACTACTACTATTTTTAAGTATCTTTTAAATACACTTTCCTTTAATAGGAGATTTGACAGTCAGCCAAAGCATCTTAAAGATTTTGCTTTATTGCATTAAGACTTTTAAAGATGGGAGCTGGAGTCACTAGGAACAGAAAATCTTAGAGATATGTTTTTTCAATAGTTCTGAAAGAAATTATTTGGCACATAGAACATTTGTCTTGCAGGAAGCTTATCAGAGAAGACAGAATTTTAAAAAATTGTACATTGAAAAAATAGCGTCTGATTACATACAACATGTTCTGCCAGATATTCTGAGACAGCACCAGAAGGCACCACATTTCAAGTGGCAACAACATGTCATGGAAATATCTGAAAAGTCTCCTTCTCAGTGAAATGTCTATTTACCATGCACTTGTTATTAAGCTGGCTTGTTTACTTTTACCTGAATTTCCCCATTTTTCCATTGTTAGATATATTTTCTGTTTTTTCAGATGGATTCTTATTTTCAGTGACTTAAGAGCATAAAAAAGCAGAATATTTGTTTTAAAATATATGTTCATAGGTAATTCATTCCTACAGCAGATATGTTGAGTTCATTGACTCTTATTGACTTCAGTCTCTTGTTTTCACATACATAAATGAAGACAGCAAAAAGAAAATAGATTTCAACAGCTTCTTCACCTGTGGTGTTCCTACTGATGAATTAATAGGCTGATTTAGGGGAAGAGAGTGTCTGGAGCAGAAATAAGTAAAGGCCCTGTGTTGTTCATACCCCAATATGGCTCACTTAACTGTTGTAGTCCTTCTGGGTGTCCTCAGGCATATTCCTTGGCATGTTTGTGCTTGAATGCCCTGTCTGCAATGGGATAATAATATTTTTTCTGTCTGTCTAGATGGTAATTTCCTTGTGACAGACACTGGATCTTAGAACATGTTTGTGCAGAATCCACTGGTGCGGTCCACTAGTATTGCTTCCTTAAATTGATGGTAAGTAACAAATCGACAAATATGAAAATTAAATGTTAATTCCTCAGCTGACATCTCAGTACAGTCTAATTTCATATATTTGAACAAGTGTTTTTTTTCTGCTTGGTGACAGTCTCACAGGTCAAAACATGAGGGATTTGGCAAAATCTCCAAAGTATCACCTTTGAATCAAAACCTCAAGTGCCTCTGAAGCTGGACAGAAGATATTGTGAATATAGGGTGTTTTGGTAGGTGTGTAGGGTTTCCTTGAGGTATGCAGATTGGGGCAGGAGGAAAAGGAGTGGAAGAGGAATTACTCAAACTCTGCAACAGGCTATTTCATCTCCTCTAGCAATTATTCTTCCATTCTTATGTTCCCATAGCTAAACTGGGACAAGCCAGAAGACAGCAATCTCACTTGTACAGTGTATATCTGTTGAGTTTTGGAGAAAGACCCTTCCAGGTCCTTGTGCTGGCATTCAGCAGTGCCTCACAATACCTTGAGGTATCCTGAGAAAGGGCTGTTGGTGACATGAAGAGCATGGAAAGTGTGTTGACTTCATTGTTCAGTGTGTGTTGAGATTACAGGGGATTTGATGAGCCCACTACACTGCAGGACTCAATGACAGAATATTAGAAAAAAGGCCAGCAGTGGAAATCAGTGGAGAGCTTGCCAACAAGGAATAGGAGCAAAATACAGCAGGAATGGTAGACAGGAGAATAAGATAGATTTTACAAGATTTTTACATTGGCATTTCAATTCTCATACCCAAAGAAAGTGAACTGCTGAACCTTCTCCTGTACACCCACAAGTGACCTTATGTGATGAAATGACAGTGCTGAGGGAAATTGTTGTAGGCTGTGAAAAAAGTTTCCCTAAGCGATAGTTGTGATTTCAGCTGGCTGTGAC
Source organism: Cinclus cinclus (assembly GCF_963662255.1). NCBI lineage: Eukaryota > Metazoa > Chordata > Aves > Passeriformes > Cinclidae > Cinclus > Cinclus cinclus. Next base: position 12,528,454 of record NC_085051.1, on the reverse strand, counting down.
ATTTGAAAACACAGCCAGACTAACCTGTCCTTTATTCCCTAGCAGCAGAGATGCCCTGTTCTGTTTCATAAGCAGCTGTGATCAGTAGCTGAGTTGACCCAAATTATAAAGGAAATCTCAACTGTTGGGGCATCTTGGAGGTACAAAAAAAAAAAAATATGTGGCACTCAGGTAATAGGATGGATAAAAAAGAGAGTGAAGATGGGAAAAGTATTTCTTTAAAAGAAATTCATGTCCCCCAGCAGCTTTTAGTCCTAGAAAGAGTGATGCTTATGTATCTGTGAACCTCTCTCCAGACAGGATCTTGCTGTATAAACCCCATTGCTAGAAACAACACTGTTTCAAAATATCTCTAGGTGAAGAATCCTTCCTGCCTATTTTTAGCACTGGAAATTTAAAAGATGATGTAATTATTTTGAAGAACAGCTCTTCTTGTGGTGCCTAGATGGTGATGCCACATTGCATGGATTTTTGGTCATTTCATACACCAGCAAAGGTGGTGTCTGAAACAGAACATGACAGCTTGAAGAGCCAAACATTGGACAACCAACAGCAGAAGGGTTCTCACCATTAGAGCAGCGCTGATGGTTCAAAGAAGAGCCCCACATTTCTTACCAATGAAGACAGAACTTGCACAAATAAGTGCACACTGGAGAGGCAGGGTTGAAAAACTGCTGTGGGTACCAAAGTCATGGATTCACATGTAGATATACTTGTTTAAATATACTTGCAGTATCTCTATCCTATCCAGTAATCTCAGTTTTTTAAAACCAGTCTGAAATAATGATTCTTTAGAATCTCATAATTTCCTAGCCTCAGACATCTGGTAAACTCCATCTGTGCTGTGGAACTATGCTATTTCAAGGTCATGCATTTCAGTAAATGATTCCTAGTGCATTTTACTCCTCTGTGGATTTAGAGTTCTCAGAATTAACCAGACAGATCTGTGCATCCAGCTGAGGTACAGAAATACTGGGACAATGAATTCTAGAAAAATTGCACCCCAAAGTTAATCAGTGGGAATGGGTCACGAAGGGTAAAGGGAAATAGAACTGAGGCTGGAAGTGAGTGGCCTTACAAAAAGTGAGTTTATTGGAAATAGCAGAGTAGGCAGTTTGCTAAATAAATGCCATGAAGCATAAGCACACGTCACCTCAGTGCAAAAGGAGGATGGGAATTTCAGTCAGACCAGTGCCTCAGTCATTAGCTGTCCTTTGATCCCAGCATAAGGAGGAAATATGCAGAAAATGAAATGTAGATCATCATACTAATGAGTTATACTAAAATGGTAATACAAGCCTTTATTGTGGAAATTACAGTGTAAGTTAGCCAGAGAAATGAAGTTCAAGGAAGGATATATCTAAAAGTATATATGTAAAAGGAGTTCAGGCTCAGGTGGTATAAAATACCAAGAAGCAAGGAAAAGCAGCAAGGAAAGTTTTTTTCCCAGTTTTTTTTCTAATATACTTAACTGCAGTCACATAACTAACAAATTCTTGTCTACAGGCAGAACAATATGTCCATTGTTTCTGAATTGCATTCTCTTTTTCTAGAACTTCCCTTTAATTCTTGTGGTTATTCTAAAGTCTTGTTTTCTTCCCTAGCATGCAGCTTCTGAAAATGTAGGACATGTGCTTTCTTGTTTCATAATCTAGGTTATTACTAAAATATTTAATAATACTAGATTGTGTGACATCTTCTGGATTGTTGTGTGCTGCTTGTCAATGAACCACTGAAAATCACTGGGTCCAGCTGTCCCACCTGCCCTGCTGCAGCTTTACTTCTGCCATGTAGCATAGCACAGGGGTTATGTAATAGCCTGATTATAAGCACAGAGAATCATAAAACCACAGAATAACCTGGGTTGGAAGGGACCTTAAAGATCATCCTCTTCCAAACCCCTGCCATAGGCAGAGACAACTTCCAATAGACCAGGCTGCTCCTTCAGCCTGGCCTTAAACACTTCCAGGGATGGAGCATCCACCACCTACTCTGAGCAACCTGTGCCAGTGCCCCACTACCCTCACAGTGAAGAATTTCTTCCAAATATCTAATTCAAACCCACTCTCTTTCAGTTTGAAGCCATTCGCCCTTGTCCTGTCACTACTGGCTGGCATAAAAAGTCCCTCTCCATCTTTCTTATCAGCTCCCTTTAGATATTAGAAGGTACCATTACGTCACCCTGGGGCCTGCTCTTCTCCAGGCTGAACAAACTGAATCATGAAAGATAACATCAAGGTATAGGATGCCTGCTACTCATGTGCCTGTTAATGGATCACAGGTGAACAATATTTTGATTTGACACCATTTGTTCTTGGAGAAGGACGTATTTGTTGTCAGTTGCCTCCTTGTCTTCTTAGAGGTATTTACAAATAGTTTAATTATTTGGTTTAATACTTTTTCTTCCGGAAAACGAGATTAGAGTGACTGATAGACAACTTTCTACTCTTCATTTTCTCCCTTTTTACCATTCTCCTCAACTTCTTGCCCACTTTCTATAAAAAGGGTAAGGATAAGGTTCTAAGATTCCTCTGAGTCTGCTAACCACGTACCTTCCAACAAATGTTGTCAGACTCAGATGATTTAGTCCAACCTACCTAATTTCTTGCCCTTTTTTTCTCTAATCAAGCTTAACTATCACCTAAGTGGATCTAGAGCAGTACTGGTGTGGGAGCTTTGGTGAGAAGTGGAAATGGAGCTTTCTTGGCTGCACTATCTTGCCAACTCCAAAAACACAGTAGAAGCCAACTAAGAGGTGCCCACTGACCTTCAGGATTTTGCAAGGTGAGCAGCACAGTACACCAGGGGCAGCTGATAAAAGCTGCTTCTCCATTTTGGAATTGCAGGATTGTGAATGATGGAAAGGTGTATGAAAATTTGACTGTTCCCAAGGCTGAGATTCAGAGGCAGATTTGGATAGCTCTGTTTCCTACACAAGAACCATCTTTTTATTGTGCTGCCTCTTGTAGTTCGGTGGAAACATCATAAATGTAAGAAAGCAAACAGACTCATAGCATTAGGGGATAAGAAGTTTCTTATATCCTGTATGAGGGGAACAGAAACCAGCAGTGTTTAGCAGTTTTGGTGGTGAAAGAAAAAACTGTTTTCTGAGTCTCGTGGGGGCAGAGGTTCTGATCATACTGTGGTGGTACATGGAGTGGCTGTGTGCATTACTTAAGGTAGCTCATTTTCTGACCAAGGAAGTCCAGCTGGTTTGTGGAATTGCCTTTCACAGCACTACCGGTCCATCCCCCTCCAAATCCCCCCGCATTGTGGAGTGGTGCATGCAGTGAGCTTGGCTGCTGAGCCCCATCAGGCTGGAGGGGCCCTCCTGCAGTATGACAGGAGAGAGGGGCAGCTCTGTGAGGTGTGCTGATGTAAGTCTGGCAGGCTGGGAATCCTCCAAACCGCCCTCATGCAGGCGGCACATGCTGCCATTAGGGACGCACACTGGGACCAGTGCAGGGACAGAGAGCTGCAGGTGTTACCTCAGCTCTCAACTCTGAACTCGCCACCCACGGGTTCTCTGCAGCAAGTCAGGAGCTGCAGGGCTCTGCACTCTCACTGGGGGCAAGTTGTGGTGCTGCATGGCAGCTGCTTTCCGGAGAGACAGCCCCCAACCTTCCCCTGCATCGTGAAATGGTGGATGCAGTCATCCACCAAGGGATGGACACCATAACACAATCTCCTCTAGGTTCTCTCTGGCCCAGAGACAGCTCTCAGAAGATGCCATGAAGACCCTGCAAGGGGTACAAACAGCAACCAAGGGCACGTGTGGAGCTCACCAGCCTCTGGGGAAGGCTCCTGTGGGGTCCCATACTATGAGGAAGATGAGTCAGTCATGACCACAATGGATAGAGAGGGACTTGTGGTGCAAGGTATTGAAGGCACCAGCTCCATGGTGCAATATGGGCATGGTCACTCTGCTCCAGAGGGAATGTCATCTGCTCTGAGCTTATATTTGTGGTGTACCACAACCAGTGTTTGTGCCCACACTTACTGCCTTCATCTTGAAAGGGATCAGGAAAAGTACACACACCTTTCCAACACAGTAAGGGTCTTCTTTCAAGTGGTAATTAGGAGGTGATTTGTGGAGGAATTTCCTTTTGGGATCACTTTCTCATTTTTAAGGTATGTGGGAAAAGTCTAAAAGGTACCAGTTTAGGTTTCTTTCCTGCCTCTTTTTTATCCTAGTATCACAATTAAATAAACAGATAAATGAATACATGTGTAAAAATAGATAAATATGTATTTTCTAAATATGCCTGGAATCTTATCTATCAAATCAATTAAGATTGGATTGCTTTGTTTGGTAGAGGATTGACTGAATGCCCAGGTGTGCAAAACCTGAGCTGCTCACTAGAGCTGATGCTGGTGCATTATCTAAAAAAAAAAAACAAAAACCATAAATTGACCCACACGTTAATTGCTCAAGGCAGTTATGTAAACGTTAGGGAAAACATACAACATCACAAACTTAAACAATCTTATCTAAAAATCCTATTCCTACACAGTTTATTTTACTCTTTTCTCTTGGGATATTATTTCTCTGTAATTACAACTGGATATAAACACATGTGAATTGCTAATGGAATCATAATAATTAATAAAACTTGGTAAACCCATCTTCAACATCACAGGAAAAAAAAATAGGACTTCTGTTCATAGATCAGTTTCAAGCCTAAAAGAAAATTACACATTTTGAATTGTTTACTACAGACTACTTTACTGGAATAGGTAAGTGTAAAAATAGATCAAGATTTATAAAAGGCTGTAGCTACTTGGCTGAAAATAGTTTTTCTTTTTACTCAGATAGAAACTAATATGTGTGTCTGAGGAGAAACTACTTAGTTTTGTCCCACTTTCTGGGGGCTCATTGCTCATTAAATAGTTCAAATTTTTTTGTATAGACAAGAAATATTATCACCTGTTTTATTCTGAATTAGGTCTTACATTCCTAGTCCAAGGAAAACCAAATTGTTTATATTTTTTCTTTCTCAAGCTTTTTGTTTTATGGCTTTGGGAAAGCATATTTCCTTGAATATTCTTATGGTCAGCAGTGGAGTCCTTGATGGGAATTGCAGCACATGGGTGTGCTTTAGGTGAAAATACCCACAATAGGAGGGATGATGTTTAAGGCCTGTTTGAGCAAGGCCAATGATAGGCACATATATAATCCTAAATCAGTGGAATAAGTCAGAGTTAAAAGTTACCTGCCACTCTGACTCAGGTCCCAAACATTTTTGTAACTTTTTTCTGTGCTAAGCCTGAGAAGAAGTTTTCTTCTAATTAAGCTTTTAGTTTCTCATGGAGTGCTTTTTAGCTTTCAATATGTCTCTTACTGCATACACGTCTTCCAGCCTTCCAAACCCACATCTTGCCAGGTTGCCAATGTAAAATAAAACTCTGGATCTTTCCCTCAAGCACTTCCTGAAGTATTCTCCCTCCCTCCTTCCCCCCCCCCCCCATCATTATATAAAGCACTACGGTGATCTTTCTTTTAAGCCTGCCATCTGGATGTCATTCCTGATTTTGTCTCTTTTAAAGTATGCATATTCAGGCTAGACCTGAAGTGACGCAGCTTCTTTCTATGCAATATTTCTAAAAGCTGTACTTTCTTTCCCTGCTGCTTCATCAAAACTTTGGTCATGGCTTCATCATCTCAAGTCTTGGTATTTTGAGTTCTTCCTCTCTGTTATGAAATCCCACACTGACTACTCCCTAGGGGTATGAAAACTCGTGCTGCAAAATTTGTTTTCCTGGCTGCATGGAGCATCCCAAACCCTTTTTGCATCATCTTCCCCTGCTGCCTCATATCAGTCACAAGTTTCTTGTCTTCACCTGCTGGGTAAAGTGCCTCACCAGTCAAGTCTGTCCCAGGTTAGCTGAGCTTGAAGTGAATCCTGGAGGGTGTAGTTCCCTCATCTCCATGTCTTTATTCACATGTATACCCCTTGTCTCCCAAAACCAGGGCTCACAGCAAGGGCTGCTCCTGAGGGAAAACAAGCTATGGACTTGGCTCAGGGTGCAGGGAGTAGAGACTGGCACTTCCAGGGCTGGATCTGCCCTGGTTGCCTGGTTTTAAGACTGTCTCTGTACTTGATATTCTCTCCCTCTACCTATGTTTATACAGCAAAGAGTAAACAATTCTAACTGACATCTTTGGGTGCAGTTACAAAACTACAAAGCCCACCGCTGTTCATTAATTGCAATCCATCTCCTGTTTTTCTGCGATCATTGCTTTGTGTTTTGAAAGAATATAATTCTATTTATGAAAATAGATTTCAAAATTTACAAATGCAAAGAATTGAACAGTATTTCTTTTCAATAGACTCTTTTGATCATAATAGATGTTTGTATTATTCTAACCCTTTGCCATATCTGCCAGTGTTATTTAAAGAACAAGATTTTCTTGCAGAATTCACAGGATTGGATCAGTGACAATACTGATATTGTTTTCAGAATACTGAATTTGTATTAAGTTATGTATACTGAAACTGAAACTTAAAAAATAAGGGATACTAAAAATATTTGGCTTTCTATGTAACTTTGATCCAAGAACTCAGTTATCCTATTCCAGTAGTTTGCAGAGAGATCAGTGTGTTCTTAAAACTCACTTGAAATCTGCTTTTCATGTCACTGCCATTCCTGACAGTGGACTTCAGTGGTTACTGTACTAATTGCCAACTGTGAGATTATAGCTGTATTTTGATTTTAAAACACCCAATACTTGATAAATTAGCTGCAGCTTCACTTCCTCGCAGTCTGTACTTTTGATTTTTCACAGTCTAGAGAATGTAATTAAGAATTAGGAGACTTGTTCTGCTGGATTAGTACTCGCATGGGTCCCTGATCCTGGCAGCAGCCAGTAATTGATTTATAGGTGAGAGAACACCAGAGCCAGGACACGTGGGAAGAAACTGGGTTCTTTGTTTAGCCAACCTGCCTCCAGGCTGCCAGTGCTTTCGGGACTTCCCGAGTCAAAACTGTGTCTCTGGTCACTGTGCTTAGTAGCAGCTTTATGCTGCTTTCTGCTCTGTGACTTTGTCTAACCTTTTGTCACACACATGCAGTTTCATTTTGCACAGCCCCTCCTGCCAGAGATTTCCACAGTGCCATTGATTGTGTCTGTGGAAAACAGTATCCTTTTTTATCCTTTTTTGTTTGTTTAAACTTGTTTCTTCCTACTATCACTGGATGTCCCTTAGTTCTCCTGTTTTGAGGCTTTCTCTGTTCAACTTCCCTGCTCTGCTTAGGAATTTACAGACCTCTGTTTTATCTCACTCTCTCTTATCTTTTTTCCGAAGTGGAAAATATTAGACTACTTATTCTCTCCTGTGTGATTTGTTCCTTATTTCTGATCGGCATGGGCAATAAGGAAACGGATGTGAAAAAGCAGCTTATCACTACTGGAGAATACCGAGGCAACTGAGCCCGAGCGCTGGCATTCCCCTTCCAAAATGTCTTGAGAGTCCCGGGAAAAAGTATCTTCTCATACAGTTACACCATTAACTCACAAAGTAGCAGCTTGTTTTCTGCGTGTCCGACACTTCTCCCCTGATACTGAATGGGTATTGAAGGATGTTGTTCTTGGTTTCAAAGTTTTGGGGGTTTAAGCAGAGAAATTCAGTTAAAGAATTACAAGGCTCAGCATGACAAATTGGGTAATAGTGGAATTAAGATTCAACTACATCATAGATTTGCCCCCATGTGTATATATGATATGATGTTAGTCCTTAATTAGCTCCACAAGCTGTAATTTCTCTGTGGATCTCTGTTAGTTACTGCACCCGGCAGTCAGTGCTGTCCTGGGTCTGTGGAGGGAAGGAGGCTCCTGCCTGTGGGACCCTCCCCTCACTTGGTTCAGAGCTGAAATGTGCTGAATGTTCAAAGTCTGGGTTCCTCGAAGAAGCAGGAGGTGGCACGGATTGCTGATCCTGGCTTCCCCACACAGCTCCAGTGTTGTACAGGTCAGGTCCCTTCAGCGAAGATGCCATGCATGGCCACTACTTCTGTGGTTTTGTTTGTAGGGAGAAGGGGATGTGATTATGCAGGTCAGGAACATGATAACAGCTCTCTGTCGTTCCGTGTTGGCAAAACGATGCACGCGTCTAGGGCTGTGTAAGGTTAGACATACACGGGGTTGTTGCATCGTATCTTCACAAAAAGGGAAGAGGATGAGAAGAAGGAATTCCCTGAAAGTAGGTCTAACAGCATAACTTCTGCTTGGTTGTTTTATGACCATCTGCTGCGTGTTGGGTGGGCAGAAACATGCTGGGCAGTAAGACGTTACCCCAAGGGGCAGCACAGCACGGCAAGGCCACAGCTGCCTGTCCCCAGCCGAGGCGGTGAAGATGCAGAGGGTGAATTGGAACCAGAGAGCTCCGTCCAAGTACAGGAGGGGATGAAGATGGGACTGTGGCATCCACCGGTGGGTGACACTCGGAGGAGAGAGGGTGGACTTGATCCGAACGGCTTAAATGAGTGAGAAACCCATTCACGTGCACGATCACAAGAAAACCTGATGGAGAGTGGCGAGGGGCTTTAGTCACTATTACTTTTCCCTATTTTTGCCTTTTGGTGGGAAGCGATATTAGCGACGCTTTGGCTGTAAACCTCTCCGATCCTCGGCTCTGCGTCTGTACGCAGGGTCACCGACACCTCCCTCCCCATCCCGTGGGCATCCAGAGCCTCATTAATGTTGATGAGGCACTCAGACGGGCGCCCCGCCGAAGCCCACGAGGACGTCGCTAATTACCCCCGCGGCGGGCTGTCTGCCGGGGGGCAGAGGGGACACCCGGGGACCGCCGCCACCCGCGCGGCACAAACCCAGCGGCGGGGCGGTGCCGCGGGGCGGGCGCCCTCACGCATTTGCCGGAGCTCGCTCATTAGCGTGGCCATGAGCGGGCCCCGCCCGCCGCGCGTACCCCACCCTCATTAGCATGCAGATAAGGGAAGCCCCGCCCCCTCATTAGCGTGGCTCTGGCGGGCCCCGCCCCCGGCGGCCATTAGTGCCGCGGTGCCCTGCCTGTGGGGGTGGGCAGTGCTGCGCGCTCGGCTCGGCTCGGCTCGGCTCGGCTCGGCTCGGCTCGGCTCGGCTCGGCTCGGCTCGGCTCGGCTCGGCTCGGCGGGCGCTGCTGCTGCTGCTGCTGCCGCCGCCGCCGCTCGGCGCGGCGGGGTCTGCGGCTGCTCAGCCCCGGCGGCACAAGGAGGAGCGGGAGGAGTACGCCAGCGAGAGAGGCAGGCGTCGGACCCCGCGGCGGCGCTGCCGCGATCGCCCCGCTCGGCTCCCCCATGGCCGCGGGCTGCAGGGACGGCCCGGGGCAGGAGAAGTACCGGCTGGTGGTGGTGGGCGGTGGCGGCGTGGGCAAGTCGGCGCTCACCATCCAGTTCATCCAGGTGAGGGGCCGCGGCGCCCGGGGGGAAGCGCTCCGCCCGCCGGGGCCTGGGCGCTGCCCGGCGCGGGGGGGCCGGGGCTGGAGCCGGCGCGGCGGGCGGCAGCTCCCGGCGGCGCCGTGGGATGCTGCCGGCGGGGCGGCGGGAAGCCCGGGGCGGGGAGGCGGAGGCGTGACCTTGAGGGGCCCGGGGCGGCGGCGGTCGGGCTGGTGCCCGAGCCCCCGGGAAGGTTCTGGAGGGCGGGAAGGGGCGGCCGCCGCCCCCGACCCGCCGGGCGCCGCGGCCGGGGTGGGGATCGCCGGCCGGGCGCGCTGGGCTCCGGGGCCGCCGTGGCGATGGGGACCGTAGGCTTCGGTGTCGCGGGCGGGGTCCGGCCCCGCGCTTCGCCCGGGGAAGGGCAGGCGCGGCCGTGGCCGGGGAGCGGTGACACTCGGCGTCCGGCTCCGAAATAGCTGCCCCGGGCTGAGCATCTTGTGCTGGCCCGGCGAGGAGCCGGGGAGCTCCCGCAGCCCCCCCGAGAGGAGGGGTGTTTGCGGCGGGGCACGCCGTGCGAGCTGGGACCAGCCAGCGCCCGCCGCCCCTCCGAGCGCCTACTGTTGATCCTGCAACCTGTAGACAATTGAACTTTTTCGTCTGTTCCTTTTCCGTAAAAAAACACTCCAGAATAGGCGATGCAAAGGGTTCGTGTCAGTGTTACGAGGAAGATCCCTTTTTACTGTTTCGCCACGAATTCAGCCGTAC